>NC_047116.1:35306071-35630030 GCF_902500255.1 Thalassophryne amazonica | reverse complement strand
TCTTATCGTTTAAGTCATAAAAAGAATTATAATTTTGTTTCTTAGTATTCAGATACAGGATCCACAGTCTTATTTCTCCAAATGTGATCAAAATGCACCTTGTTTAGAAATTGGTTTTGGTTTGAGTTAAAATACAGTGACGAGATGCTGTGGCCCACTTTCTGTGATGATGTCATGGGTGACATGGGTTGGGGGCGGGCTTTTCCAGCCATTGAATTGGCAATGCTCTGCAACGTATGTGTTAGTACTGTGGAGCAAAAGAAATGCATCTGACCCTCAATTGAAAGTGACAAAAATAACACTGGTCAACAGGATCTTTGTTGCATGGAGTTTTTCCAACAGATTTTGGGTAATTTTGGGGTGCAGAATCCGAATCTGGTGATAGTTTTTTCCAATCACATCACCTTTTGAGATATGAAAACATATTTCTCGTATCAAGCATTGAAGCAAAACCTGCAGTCTCGCACACCTCTTCAGCCCCATAAACGGTATTACGGTTCTTGTTCACATTTCGCAAACTTGGTTTTGAAGCTGCTTTTGTGCATGATTAGTGGTGTCAAACTCGTAAGTGAATGAGCAGGTTTTGTGTAATCCATCAATACGGAACATGTAGATTGCAAAAAAAACGTGATGTGATAGAGGAAATCTGAGCTCAGATTTGGATTCAGTGCCCCAAAATGACCCTAGATCAGTTCTCAAAGTCCATGAAAGAAACAAAAAAAAGTTGTTGACCAGTGTAATTGAAGCAGAATGAAAATGACATAAGTAGCCAGTCACCTGGGTGGAAAGAACTCCGGATAAAATCTGGACATATTGATATATATAGCTATATCAATATAACATATAATAACACACACACACACACACACATATATATAGAGAGATACATAGATAGTTAGAGAGATTGATAGATAGATAGATAGATAGATAGATAGATAGATAGATAGATAGATAGATAGATAGATAGATAGATAGATAGATAGATAGATAGATAGATAGATAGATAGATAGATAGATAGATAGATAGATAGATAGATAGATAGATAGATAGATAGATAGATAGATAGATATGTATATATGCAGTGTATATGCACTCAACAAAAATATAAACGCAACACTTTTGGTTTTGCTCCCACTTTGTATGAGATGAACTGAAAGATCTAAAACTTTTTCCACATACACAATATCACCATTTCCCTCAAGTATTGTTCACAAACCAGTCTAAATCTTGATAGTGAGCACTTCTCCTTTGCTGAGATAATCCATCCCACCTCACAGGTGTGCCATATCAAGATGCTGATTAGACACCATGATTAGTGCACAGGTGTGCCTTAGACTGTCCACAATAAAAGGCCACTCTGAAAGGTGCAGTTTTGTTTTATTGGGGGGGGATACCAGTCAGTATCTGGTGTGACCACCATTTGCCTCATGCAGTGCAACACATTTCCTTCGCATAGAGTTGATCAGGTTGTCAGTTGTGGCCTGTGGAATGTTGGTCCACTCCTCTTCAATGGCTGTGCGAAGTTGCTGGATATTGGCAGGAACTGGTACACGCTGTCGTATACGCCGGTCCAGAGCATCCCAAACATGCTCAATGGGTGACATGTCCGGTGAGTATGCCGGCCAGGCAAGAACTGGGACATTTTCAGCTTCCAAGAACTGTGTACAGATCCTTGCAACATTGGGCCGTGCATTATCCTGCTGCAACATGAGGTGATGTTCTTGGATGTATGGCACAACAATGGGCCTCAGGATCTCGTCACGGTATCTCTGTGCATTCAAAATGCCATCAATAAAATGCACCTGTGTTCTTCGTCCATAACAGACACCTGCCCATACCATAACCCCACCGCCACCATGGGCCACTCGATCCACAACACTGACATCAGAAAACCGCTCACCCACACGACGCCACACATGCTGTCTGCCATCTGCCCTGGACAGTGTGAACCAGGATTCATCCATGAAGAGAACACCTCTCCAACGTGCCAAACGCCAGCGAATGTGAGCATTTGCCCACTCAAGTCGGTTACGACGACGAACTGGAGTCAGGTCGAGACCCCGATGAGGACGACGAGCATGCAGATGAGCTTCCCTGAGATGGTTTCTGACAGTTTGTGCAGAAATTCTTTGGTTATGCAAACCGATTGTTTCAGCAGCTGTCCGAGTGGGTGGTCTCAGACGATCTTGGAGGTGAACATGCTGGATGTGGAGGTCCTGGGCTGGTGTGGTTACACATGGTCTGCGGTTGTGAGGCTGGTTGGATGTACTGCCAAATTCTCTGAAACGCCTTTGGAGACGGCTTATGGTAGAGACATGAACATTCAATACACGAGCAACAGCTCTGGTTGACATTCCTGCTGTCAGCATGCCAATTGCACGCTCCCTCAAATCTTGCGACATCTGTGGCATTGTGCTGTGTGATAAAATTAGTGCACACCTGTGCACTAATCATGGTGTCTAATCAGCATCTTGATATGGCACACCTGTGAGGTGGGATGGATTATCTCAGCAAAGGAGAAGTGCTCACTATCACAGATTTAGACTGGTTTGTGAACAATATTTGAGGGAAATGGTGATATTGTGTATGTGGAAAAAGTTTTAGATCTTTGAGTTCATCTCATACAAAATGGGAGCAAAACCAAAAGTGTTGCGTTTATATTTTTGTTGAGTGTATGTATATATATATATATATATAGAGAGAGAGAGAGAGAGAGAGAGAGAGAGAGAGAGAGAGAGAGAGAGAGAGATATTCCTAGTTGTGAGTCAGAAATTCCAGTTTTTATTTGATGAAACTTTGTATATGTGCTTCATCTTTCATATCATCTGCAAGATCTCGTACAATGGATTCACTTTATTTGCCAAGGAAGCCCCCATAAAAAAATCAATCAATCAATCAATCAATCAATCAATCAATCAATCAATCAATCAATCAATCAATCAATCAATCAATTTTTTTATATAGCGCCAAATCACAACAAACAGTTGCCCCAAGGCGCTTTATATTGTAAGGCAAGGCCATACAATAATTATGTAAAACCCCAACGGTCAAAACGACCCCCTGTGAGCAAGCACTTGGCTACAGTGGGAAGGAAAAACTCCCTTTTAACAGGAAGAAACCTCCAGCAGAACCAGGCTCAGGGAGGGGCAGTCTTCTGCTGGGACTGGTTGGGGCTGAGGGAGAGAACCATGAAAAAGACATGCTGTGGAGGGGAGCAGAGATCGATCACTAATGATTAAATGCAGAGTGGTGCATACAGAGCAAAAAGAGAAAGAAACAGTGCATCATGGGAACCCCCCAGCAGTCTACGTCTTTAGCAGCATAACTAAGGGATGGTTCAGGGTCACCTGATCCAGCCCTAACTATAAGCTTTAGCAAAAAGGAAAGTTTTAAGCCTAATCTTAAAAGTAGAGAGGGTGTCTGTCTCCCTGATCTGAATTGGGAGCTGGTTCCACAGGAGAGGAGCCTGAAAGCTGAAGGCTCTGCCTCCCATTCTACTCTTACAAACCCTAGGAACTACAAGTAAGCCTGCAGTCTGAGAGCGAAGCGCTCTATTGGGGTGATATGGTACTACGAGGTCCCTAAGATAAGATGGGACCTGATTATTCAAAACCTTATAAGTAAGAAGAAGAATTTTAAATTCTATTCTAGAATTAACAGGAAGCCAATGAAGAGAGGCCAATATGGGTGAGATATGCTCTCTCCTTCTAGTCCCCATTAGTACTCTAGCTGCAGCATTTTGAATTAACTGAAGGCTTTTTAGGGAACTTTTAGGACAACCTGATAGTAATGAATTACAATAGTCCAGCCTAGAGGAAATAAATGCATGAATTAGTTTTTCAGCATCACTCTGAGACAAGACCTTTCTAATTTTAGAGATATTGCGTAAATGCAAAAAAGCAGTCCTACGTATTTGTTTAATATGCGCTTTGAATGACATATCCTGATCAAAAATGACTCCAAGATTTCTCACAGTATTATTAGAGGTCAGGGTAATGCCATCCAGAGTAAGGATCTGGTTAGACACCATGTTTCTAAGATTTGTGGGGCCAAGTACAATAACTTCAGTTTTATCTGAGTTTAAAAGCAGGAAATTAGAGGTCATCCATGTCTTTATGTCTGTAAGACAATCCTGCAGTTTAGCTAATTGGTGTGTGTCCTCTGGCTTCATGGATAGATAAAGCTGGGTATCATCTGCGTAACAATGAAAATTTAAGCAATACCGTCTAATAATACTGCCTAAGGGAAGCATGTATAAAGTGAATAAAATTGGTCCTAGCACAGACCCTTGTGGAACTCCATAATTAACTTTAGTCTGTGAAGAAGATTCCCATTTACATGAACAAATTGTAATCTATTAGACAAATATGATTCAAACCACCGCAGCGCAGTGCCTTTAATACCTATGGCATGCTCTAATCTCTGTAATAAAATTTTATGGTCAACAGTATCAAAAGCAGCACTGAGGTCTAACAGAACAAGCACAGAGATGAGTCCACTGTCTGAGGCCATAAGAAGATCATTTGTAACCTTCACTAATGCTGTTTCTGTACTATGATGAATTCTAAAACCTGACTGAAACTCTTCAAATAGACCATTCCTCTGCAGATGATCAGTTAGCTGTTTTACAACTACCCTTTCAAGAATTTTTGAGAGAAAAGGAAGGTTGGAGATTGGCCTATAATTAGCTAAGATAGCTGGGTCAAGTGATGGCTTTTTAAGTAATGGTTTAATTACTGCCACCTTAAAAGCCTGTGGTACATAGCCAACTAACAAAGATAGATTGATCATATTTAAGATCAAAGCATTAAATAATGGTAGGGCTTCCTTGAGCAGCCTGGTAGGAATGGGGTCTAATAGACATGTTGATGGTTTGGATGAAGTAACTAATGAAAATAACTCAGACAGAACAATCGGAGAGAAAGAGTCTAACAAAATACCGGCATCACTGAAAGCAGCCAAAGATAACGATACGTCTTTGGGATGGTTATGAGTAATTTTTTCTCTAATAGTTAAAATTTTGTTAGCAAAGAAAGTCATGAAGTCATTACTAGTTAAAGTTAATGGAATACTCAGCTCAATAGAGCTCTGACTCTTTGTCAGCCTGGCTACAGTGCTGAAAAGAAACCTGGGGTTGTTCTTATTTTCTTCAATTAGTGATGAGTAGAAAGATGTCCTAGC
This sequence comes from Thalassophryne amazonica, assembly GCF_902500255.1. NCBI lineage: Eukaryota > Metazoa > Chordata > Actinopteri > Batrachoidiformes > Batrachoididae > Thalassophryne > Thalassophryne amazonica. The sequence goes on along the minus strand of NC_047116.1, from coordinate 35,624,848 downwards.
TTTACGGAGGGCTTTTTTTATAGAGCAACAGACTCTTTTTCCAGGCTAAGTGAAGATCTTCTAAATTAGTGAGACGCCATTTCCTCTCCAACTTACGGGTTATCTGCTTTAAGCTACGAGTTTGTGAGTTATACCACGGAGTCAGGCACTTCTGATTTAAAGCTCTCTTTTTCAGAGGAGCTACAGCATCCAAAGTTGTCTTCAATGAGGATGTAAAACTATTGACGAGATACTCTATCTCACTTACAGAGTTTAGGTAGCTACTCTGCACTGTGTTGGTATATGGCATTAGAGAACATAAAGAAGGAATCATATCCTTAACCCTAGTTACAGCGCTTTCTGAAAGACTTCTAGTGTAATGAAACTTATTCCCCACTGCTGGGTAGTCCATCAGAGTAAATGTAAATGTTATTAAGAAATGATCAGACAGAAGGGAGTTTTCAGGGAATACTGTTAAGTCTTCTATTTCCATACCATAAGTCAGAACAAGATCTAAGATATGATTAAAGTGGTGGGTGGACTCATTTACATTTTGAGCAAAGCCAATAGAGTCTAATAATAGATTAAATGCAGTGTTGAGGCTGTCATTCTCAGCATCTGTGTGGATGTTAAAATCGCCCACTATAATTATCTTATCTGAGCTAAGCACTAAGTCAGACAATAGGTCTGAAAATTTACAGAGAAACTCACAGTAACGACCAGGTGGACGATAGATAATAACAAATAAAACTGGTTTTTGGGACTTCCAATTTGGATGGACAAGACTAAGAGACAAGCTTTCAAATGAATTAAAGCTCTGTCTGGGTTTTTGATTAATTAATAAGCTGGAATGGAAGATTGCTGCTAATCCTCCGCCTCGGCCTGTGCTACGAGCGTTCTGGCAGTTAGTGTGACTCGGGGGTGTTGACTCATTTAAACTAACATATTCATCCTGCTGTAACCAGGTTTCTGTAAGGCAGAATAAATCAATATGTTGATCAATTATTATATCATTTACCAACAGGGACTTAGAAGAGAGAGACCTAATGTTTAATAGACCACATTTAACTGTTTTAGTCTGTGGTGCAGTTGAAGGTGCTATATTATTTTTTCTTTTTGAATTTTTATGCTTAAATAGATTTTTGCTGGTTATTGGTGGTCTGGGAGCAGGCACCGTCTCTACGGGGATGGGGTAATGAGGGGATGGCAGGGGGAGAGAAGCTGCAGAGAGGTGTGTAAGACTACAACTCTGCTTCCTGGTCCCAACCCTGGATAGTAACGGTTTGGAGGATTTAAGAAAATTGGCCAGATTTCTAGAAATGAGAGCTGCTCCATCCAAAGTGGGATGGATGCCGTCTCTCCTAACAAGACCAGGTTTTCCCCAGAAGCTTTGCCAATTATCTATGAAGCCCACCTCATTTTTTGGACACCACTCAGACAGCCAGCAATTCAAGGAGAACATGCGGCTAAACATGTCACTCCTGGTCCGATTGGGGAGGGGCCCAGAGAAAACTAAATAAATGCAATTAACTGTAATTTTCCAATTATCATAAGAATACAAGTGCTTCATAATAACCAGATTCCTACATGACATCAGTTTTTTCAATTTTGTGAAAAATCAAGAGGGACTACACATGTAAAGAATCCCTTGTATATGGTACCACTTGTTGTGTTGGTGGTACTGATGATGAGCTGGGTGTATCAAAGTGGGGACTGTGCATACTGCAGTGAATTCAAAGAGACAAGGTGTGAAGAGAAGTGAGGCAAGCAGATTCATAGTGAACTCTGTGTAACCTCACGGCTCCTTACAAATCGGCACCGTGCATCATCTCTTATCCATTGATATCAGCACTTCACGGTTTAAAAATAGCTCAGGATACTGACAGCTCAACAGAATGCGAAGTTTAGTCAAAGACAATACACTATTTCAGTGGCGGCGCCAAGGGGGGCTTGGGGGGCTTAAGCTCCCCCAATAATGAGCCAAGCCCCCCTCAGCCTCCCCAATAATTCTCCCAATAATGGGAGAATTTGCACTGGGAATGTCTCAATATTGCGTAAAGTGATGAATGTGTGTGTTCGGTGATCCACCAATGCTGAATCACCCTTCACAAACCCAATTTTCAGTTTGGCAAATAAACATTTATTTGTAAAAACCCACACACAAGTTACAAATCAGAAATTTGTGTTTGTGGATCAGAAGCACATGTACAAATCAAAGGATATTTGTAAATCACCCTCTGTGCATTTGCAAGTATTAATGAGACAAAATTAACTCCATACTCCAAAAATTTAGGTTTCCTACATATTTATTACGGTCACTCTTAAAACTTCACTTATCTTTATAATTTTATTACTGGTAAATTTTAGAATTCATTTAGATGAGATATACTTATTATCTCACAGGAATTATTACAATTATCTGGGAACTACTTTTTGAGCAGAGATTCATCAAGCACGTAGGCCGCAGCCATGGACTAACACAGAATATACAGAAGCTGTATATTGTTGTTCGGCAATCATTCTAAGTGATGTGTGTGTGCATTGATACCACATTTTAGAGGAGCACAGGTGACTAAAACATATACCTTGGTATTTATAAAGCAATTTACTATATATTGTTCATTTCGACGACATTTTGTGGAGCCCTTCCAACTTTTACCCCAGCCCCCCCTCAGCCCTCCCAACGAACATTTCCTGGTGCCGCCACTGCACTTTTTGTAAATTGTGCTTTTTGATGTAGTCAGCTAAATTACTATGTGGATACTTGATATTAACCTAATGCAGGTTGGAGAAAGGCTCAAAGGCAACTCGAGCAGAACTCCTTTAACCCACCTGGGCTTTGTTAAGAACATCAAAATGTTTGGAGGATGAGCTGTTGCAGAAAAATAATCTGGATTGGAATTTCTCGTTCAGCCTGTTGAAGTTGTGAGAGAGAAATGTATAATCTCAACAAACTCCTCTCCCGCTATGAGGATGTTTATAACAGCGTCTCTTCCTTCCCACAACTTGCTTCTCAGCTCTAGAGTCCCTTGGGCTTAAAAAAAATCTTTCATTGCCATGAAACGAGGACCGAGTAGAAATATCAAAGAGCATGTATGATTGTGATACTCAGGAGACAGTAAAATCCCTGGCTGTATGAGGCATGAGAGACATGAATATGGCCCTAATGGACAGACTGCTGTTGAGCACAAGATCATGGAAATTTTGCCATATTTAATTAAGCAAACTGTAGGTTGAGTATGAGTGTCCATGGAAACATTGCCTTAATATTCACTCATGTTTTTCATGAAATAATACATTTAAATTGAAAAAAACAAACAAACAAAAAAACAGACGTGCCCCGTGATTATCTCTTTTTAGTATCTGTCAGATCTGAAACTGATGCAGATTTTTTTTAATTATCATTTAATTTAAGTTCAGAACCCTGCACTTTTTTTGTAGATTTGGTTTTACAATGTTCTTCCATAATACAGACAAATACTAGCAAACCAGGCAATTTTTTGGGGGCCTGTTCTTTTGCAAGCCCCCCTGCTCTATCCCAAGGCCATTTTTGGACTTAAATTTTGGTGTCAAAGTATTTCCAACATACAAAATCATTTCTCATCTGTAGTATTATATCATCATGAGTTGAATGGTATTTACTGTCATGTCTCTTTACATTCTCTTAAAGCTACAGTGTGTGTTGGATTTAGTCTCTTTGTGGTGAGGTTACTGATTGCATTATGACATGTTTCAGTCATAATATTGTTTCTCTTCGGATTTTTTGCTTTGAGATGGGGACTCATGCTCCCTTGCTTTCTGTTGTGATAAGTAATATGTATGATCCTCCATTTCACAAAAAAAGAGCGTTCTCAAACTTATAAGCCTGCAGTAGCACGCAGTACACATTGCATAATGGGAGGTGATGGTCTAGTGGGTAAGCGTTGGGCTTGAGACCAAAGGATCCTCGGTTCAAACCCCAGCCTGCCTGGAAAAATCACTAAGGGCACTTGGGCAAGGTCCTTAACTCCCAAGTTGCTCCCGATGTGTAGTGAGCTCCTTGCATGGCAGCACCCTGAGATCGGTGTGTGTGTGTTTGGGTGAATGTGAGGCATAATTGTAAAGCACTTTGAGTGTCTGATGCAGATGGAAAGTCGCTATATAAATGCAGTTCATTTACCATAATGAAACAAGCCCTGATCCCTTTTCTTTATTTATGTCAGCCAAGGATGTAATAAAATCATCGGCATTTATTTATTTGTCTGTCTGTTAATAGGATTATGTCAAAACTACTGTACAGATTTCAGCACAGATAGATATTAGGCCATGGAAGACTCCATTAAATTTTGCAGTTGATCTGGATTATGTCAAAAAATATATATACATATACTTCGCAGAGTCTCGCCAAATTTGCACCACAGATAGATATTAGGGCATGGAAGATTCCACTGAATTTTGGAGGTGAACTGGATCCAGATTGCTGGATGTCAGAAATCTTGGATTGTTCTTGGTTCGATATGCAAAAGGTGGACTAAGTATGTTTCTTTGGGCTACTAAATCAACATGGCGGCCTCCATGAGGGGACCTGCTCCCATGTAGAAATGAAGGGTCCATTTTAAGCTTATGAAAACACATTGATTTGTTGCTGTAGGTAAATTTTGCACGAATGAACATTTGGTTATAAATGCTATGTTCCACTTCTGTGAGTGAACGCCCTTAAATCTACATACAGTTGCTTTAAGTTTAAGTTTATCTGTTCAATAGACTTTCTTTTTTTTTTTTTTTTGCTCACCTGCATAAGAGTGAGAGGAGTTTCTAATCATCTTCAGGAAAAATGTTCAGTTAGATCAAATCAGAACTTTAGGTCACTGAGCAACTTACAGCCAAAATACATTCTCAGATACTGAGATGTGAGCAGAGTTGAATATTGTTGTTTTTGTCTAATACCGTGTAACATTTCAGATTCTGACAAAGCATAATATTAGAGTCTATAGAACCTTGTGTCTTGCAAATAATTTGATGGAAAAGCTAGAACTGTAACATAAGCAGTTCCTCAATTATGGCATTAAATAAATGGAAATGCAGTACACTGCTCTACGCATATTTTTTCCCTTTTCCTTTTATTTATTTATTTTTTAAAATCTGGCTTTTAGTTGACTGTGTTGTTAAATTATTCAGGCTGGTACACCAGTCATGCAATATACTTTAAACCCACAGCGCACCATTAACTATTTCTGAACCAGTTCTGCAAATCAAACAACTTCAACTTTTATTCACTCATGTCAGAACACCAGAGATGCCAAACAAACAAGAACACTGTATTAAACCTGTGCAGTTACAGTACAATAAGACTTTTCTTTCCAGCTGTCAGCCGATTCATAAATCTTTCATCTCCACGTGAGATAAGGCCTCAGATGGCTCTTCAGACTGTCGTGACTCTCATCACCAGCTCTCGTGTGCTATTGCTGGGTTGGTTCCGGGCCTCCGGCTGCCTCAGATGGCTCAGGAGCTGGAGGATGTTGTAGGAACAGTGTTGGTCTGGTACTGTGCTGTCATTGCTGGGGTCAACATGTGTGCCCAGTCCTCCTAAAGGTGCCACCACTGTTGTAGATGTAGAGCCAGCGGCCGTGGAGGCCACCACCATGAGCGAGGAGGTGGAGGTGGACACCTCAACTCCAGTCTGAAAGCCCTGATTGGGCTGAGAGAGAGTTCTGTCCCCAGTGGCTTCCTTCAGGTCATCACTGTCCGTGGACTTATCATAATTCAGAACCTTCCATTGCTGGTTCACAGCTTGCCAGCGGTGGAAGATGCGAAATACGGAGGGTCCCTCGTGCACAATGAGCGCTGTGGAAATAAAAACATGAATTAGACATCAGAGTGACAACAGCATTAATGATACCTCAGAGTGATGTATAACACTGCAGTGGTAGAGTCAGTGCTGTTAAAAAGAGGAAAAGCACCAAAAAGTATTAGTGTGGGGTGAAAGCAGCTCCTCATTTAAGCATGGAACCATAACCCTAAGAACAAAATGTTCAATCTGTACACACAGTTTAGACGTAGCACATTGTATGACACTGTAATACACACAGATTTTTCTTTTAGGTAAAAGAAAATGACACATTTGTTGTCTGGGGTTCTTCGATAACATCTTATCACGGTTCAAAATTGCATATTGATTTGAGTTCTCTGAACTCAGTAGCTGGAAAATTGAAATCAATCTTTAGCAAGAGTAGCGTGTTCCACAATAAAACACGTTTTTAATCATACTGACATTACTTTAAAGTGTTCCCTTATTCCCCGTCTTTGTAATTAAATAATCACAGTGACGACACTGCCGGACACATAGGCAGCTATTCCAACCTGCTCTATATTTACAGATTTTAATGATGAAAAAGAGAAATCCCGTCTCTCCTGCTCAGTTTTTTTTTTTTTGTCTGCTTCGTCTTTGTCAGCAGATGAGAAAAAATTAAAGTCTTTGCTCTAATGTCTGCCAAGTGACAAGTTAATCTGTGTAAAGTGCACAGTTAATGACTTCACAGTCAATTCCTCCGACTAAACCGGAGACAATCAATCTCCTCTTCCTCTCATCGTGCCGTCTGTAGCCGTGACAGTTAGGAGTTTTATTATTAACGTGAGGTGCCGTCACACAGTCAGCCAAAATACGTGAGCAGCCGGGCTCAAGAGGAATACAGCGAGCTGACATCAGATGGAGTTTCAATTAACACACCCACATGATTTCAGGAGATGAAAATGCTACAGCGCCATTTCAAATGTTTACCTACCTTTGGTGATTATTATGTGGAAATTGTGCAATGAAAACCACTTCAGGACAGGAAGACTCTTTGAAGTGCTTCAGTGGCTGGTTTTAACTGACTGGATGAGCTTTGACTCATTGCTTCAACAGTTCTTCACTGCATTACAAACGCATTCATAAAACATGAAAGTAACAGAGTGCACAGACTCAGACTCAGTATTGATTGGATAGTGCTGACCATGTGGTGTGGTATTGATTGTCATTAGTGTAAATTGTTCAGGCCAATTGTGTACACAATTTTGCTTAACATCTGTAACCTCAGGTCTATTATCGCCTATTAATGAGCTTATATAGCTCCAAAATGGTACACATGTCAATATAAACTCAATGAGATCTTTAAGTTGTGTATATGGAGTTGCAAAAACAATTACATACTGACCAAAATATCCAACAGAACAATTTAATGTGTTTAGCATAACTTTGTATAGTCCATTGCAAATCGAAGTTCTTTCAGTTTCCATATTTGAAAAATTTGAAAGCGTTTTTTTGGATTAACAAAACCAATCGGTTTCAGAAACCAGTGCCTTGCTGACTGATTCGGTCATTGTAATATCCTTCAATTTGTGTGTCAGTCACAGCAGCAGGAGAGAAGTGATGTCAGCAGTGGAGGTGGATGTCATAAAGTTGTAGATTGGACATTTGTCCTGCCTGTGTTGTTGTACAGACCTCACAAACTCAAAATAGTTGACACATTTATTGATCCTTATGTGCCGTCACATGTTCAGTGGGGTCGAGGCACATCATTACTCTGTGATCCTATGTCAGTAATCTGGTATTTTTGGTGTCAAATTAATTTGAATAATTTAAATCAAGACTTAAAACATCTTTTGTCTATTATTTGCACTTCATAATTGGCCTCATATTATCATTATTTTAATAATAGGTTGCAGATAACTCAGTGGGCTACCCATATGCAGACCAGGATTCACTTCCCAGTCATGCTACCTGTCTGTGTCCTTTATAACATATTCTAATGATAAGCATCATACAAAAAGCTGAGGGTGGTATTTTGGACATATTCCTTCACACTTCCACAGGCATGCACAAAATGTATTTCGCATTTACAGTGCACCAGGAAAGTATTCACAGCGCTCCACTTTTTCCACATTTTGTTATGTTCCAGCCTTATTCCAAAATGGAGTAAATTCATTTTCTCCCTTAAAATTCTACTCACAACACCCCATAATAACATCATGAAAAAGGTTTGTTGAAATTTTTGCAAATTTATTAAAAAAAATCTAAGAAATCATATGTACATAAGTATTCACACACGTTGCTCAATTGTTAATATAACTTTGGCAGCAATTACAGCCTCAAGCCTTCTTGAATATGATGCCACAAGCTTGGTGCACCTATCTTTGGGCAGTTTTGACCATTCCTCTTTGCAGCACCTCTCAAGCTCCATCAAATTGGATGGGGAGTATCGGTGCACAGCCATTTTCAGATCTCTCCAGAGATGCTCAATTGGATTCAGGTCTGGGCTCTGGCTGGGCGACTCAAGGACATTCACAGAGTTGTCCTGAAGTCGGTCATTGTCCTGCTGAAAAATGAACTGTCACCCCAGTCTGAGGTCAAGAGCGTTTGGAACAGGTTTTCATCCAGGATGTCTCTGTACATTGCTGCATTCATCTTTCTCTCAATCCTGACTAGTCTCCCAGTTCCTGCTGCTGAAAAAACATCCCCACAGCATGATGCTGCCACCACCATGCTTCACTGTATGGATGGTGCCTGGTTTCCTCCAAACATAATGCCTGGCATTCACACCAAGGACTTCAGTCTTTGTCTCATCAGACCAGAGAATTTTGTTTCTCATGGTCTGAGACTCCTTTAAGTGACTTTTGGTAAACTCCAGGTTGGCTGCCATGTGCCTTTTACTAAGGTGTAGCTTCAGTCTGGCCACTCTACCATATAGCCCTGATTGCTACAGAGATGATTGCCTTTCTGGAAGGTTCTCCTCTCTCCACAGAGGAATATGCTGGAGCGCTTGGCCACCTCCCTGGCTAAGGCCCTTCTTCCCTGATCACTCAGTTTAGATGGGCATCCAGAGTCCTGGTGGATCTGAACTTCTTCCATTTACAGATGATGGAGGCCACTGTGCTCAATGGGACCTTCAAAGCAGCAGAAATCTCACAGGTCTACAGACAATTCCTTTGACTTCATGCTCGCTTTGTGCTCCAACATGCACTGTCAACTGCGGGAACTTATATGTAGACAGGTGTGTGTATTTCCAAATAATGTTCAGTCAACTGAATTTACCCCAGGTGGACTCCAATTAAGCTGTAGAAACATCTCAAGGATGATCAATGGAAACAGGATGCACCTGAGCTTCATTTTGAGCTTCATGGCAAAGGCTGTGAATACTTATGTACATGTGATTGCTTAGTTTTTTTTTTAAATAAATTTGCAAAGATCTTGAAAAAAAAAGAAAACTTTATCGCATTGTCATTATGGGGTATTGTGTGTCGAATTTTTAGGAAAAAATTAAGTTCATCCATTTTGGAATAAGGCTGTAACATAACAAAATGTGGAAAAAGTGCAGAGCTGTGTGTAGCTTTCAGAAATGCATGAAAATTCAGTAAGGTATGTCTTCTTGTCTTTTTGCATGTTAGTCTTAGGGTGATAATAATAATAATAATAATAATAATAATAAGAAGAAGAAGAAGAAGAAGATGATGAATTTTCACCTTTTTTTCAGTAAAAAAAGATCCACCATTGTGTTTCCATGACATCATTGTCGCCTTGTGAATGACACATATGTGGGATACGCACACATTTTTGTGCATTACTTTTCATACATTTTACAACTAATATAATCTTTTTCTTTTTTTTTTGTCTTTGTTAAGATAAACTGGTCCTTGGACAGAATCCTTCATCTGCATTGTTTCTACCCACCCAGCTATAAATGGGTACCAGCCTCGGCTGGGGAAGTAACCTGCGATGAACCGGCATCCTGCCCAAGGGGATTTGTGGACTCTCATCTGCTTCATGCTACAGAATCTGGGGATGAGCATTTGCGCCAATGAAACTCAGGGCCTATACAGGACTTACTGCTTCCTATATTCACCCCTTATTTCTAATCTGGGCAACAGTAATGTTGTTATCAGCCCAATGTCTCACTCAAAACTCAATACAGTTTGTTGGAGGAAAGAATATTATATAGTTTAAATGGGTGATTAAAGACACACACACACACACACACACACACACACACACACACACACACACACACACACACACACACACACACACACACACACACACACACACACACACACACACACACACCACACACACACACACACACACACACACACACACACACACACCCTCTTTTGGCAGTTATATCAGCAAGAACCAGTCAGACATGTGATAATTCATGCTGACGTTTGGCGCCTCACCAATGCAGACGACATCCATGAAGCCGTACATGCCGTAGCAAATCTGAAAAAGCAGGTCTTGGCGCTGCCAGCGTGCCGACGGGCTAAAAGACGACCACACCAGCCAGGAGATACTGGCCATGAGGAACAGGGAGCCCAAGATGGCTGCAGCGATCTGCACCTTCTCTATCACGGTCAGGGAGATGGCCTGCCACTGAGCAAAGACACACAGCGCATAATAATACTTTACACTTCATGTTAATTTGTCTTTGACCCTTTTATTAGAGAGGTTGGCGGGGAGGGGGGGTGGCATCACATTTGGAATGCACATATTCTTCAAGACACAGACACACAGTCATGTGATACAGTTACCACCTAAAATAAAACGGCAATCAAAACATTCACACTGTTAATCAGGTTTGTAATTAGAATATTAAACTGCTGCAGTGAAACTAAAAACTACGTATAATGCAAATTTAAAAAAAATAAAGAGGCATCTTTTATGATTGAGAGCTTGAGAAGAAGAAGTGCCTCTGGTTAAAAAAAAAAAAAAACTTGATGCCTGCTCCCGCATGTACAAATTATATCACCAAAGTCTGAAACCAAGAGAAAAGTTGCTTGAATCTCTGCTGAATAGGGGAAAAGTTGTTTTGATCCACAAAGCAGTGCCGATTCTTCAGCTCTAGTCCTCAATTTATGAAATGCAGTTGCTGTAAATGAAATGATAAAAATGCTGAAAATGGTGTTTTATGTGCTTTTCTTTCTAAACAGAAATTAAGATGTGAAAATCAAAATTGCATTCAAATGAGACCCATAAGAAAAAGGCCTGAGGTTATCAAGCCGTCCCAGTGACAGCACTTCTAATTAGATGGCAAAAGAAGCACTTTCACACGGGGGCTTTGACTTTTTGATCATGTTGTTTTCTTTCACACAGAGTGATGAAACACTGCCTCGTCGCATTTTTAGAAATCAGTACCACACCACTGACCTTCACACTGAACACTCACCTGCAGTGGGTTCTTGGTACTGATGGCTATGACTTGATATTTGTAGTAGCAGAGCTCACAGGCCCAAGAACCTCTTTCACTGATCCACTTGATGAGGCAGGGCTGGTGGGTGCAGCGTACCGACCCGCTGCACCGACAAGGACTCAGCAGCTCCCCCTGTAGCAATAAAACACAGGTGGTCAAAAGCCCAAATATGGTGTTCCTGGAAACACAACTGAAGAATCTGGAGTCAGTTTCTAATCACAGATTACACTTCACCATTTTAAACTATTTTTTATTAATAACCACCCACAACAGCTAAGACCTGGAAAAGGTCATGCTGTGAGGTGCAGTTTACACTCATGCACTCACAGAAATATTTAACCCTAATGTTTAAGATTTATGTAATTTTATTACATGACAAATTCCCATTTAATTTTTTAGATAATTTTAACACAAACCTACCAAATAAACCTTACATGATGCATATTCATTACTGTAATAAATCCTATGTATTTGAAATGCATAATCCTCAGCTTTATGTATTTAGTATTAATAAAATATAATTACTCAAAATCAATAATAATGACAGTATTTATTTAAAATGCATAGATTGTTTGAATTGCATAATAATTATGTTACTTATACAAGATAAATGGCATAGGTGACATAATTATTATGCAATTCAAACTATATACTTTATGTATTTTAAGTAAATACTGTCATTATTATTGATTTTGAGTAATTATATTTTATTGATACTAAATACATAAACCTGAGGATTATGCATTTCAAATAAATAGAATTTATTACAGTAATGAATATGCATCATGTAAGGTTTATTTGGTAGGTTTGTATTAAAATTATCTAAAAAAAAGTAAATGGGAATTTGTCATGTAATAAAATTACATAAATCTTAAAAGTTAGGGTTAAATATTTCTGCGAGTGTGGTACCAAACATTTTGCTTCTCTGCATTGCAACACCACAATTCAATTTATCTCATTTTTCATTGAATTTATTTTGTTTATATAGCACCGAATCACAACAAAGCTGCCTCAAGGCGCTTCAAACAATTAAGGTCTAACCTTACCAACCCCTACAGCAAGCACACAGGCAACAGTGGTAAGAAAAAACTCCCACTCCCACTTCTGGACAGAGCTGCACCTCAAACAGACAGAGAATCAGGTGGCAGAGAGACAACAAAGTATAATTTGTCAGCATTAAGCAACAAGAAAAATAGAAGAAATACTAAGGTGATTGCTGGCCACAGACTTTAGCTAAAGTTAAGACCATGGCCTGTTCCATTTATTAATAAAATTAATTTAACCCCTTAACGCCCATCGTCGCATATATGCTAAAATCTCTGACTCAAATATGCAACTTACCACATTGACCTGTATGCCTGTTGTCACAAATTTGCAACATACCATCATTATTATTATAACATTATAATATAAAGTCATTACTAGAATACCCAATATTACTATCTAGTTTTTATGCAAAAGTGAAATTAATAATCTCAGCATTATTTACCATCTACTTAAAGGCAAAAACACACACAAAACATTTTTTTATATACAGCTATATAAAGTCGGGCGTTAAGGGGTTAAAAGGGTAAAAAGCATAATAACATACTATGCCAGTATGCTAGCCATACGAAACAGAAAATAAGTGCGTCTTAAGTCTGGACTTGAAAGTCTCTACAGAATCTAACTGTTTTATCGATGCCAGGAGATCATTCTACAGAACAGGTGCACGATAAGAGAAAGCTCAATCACTCATCTACAAACTTTAGCAAAAACATAAAACATTCTCAAATAAGACAATAAATCCCAATTATTTGCCATTATTTGCAGTTTACTGCTGTTATTCCTGCACTGTAAAAAATGCCGTGAAATTTACATAAAAACAATGTAAAATCACTACAGAAATGTATTGTAAACCCAAAAACACATATTTTTTGTTTCAATCACAGTGGACTTTTGTAAAGTATTAAACAGAATGTTTTTGTTAGATGTACAACAACAATATGTGATTCTAATCAAATGTATTTGTTGAAACTACAACTATTTGTAACAAAAACTGAGAAATACTGTAATACTCATTACAACACAATTGTGGTAAATTGACATGCAAACATTGTAAAACCTATAGTTTCAGCCAGTTGTTTTTAAAAATACAAGAATTATATGTAAGTCACTTTACAAGTTTATGCTGTAGCCTAACTTTAACATGATTGATGAAACGATGCAAATTCGGGTAGGCCTATAGGCTACAGGTAGGCTATTTGCAGCTTGTAGAGTAGGGAGTAGGCCTATAAGAAATTATTATTGCTAGTCTAAGTACTTCTGTTCAGTCATAATTCTTGCATGCTTTGTTTTTTTTTTTTTTTTTTAATGGGATACGATACTCAGACTATGCTCTCTTTTTTTGTAGATTTAACAGTTTTTTAATGTGAGTCAGCTGTGGTTCATTCACTGTAAATCCATTTACATATTATGTCTGTAAAGTTATCTACTGTGCTGCTGTATTTTTTATAGGAATTCCCTGGTAACCACAGCTGTCAGCATTTTCCTGTAAAAACAACTGTTTTTTTACAGTGTGTGGCAGAGTGCACTGCACTCTGCACTAACTCCTGCACTGACTGCTGCTGCTGATATGAAGCAGCTCTTGTCCAGTAGCAGTTATGTGGCAACTCCTCTTTCAGGTCCAAGCACCCAGCGACAGGTCTGGGAGGGCCTTATTATATTTCTTCAGACTTTTCAGTCTGTTTCTGTACAAAAAAAAAAAAAGAAATTAACTATTTTAAACTGTTTTGAGATCTCCATAGTTGTTTTCCTCATCAACACACGGGCATTTCTGTGGAACTTTTGGGTTTTACTTAATTATAAAGTCCTGTATGCACAGAAATTTCCTCCTGTGGAGAAATGACTGACTGGCTGACATGAGGATCTGAGGAGCCAATGGAGACCCGTTTTTAATGTTTATTGTATGACTTCTTTATGCAATCCAGCCTGTTTTTCTTTCTCAGTGTAGTTTTATTAGCATTATTTTCAAATACAATCAGTTTGTTTTGTTGTTGTTGTTCAAAAACTCGATTTTTACTGGTATTTTTTTTTTTTACAAAAACATGTCTTGAACAGACAAGGGGGGCATCTTATAATCAGGGCCTTTTTATATTCGGACCAATAAGGTACAGTACAAGTCTTTTAAATGTGGGAGGAAACCAGAGCACCCAAAGGAAACATGCGCAAACACGGGGAGAACATGCAAACTCCACACAGAATGGCCACAGGTGGGAATCGAACCCATGACCTTCTTGCTGTGAGGCAACAGTGCCAACCACTAAGCCACTGTGCTGCCAAACCAAACTATGTAAATATTTTGGCCAACTGCACTCCAACAGCTCAACCACAAATTTATACCAGTAATGATTTGTAATATTCAGTGGCAGCTCTGTCTCATTTCAATCAGCTAGACAGCTCTTGTTTTGGAGTGGACAGCTAAATTAGATGTTCTACAAACAAACATATTTATAGTACTAAAGTACAAAAACATTTCAAACATGCAGCATAACACAATGTGGTATGTGTGTGTTGGTTCACGCTTGACTGTATACCTAACATGAAACTTAAAGCTATAGAGCCTTTCAAATTTCACAAAACTGAGAAAATTTAGTTTTTACCGAAATCCAAGGATTATGATGTTATTTTATTTTTGTAACATGTTGCAAAAATTACATCTCATTTTAACAAAGAGGACAAATTTATCTGGGGGGAAATTCCATAGTGAATATTGTCTTTTCCTTTATCGCCGTCATGCAGACTAGCTACAGGAGGGAGTGCGTGTGCGCATGCATGAGGTTTTGAGATTACCTGTGACCCATCTTACACTAACATCCATAAGATTTATTGTAAATCACTTTCAGATCTACCAAATGTTGGTCATACCATCTGATCTGTTGCATTTCTCCCCCTCAGGGGTTGAAATTCTAAATTGTTTCCAGACAGCAAGAATTTTGATGATATTGGCAGTGTCATAATATGAATCTCTTATCTAAATGCTAAGGAATGAAATCATAGTGGTGGCAAAGAAATTTTTTTATGCCAAATAGACTGCATTTATATAGCACTTTTCTATATGCATCAGAAGCTCGAAGCGCTTTACAATTATGCCTCACATTCACCCACTGACAGAGATGTCAGGGTGCTGCCGTGCAAGGCACTCACTACACACCGGGAGCAACTAGGGGGATAAAGGACCTTAAGGATGGAAAAAAAAATCAATCCACCGGGTGGCAGTTTAACACTGAATTATTTTGGACTGTTAAGTTTAGAGGATGCACACAAGAAATACTTAAACGCAGGATAAATGTGTCACCACACACATGGTGTTTAAAATTCATTCACATTTTAACCATGCATGTGTATTCAGTTCCATTTTCACTGTGGTGTGATGACTTCTCACAAAAGCTTTAAACATTTTAGACCACTGCCCTGCATGACCCAATAAACTGATTAAAGCTATACGTCTGTGGGTTCAGTGATGTCATCTTTCCCCCGCGGTATCACTCCAGCTCAAGTGACATTAATCATTTTCACAAAACTGTCCTGTGACCTTGACGACTCAGGATGTTAATGACTTCTTAAATGCCTATAATTTCACACAGACCTTGAGCACTGAAGTCTCTTGTGTGATATTTGAAAAATGTATAACTCAGCTACAGCAGTCTAATGGATGATGTTAATCATGTTATATATGCAGATATTTTAGTACTTGCATCAACTGTATTGATTTCACAGACTGTTATAGGGTGGGGATCCATCTCTAGGTACAGTAGCAGTGCAGTGCACCTTACACTTAGACATTTGGCAGACAATCACATTCACAAACTGATGACAGAAGCTTCTATGCAAGGTGTGCAGCAGGACTTCACTACCTTGCTCAAGGTGAGTTTGACAGATAGCTGGGATCAAACCCTTGACCCTATGGTTAAAGGACAACACATGCTACCCAACTGCACTGTTGAGACACTGTATATGTTCCCTGTGTCAGTCAGTCTATCTATCTGTCTATCTATCTTAGGGCTGCAACAAACGATTATTAGGATTATCGATTAATCTGATTGGGTTTCGACACGATTAATCGATTAATCGGATTAGCAGGGAATTTTTAAAAAATGTGCCAGGGAAACAATTTTTCTCTCCTTCCATCACTTTATTTAACAACAGATATTATTTGAAAACTTAAAATACTTGAAAATCAACAAATCGTCAAATGTCCCTTGGCTGTTGAAATATAAAATAATAAAGAATAAAACAGTTTATAATAAAGAACAAAAATAATTATTTCAAATGGCATTGCTTTATCAAAGTGCTGAGTTGCCATAAAACAACATTGAAACATATAAATGTTATAAAATATATGGTGAAAAAAGAGGTATTTTTGTTGCTGCAAATGAGCAATTAGCATAACCAGTTAACCATAAAACCTAAATCAAAAACTGTAGCCTGACTCATTATATGTGCAACATTCTCTGTATAACTTGTAAACTATGTGGTAATTTCACAATGACACATGTGACTCATGTCTCTTTCTCTAAAACTGTATTGTAGCATTATTAGTTATTATTACTATATTATTATTGCTATTATTATTAATATATAAATAAAAATACATTAAAAATATTATAATTTGCAATACATTTGACTCTTTTACGACAACAAACAATGAGCCATTAATTATTATACAGAAAACAAATGCACAAACATGCTGAAATGCCAGCAGCTTATTGCTAACTTTAACATTGAAAATATATAGACCTGCTAACGCGTTAGCATTAGCATAAAATACATTTATCAACTGTTTCAGAAGATCATAACAGGTCAATTTAACATAAAAAAGGTAAATATTCCTCACAGACATATGCTCTTTAGGGTTTTAGTGGGGAAAAATGAAGATAAAGCGAAATAAAACAAATGAAACCAACGAAGCAGCAGCTCGAAGCACTCCATTGGTTCAAGATTCAAAGCAAAGCTCGGTTGATTATATGGAAGAAACGAAACATTTGCGGTAAAACAAAGTTATTTAGCAACTAATCGATGACTAAATTAGTTGACAACTATTTAATCATCGATTTTAATCGATTAACTCGATTAGTATTCAGCTCTAATCTATCTATCTATCTATATGCACAGACAAGCAGCACACAGGTTGGCATCATGTTACAGTGAATATAATGTCAAAAAAGAAAGCTTTCCCTTGCACACAGCTGTCAGTCATCCATCTCACTTGACAGCGAAAACAGAAACATCAAAAAGTTGAAAACTGTTATACATACTGACATTTTCCTAACAGTGCTGTACAGGCAGTGGAGTTGAACAGAAATATTCATATGTGGTGGTTAAAAAAGAAAATTTTATTTAAGTTTGTAGAAACATATACACTGATGATAAAAGGTCCTTGGTTTTTTTTTTTCTTCTTCTTCTTCTTTGCCTGCCCTGCCTGGTCCGTGTGTTTGCAGCTGACATTTTTTTCTGACTTGTAAAAGAAAAAGAATGAAAGTGAAGCTTCTCTGTCTGGCTTTTTGGCTAAGTTGTAAATAAGACCTGGCATTTAATTGAGGTGGTGCACGTTTCAGCTGCTTTTCCTTTTTTTGTGAGGATAGGATCCTGAAAGGTTAGAATAGTGGGCATGTGACCTTAAAACCATGGGTTTAATTCCCAAACCAGACAGGAAAATCACTAAGGCCTTGAGCTATGTCATTAATCCCTAGTTGCTCCCTAAGTTGCTCCCGCTGAGCAGTTGAGTGCCTTGCAAACAGGCGTGCATGGTGCAAATCCATTTAGTGCATGTTTGAGCACACATTGCTATCTATAGAGTACATATTCTGAACAGTGGGCCCAAAGGGGCCAGATTAATGCTCCATATTATGCAAGGGTGTGTTGTGGGTGTTTTGTCAGCACAACATCAAACAATCACAATGTCACCTGTCATCCCCTTTAAATTGAAGTATGCAAGGCGTACAGTATTATGATGCTGACCAGATGTGGTGGGAAAGAGTTTTGGTAAGGAAACAAATCTGTACAGGCAGGGCAAGTACATGCACATGTGCACATTAAAAAACAGACACATAATGTTGGAAACTGCTTTGACAGGTGGAAAAATGCCTATCTGAATATTGCATTCTTTAACACATGTGTGAAGAGTGTCAGCTAGACTTTGAGATGGATACCACCAAGACTTATTGTATGAAGAACTTTTAAAGGTACAATAAGAGCTCTTGATCTATCTTTCATTGTTGTGCACTCTGTCTGTGCACTGTGACACAGTTGTGATCATTCTTTGTCTGTTATAAGGTTGGAATGTGTGATTGGTGTTTGCAACCTCATAAAAGAAAAGTATTGCTAAAATAAAAGTATATTATTTTTGTGTTCAGTTTGGTTCAGCATCACTGTGTGCAGAGTGGACATGTGTTGTGAAGCAAATTATGTCATGTAAATCTGAGTACTGCATATAAAGTCACTGCGCTAAACTTTATAAGTGCGCAGATGAGAGCAAATGCATTTGGTGTCAAAGGAAAATGGGTGCTGGCGTGACAGTGACAGTGACAAATGTGTTAGATGAAAACAAGTAACGCCAGTTGCATTGCACTGTGCACAGACAGGGCCTACTGTATTTTCAGGTGATCCATCTGGCTTTGACAAGTTTTGGGAAAGACCACTGGGCAATTTGTGTAGACTTTGCTGTTTAAATGGAAAAAGCATATTGTAACAAACTGTTACAATTAATTGCATGTTTTGCCATTTAAATAACCATTTTCTTTGTAACTGGTTGCCATAACTAGAATAAATAAATATGAATGCATCACATAAATACTATGAATCTCTTCAACTCAACAGAAAAGCTAAAATTGGTCATATGTTCCATGTTTAATTTACGAGCAGTATTCTCAGCCACACTTCATAAAGAGAAGAAACTGAACTCTTCATTAACCAGTATGAAAAAGACTTTCAAATCAATTACTCCTCAATCTTTGCATGGATTCAAGGACACTAGCAAAATTGTTATATTCTCTTCTATCCTGTGCCCTCAGCTTATTTAAATGCAGCCGTGTCATATGGACCTAAAAGCCTCACTATCCTTTTTGGGTACCAAAGTAAAGGAATCTGGGACTTTTGAAATTCAAATAAATGGTAAATGGAAATGGGCTGCATTTATATTTCGCTTTTCCATCAACATCAGACACTCAAAGTGCTTTAAAAATAATGCCCCACATTCACCCCGATGTGACGGTGCTGCCATACAAGGTGCCCACTACACACCAGGAGCAACTAGGGGATTAAGGACCTTGCCCAAGGGCCCTTAGTGATTTTCCAGTCAGGCTGGGATTTGAACTGAGGATCCTCTGGTCTCAAGCCCAACGCTTTAACCACTAGACCATCACCTCCCCTACTAGGCCATCAAGCCCCCTTCAAAGCAGGACATCCTTGGAAAGAGCTGCATTAATCAAAATGGAATTGAACAAAAGCCCACAGTGAAAGAAAAATAAATTCATCAAAAATCTTCTCGTATAATAAAGTGCTTGGACCCTCGAAGCTGAGGTATTGAGTTGTCCCATCAACACATCATAGCAGGGAGAGACAGAGACAACAGTCAGCCTCCAGACCATGTCCTCGCCATCATTGTCCTGACGTCTGACAGACGGCAGGGCACTACAGGACACAAGAAGGGGGGGGGGGGGGGGGGGGAGGAAGTAGGAGAAGGCTGATACGGGAGAAAAAAGCCCATCTACAGATGGTCGTGGTGGGAGTGTATTGGCAGGAGCACCAGAACACTTCTGCCATGTCCAGTGGGACTCGAACCACTCACTGTGACAGTCCCGATTGGAGCCAAGAGTTGAGACCATGATCCAAGGCTGGAGAAAGAGCAAAAATGTGGGGCAACAAATGTGGCATTGCAGCCCACACAACCAGACCGCGACAAGTAAATGTCATATTATTAGTCAAACAGCAGCATTCATTCACGTGGAACAAAAAGCCATCATAGAAGCGTGCCCTACGTGTTTAATTGAGTTTAATTGTGTTTGCTGTATTATTTCATTTCACTGTGACACACACTCCATCCCATTGTATCTTTTCGCAATATAAAAGCTGAACCACTGGCAACATATATAATGACATGAAACTAAATTAGAGAAAGGTCGTCCACATTACTTAGGGGCATCGAATCGATACAGCTGAACATCATTAAGGTGAGGTGCAGACTGTGGGATAATAAACTGGCTCCCTAGGACATGAAATAGAAGCTAATTTTGTCACTGACAATCAGCCCAAAAGCCTTTTTCACTCATCTGAAAAATATCTTCATTGTATGCATTCAACAAGTTAGATGGAACCGCTGATGCAATTTCAGATTCATTTAACGATTCCTCATAAAGCGTACGCTGGCAGACACTCGGCTCACCGCTTATTTTACAGGAACGATCAGGCCGACAGCGACAGTTAATAAAGAATAACTAGGCTTTATAATTTAATGTTTATGACTTCACACCTGCTGTCTACAGGCTTCTGCAAGGCCAAAATATCTGGCTAACCCATATAACTTATTTATGTCCTATTCCCAACTAATGGCAAAGACGCCATTATGCATGAACGTAGGGAGACGAGGATTGATACTTAACTTGACCCCTTGAGGATCCTCATTGGGCTGCCGAGTGCATTATCGGTGTAATGATTTGGGAGCAGCAAGGATTCCCAACGCACGGATGGAGCTTGGATGGGGATGGTACAAGCGTCCACCCCCAAAGGGAGCTTCAGCGTAACAGTCTGTGACATTTTAGCAAAAGATCCCTCGCACAGGGGAATTATAACGTTGCTTTTCTCTCCTTCTTTTTTATTTCTAAATTCTACCAGTCGGGGTAGTTCATGGTTATTTCCTCACTATGATCTGAAGATGCAGCAGAGGGATTTCTCTCGGTTGAGTTTTTCACCGATGAGGTCAAGAACAAGTCTGGAAGTGCAACCTTGAATAAATCAAAGACTCTGTGCATGCGAGCCGGAGACTTTCTGTAAAGGCGCTCACTCACCTTTCATTTAAAAGAATTGAGAGCAAACAGACTGAAATGTATATCAAGGTAACTATATATATATATATATATATATATATATATATATATATATATATATATATATATATATATATATATATATGTGTGTGTGTATATGTGTGTGTGTGTGTGTGTGAATAAAAATTAGATGAATATCCTGAATTTGTGTTACTTCATCTTTTATCAGCTCAGCACTTCATTCCTACTGTCTGGATACAGTTTAACTCCAGTAGAGTTGCACTGATTTGACAGAAGACGATGTGACTCCTCTAAGTGTGCCGCCAATAAAACCACACCAAAGAAACCAACATCAACTCGATTGGCCCGGATTACACAGACATACGTATTAAACAATTTCATGTTGTATTCATCAAATCATGAAAGGCCGCCTTTCATGTGGAACTTGAGGAAAACCGCCTCTCGCTCCGAGATGCGTCGCAGCCTTTTGGGATGGAAGTGTTTTGGAAGTGGACTGTCAGATCAGATACAGGCTGCCTCGCTTTACGTGACATCCCCGACGCGAAGGCAGAATAGAGGATAACTTGTGTCCGCGTCACCTCTATCATGCAGTGGACACGTGCACAGTCCACTCATCTCTCTTTTTCCGTCGGCGCTGCATTCTCCTTGTACCCGTTTACACCTCAGCAGATCCATATCTGGATTCCACCCAAACCAACAGCAGGGGCGACAGGAAAAGGAAGGCTGGTGATAGATAAGAACTTGCATAATGAAAAGATGGCACGAAATCAAGTGCTATTGAATAGTCTGAGGAAAGCATCGAAGAGATGAGATGGAGGAGGCTGGGGGAAATACTGCAAATTTTAACATTGCTACTTTGTATGCATTACAGAGCCTGCTGCCTATCTGTGGAGAGGTTTTTTTTTTCAAGAAATAACAAGAATGAGGCCTGATCTCCCAATATCATAAACTGGCCCCACGTCAGTAATAATTAGAACATCTGATCTCAGAGGTGGAATGATGCACAAAATTGCCGCTGGAGTAATTAGTTGGTGAAACAAAGAGATTACTGTCTATACAGAAAGCAATGACCATGAAATGATACCGTAAATGTGCTGCCTGGGTGGGGAAAAAAGCAACATGGAAAAGAAGGAGGAAAAAAACAAAAAAAACAAAACAAACATGTTTTATACTACATCATGCTTCTTTTTTATTACCTCTTCACTGTAAATGCCCTCATTTCCCACCTTGGGTTGGAGGAATCTCAGATGGGACACAAGGATTTGTGAACTCTGAAGTTCACAAAATTAGAAGAGCACATGTACATGTTTACTAGACAATCAAAGTTCATTTAAAACATGCATATATTCGTATATACAATACTAGTGTATACTGTACAGTAGTAGCCAGTCAACCAGTATTGATCAGTATGTCTGGTATTTATCTTGTTTATTTATATTGCATAGTATTTTTCTTTTTTTACTTTTGCATTTGCTACTCTGTGTGCTTCTTACCCTGTGTTCTGCTATACAATGCTGCTGGAAAATCAATTTCCTGAGGGAGTCTTCCCAAGGGATCAATAACGTTATATCTAATCTAATGTAATCTACCATGTTTAATTAATTTAAACATGTAAAATTAATTTTTGCCAAAAAATAAAATCACTTTATCCTTTGATGTGTGTTTGCATGCTTGTGTACATGTGTGATTGTATGCGTGTGCGTGTTTGCATGCATGTGGATGTGCGTGCATCCATATGTGCGTGCATGTGTGCTTCAGGCATTTGTGTGTATGTATGAATGCGTGTGTTTGTGTGTGCATGTATGCATGCATGCAAGTGTGCATGCATGTGTGTATCTACACTTGTGTTTGGGCTGGGGGCAGCGCAGCTTTCTTATAGGTGGCAGGCGGAGGGCTCCAAGTAAAAAAAAAAAAGCAATGCTAAAATACCCTCAGCCGTATGAGCGTTGTGTTCTTTATAATTTGCATTTGTTTAATTAAATATTAAGATCCTGTTGTCTTACATACAATTTCTACATATTCAATAAAGCCCCTCTATAAATCAATCAAAAACAAGATTTATGTTTTAACAGCGTCTGCAAGAGGCTTTGCGTGTGCATGTACATGAGCTTTTGACAAAAGCGGAAGTTATGCAAATCAAGGAATATTTGTAGATCACCCTCTGTGCATTTGCTGGTATTAATGAGACAAATTTAACTCCATAGTCGAGGTGGGCGGATCAATCCTAATATCGATAATATTGATACCAACGCTGGTATTGATATTGAACGATCCTCATGTAAAAAGATCGATACCCAAGCTTTTTTCTCTCCCGCACGCACTGAGTGCTGCGCACGCAGATTCATCAAAGTCTACTCTCTGTCTGTAAGAGCAGCGCTGCGCTGTGTCACACAACACGGAGCAGCACACCCTTGTATTGTGGTTTGTCAGCCCTCTACCTCAGGAGATTTTGTTTTAAGTTGTGTTGAGTGATATTTTTTTAAACAAAAATGTTGATTGTGATAATATTTTATTGTCACGTACAATGTCTGGCAAAATTCTATCGGCAATAGTGGGCCTGTATTTACTTGGTATCGGATCAATACCAAAATTCCCGGTATCGCCCACCCATACTCCATAGGAAGTTAGCTTTGATTTAGCGGAAGTTAGTGTGCATGCTAACACCACAAAATGTGTTATCAGGTTACAAAAAGAGCATTTTCAGTTTCAGAAGTGTTTATTTCTCACTATCTTCTACATAATACATGACAAAGAGGATATATTTACACACAAATGAAACAGAGTTTTACAGCTAGCTACCAGCCTGTGACGTCACCATGCTAATGCCACAGAATGTGTTATCAGGTTACAAAAAGAGCATTTTCAGTTTCAGAAGTGTTTATTTCTCACTATCTTCTACATAATACATGACAAAGAGGATATATTTACACACAAACGAAACAGAGTTTTGCAGCTAGCTACCGGCCTGTGACGTCACCATGCTAACGCCACAAAATGTGTTATCAGGTTACAAAAAGAGTGTTTTCAGTTTCAGAAGTGTTTATTTCTCACTATCTTCTACATAATACATGACAAAGAGGATATATTTACACACAAACGAAACAGAGTTTTGCAGCTAGCTACCAGCCTGTGACATCACCATGCTAATGTCCACGAAATACGTTCAGAGGGGTTATTAGGTTCCAAAAATGGCGTTTTCGGTTTTAGAAGTATTTATATAAACACAAAGCAAAGCGGTTTTGAAGAGACCAGTATCTGACATCACGCTGCAGCTCTACTCTGATTGGCTGCCATCTCCTGCCACTCAAAACAAAGCAGAAACAGATTGAAACAGAATGTGACATTTTAACCTCTTAAAATATGTCAAGGTTAGTCATCTTTGAACTTTCCAAGGTCTGTGTCCCAAGAATGTTCCCTGTGAATTTGAAGACTGTGGCAGTAAAAGAACTGGACTTATGCTGAGCACAGACAGACAGACAGCTGGATGGACACCAGGTTTTTGCAATACCCAATGATCATTTGTTTGCCTCAAGTAAAAATTGTGAATCACTGCTTTCAAACAACATAGCTAATGTGTCCACAGTCTATGTGCTTCCTCCAGCAGTATCATCTGATAGTATCTGTCACAGATACTCATCTAACTGATGAGGCAAAATCTGACTGAAGTGTGACGTCATCACAGATCACCTTCAAAACAAGCAAACAGTACACTTCTCTTCTGTTCTGCATGTTTTTTTTTTCTTATTTCCAGATGGTGCATGTGAGCAGCGAAGCAAAAGGCATAATTAGATTTATTTTTTCATCGCATGGAGCGTTTCTATAGGTATTCACAGCCATTGGCTGTAATGAGTTGCGACCACATCACTGTGCCAACCATCAGCACAAGGTCTTTCATTATCCTCCCACTGCTATAGCTGTCTTTTCAAGCTTCATAAAGTGATGAGTGCAGGATGCAGTGGGGATCCCTGCAGAGAGCACTCCATCAGCAGTGTGGGTGCCCTCACAAGACACTGGGAGGGCATTTTGTCAGAAGGAAAGACCTTGACCAGTGAAGTCAAATATACGAGGAGTGATTCTACTCGGAACCACACTCTGAAAAACTGTCAATGTGCTTTTAACTTTTTATGTTAAATGTAATAAATGTTCCACAATTCTCTGTTCATGGAGAAACCACCCGCCTGTCAATGAAGCTCAGATCTGAAACAGGTCATTTTAGATGTCTGTGACATATGTCACAGAAATCCGTAACTGGACATGCCACAATATGTCTGACAGAGAATGATAAGCTATTACATCACTCCTGCACTCTATCTCTTCAAAAAGGTGGCATGACCAACCTGATCTCACGGCAAGTCGTGATTCAGCAGCACAAAATATGCATTAATTTATTGGTTGTGATATTGTGACAAAAAGTGCCTCATTTTGTCACGGCAGCACGAATTCATTCTAATACATTCCATGATGGCTGCACAAAATTAAAAGTGATGCGGGGCGGGTCGAAGGTGGTTATGGTTAGGGTGGGGGGAAAGAGTAAGATTAGGTTATGGTTGAGGTTAGGGTCAGGGTAGGACTGGGCTGGGCATGACATATTGCACCTCTTCTATTTAAAGTGGTCATATTAGTCAGTGTTATTGACATAGAATTTAAAATATGTTCAGAAATGAGTCCAAAAAAACCAAAACCCAATATTGTTTAATATATTTAATAAAATGTCCAGTTAGGGACCCCCCCCCCCCCCCCAAAAAAAAATGGGGAGTGGAAATGCAGATATAAAATGTATTCATGAGAATTCTTGGCACCATTTGAAGAATTTGCAGTAAATAATCGCTTTTACATCCAGTTTTCTTGAAACAAGTCAGGGGATGTATAAAAGAGCATTTCCAAGTCACTGGATGACTTAATTTACAATCATTACAAAACACAATCTGTGTGGTACTGTATGGAAAATCAGTGTGGAGTGGAAAGATCACAAAAACTGAGTGACTGTACAAGAAGAAAACTAGTGAGGGAAGCCACCAAGACACCCATGACCAATCTGAAGGAATGACCAGCTTCTGCGAATGTGACTGGAGAATAGTGTACCTTTTGTCACATCAACGGTTATTAATAATTATTATTCATGGTGCGGTACAGAAAATTCCAGATATTGCCAGAAGGCACATGGGAGACGATTTCAGGTTTTTCTTGCATATCGTTGAGCTGTAACATAATGCAAACAGAAGGCTTCACTATGCTTTTTTTGTGTCTCCGTCATGAAGCACCAAATTATTCTTTTGAAAAAGGTGATGGGCCATTTTAATTTTCAATAGGCAACCAGGTAGGGGTCAATTGAAGAATTATGAGGGGCCAAAAATCCAATCATATTGAAAACTATACCACATTATTTGTCTGATCATAAAGATTCCAAAAAGGTATAATTTGTTCTGGAGTTATGGGGTAAAAACAGCAAGAATGGTAACAAAGGTCAATTTCTTTACAATTATGCCTCACATTCACCCCGATGTCAGGGTGCTGCCATACAAGGTGCTCACTACACACCGGGAGCAATAGGGGATTAAAGGTCTTGCCCAAGGGCCCTTAGTGATTTTCCAGTCAGGTGGGTACTTGAACCCATGATCTTCTGGACTCAAGCCCAACACTTTAGCCACTAGACCATCACCTCCCCTAGGTAGACCCAAAGGGTGTGTCTCACTGAGACAACAAAAAGTCCAGATATGGACTTCTGTTACATATGTCGCAAGAGTCTAAAATGAACTCTTGGCTTAGAGCTGTAGAATTTCTCCATGCACTGACACAGAATTGCAGGACTTTGCAGATGGTGAAGGTGCAACTCCAGTAAAAAAGTAAATAAAAAACAAATTGTGCACAGTAGCTCATTAACGTTTCAGCAACAGATGGCAGTTTCAATTCTAATAGAAACATCCACTCCTTCAAACCTTCAGGAAGAGGTTCTCCGCACAGCCCATCTTCCAGTGGAGAGATAGATTTTAACATGCAGTGGCGCGTTGTGGTTCTACTCACGTGTTCTGGTCCCTGGAAGCAGATCCTGCACACTGGCGTCCTGAAGCCGCTCTCCGTGTAGCTGGTGAGGGAGAACCTCTCCTCCAGTTTGCCCTTTGAGCAGTCATCCGACGAGCTGCTGCAGCCGCGCAGGGCCGCTGACAGCTCAGCCGCATCCACCCAGCCCGCCCCGGGTCGCTCTCCGCCCGGCAGGGGCCCGGTACCTCCAGCTACGGGCGCGCCGTTCCGCTCCCCGGCGTGCTGGTTATGGCCCCGCGGTAAGGTGTTGTTATTGTCGTGGACGGTGACGCCCGTGTCATGGCTGTCCGTGGCGTGGCTGCTCATGGGGATCAGTGTTGGTAGCGAAGTTGGGGGTGCCAGTGGCCCGAGCAGGAGCACCCTGAGGTCACCGAGCAGGACGCAGCAGCGGCTCTTCAGCATGCCCCGGCTGCGCAGCATGGACGGGCCAAAATAACAATATAAAAATAAATCAAGGTGCTGGAAGAAAACAGCGTGCACTGTACGTGCACCCCTCATAAACAAACACCTCTTCACACGTCAAAAAGGTTTGATCACTTTTTTTAAATGACTATTTTCCACAGAGCGCGAAAAACATTAATCCGATTTGTGCAAACAAGTGTCTGAAGCCATTAAGTTCAAGAAATGGAGCTCAGATTAGATTGAATATTACTCCATGTCCACTGTAATTCCCCGGCCTTAGAGTCTGCAAACAATCCAGGCATATGTAGGCTTCTTTTCCCCACTGATTTACCTGCGATCGACAGGAGCCCACAGTGGGGTTGACACGAAACGAAACGTCAGCGCTCAATTTTAAAAACGACAAAATTCCAACATCAGCGAAAGCCACGTCAGCTTGTCTGCGTCTATGATTTCCAGGTAAGTCGCTCGATGGCGTGTTTTTAGGGGAAATCAAATCTCTTACCTGGCGAGATGCACCGATTCATACACGACTCCCGATTTCAAGGTTTTGGGTTTTTTTCGTTTTCTTTTTTGCTTTGTTTTTGTTTTGTGTTAGATCTCCATCCAGACTGCAGGTCGTTGATAAGTCTCCGCGCAGCTTATATCGCAAATGTGCGTCCGATCAAGAAGCCAAAACCCTTTAAATCCGGCCGGTAAAATCACATCCATGGCGGCGTGGAGTCGGACTGTCCTGGTCCGTGTCAACGCGTCCGTGCAGCCGGTTTGTTGTGCGGCGCTGATCCGGTGCTGCAGCTTCAGCACCATGATTCCTGGGACAGCTCCCAGACTCTGCACGTCACCGCCGCACAGTGATGAAAGCAACCAACACAACCCAACTATGCATCCATCCATCTGTGAATCACTCACACACTATTGTATATTCATGAATACTTATATGAACACAAATAAATCTCTGTATGCTCTCTATAATTGAACTCTCCATAACAGGAAATTCATTATGACACTTTGAACACGTTTACAGTAAACGTATTTGTGCAATGCAACATTAATTGCTACAAATATTCTTTAATACCCATACACATAACATCAATAAGTGGTGCAAATGGACTGTATTGATTCCACGGAAAATTAATGGTCAACCAGTGAAATTGACATATCTGGGACACTATATTAACTCTGTTACTGTTAATCGTATCTATCATACTATATAACTCAGTGGCGGTGCCGGGGGGGGGGGCTTGGGGGGGGGCTTAAGCCCCTCAATAATGAGCCAAGCCCCCCCTCAGCCCCCCCAATAATCCTGCCAATAATATGAATAGCGACTGACATATTTGTGGCTCTCAACTGCAGTTTTGCGCTGAGAATGTCTCAACACTGCGTAACTGAGCAAAGTGATGAATGTATGTGTTCGGTGGTCCATCAATGCTGAATCACCCTTCACAAACAGAATTTTCAGTTTTGCAAATAAACATTTATTTTTAAAAACCCACACACAAGTTACAAATCAGAAATTTGTGTTTGTGGATCAAAAGCACGTGTACAAATCAAAGGATATTTGTAAATCACCCTCTGTGCATTTGCAAGTATTAATGAGACAAATTTAACTCCATACTCCAAAAATTTAGGTTTCCTAAATATTTATTACGACCACTCTTAAAACTTCACTTATCTTTATAATTTTTATTACTGGTACATTTTAGAATTGATTTTGATGAGATATACTATTATGTACAGGAACATATCACAATTATCTGGGACTACTTTTTGCGCAGGAATTCATCAAGCACGGTCGACCGCAGCCACGCACTAACACAGATATACAGAGCTGTATATCGTTGTTCAGCAATCATTCTAAGTGATGTGTGTGCATTGATACCACATTTTAGAGGAGCACGGGTGACTAAAACATATACCTTGGTATTTATAAAGCAATTTACTATATATTGTTCATTTCGACGGCATTTTGTGGAGCCCCTCCAATTTTTACCCCAGCTCCCCCTCAGCCCCCCCAACAAAAATTTCCTGGCGCCGCTACTGATATTACTTGTAGTTGCTGCACTCACTTCTGTAATGATTTTGATCATGGAGTTACAACAAGATTAAAACATGCTGACATTTAACTACTACAAGTATAAATAAAATTTTAAATGCACCCAAACTCATATGACATTCATTAAAGCACACAGTCTGACTTAAATCTGACGATAAATACAAAATCATGCGCATTTTTGTTCACTTGAATGTACAGTTGGAAGCTAAATGCAGTCATATCACAAATTTGATCAGACTGCAGTACAGAACACTGTTTTTATTTACATAATGCAATGTCTAAATCAATTCAATTTGTAGTATATTTGGGGTGCTTTCTTTTTGTATGTCATCTTCTTTACCGTATGGATGCTATGTTATTTAAATTTCATAATCAAGAGCTTTCAGACATAAAGATAGACAGTAGGTGTCCCACTTTATATGTGGGCAGCCCATCAAAAATGTGATCCTTAATACCAGTCAGCAAATTCAATGCTCAGTTTGAACACAGTTGAAAATGAGAGGCATCAGAGGGCTGATGGATAACCTGCCCAATCTACACCACAATATAAATGTACAAGTAAATATACATATGTCTGTATGACATTGTATCACTTCTGTGTGACTACACGATGAAGTCATTCATATCAATCAATCACAAATATTTTGCTGATTGATATAGATCATCTATCTAGGCTTTTGGTTGTTGAGGTGTTAAAAAAAGGTAATTTTTTTAGACTTTTCCTTGACCTTGACCTTTGGCCAAGCCACTCCAATATTCCCACCAAGTTTGATCCATCTATAGCTTCTTGAATGGCGAGACATGCAAAACAAACAAACAACAAAACATTAACAAGAAAAATGTTTTCCTTGACCTTCTCTCTCTCTCTCTCTCTCTCTCTCTCTCTCTCTCTCTCTCTCTATATATATATATATATGGTTGTCAAAGTGCAATCCCTTGTCAATGGCGTGGAACCTGTGAAATGACAGTGGGGGTCCATGTGTGGCACGTGTCCGCTGCAGTAACCATGAAGGCCCAACAGGAACCCTAAACACAAGACAACTAACGGGGCTCTGGTGAAACAAGAAGTCCTCAGTGGTGGATCATGTGAATGGGGCAGCAGGTCCTCAGACCCGATCATCTGGGATTTCTCAGTCATTGAACCAGGCTAAGAATCTGTCAACCTACGCACAGACGTCTCTGGATCAACCCTGGTTATATATTTTCTAAGCTGCACTTCAAGCCCACAAGTCTTTCCATGACTGGCAAAAGTGACAGGGGCAGGACTGAAAAAAAAAAACCCTGAAATGGACTGTCCAGAGAAATTAATCAAGATCTTGAGGCTTGTCCATGATGATGTCTGCCAAAGTTCTGGTAAATGGCACAAAACAGAAGCCTTCAGTGCTCAATCAGGAGTAAAGTCGGGCTTCTTCATCACCCCTCCACTCTTTATCACCTCTGTGGCAACAATTCTCTACCTGATCAAGGAAAAGGTGCCACGATTAATTGACAATGTGTACACAATGAATAGAAAAACTCTTCAACCTGAGATGACTGAGATCCAAGAAGAAAATCACCACCACTTCACTCCTGGGCTGTCAGTGTGCCGAAGACAGCAGCATGAGCGATTCCACCAATGTTACCTGATAAGTATCCTCCACATCTGGTGGGAAGACTACCGTACCAACATCAGTGCCCTGGCTGAACCCAAACTCCAGAACGTCATGTCGATCATCATCAAGAACCACACACACATACCGCTAGAATGGACAATAGCCGACTTCCCGAGCAAAGGAAAATGGTCCAGAGGAGGGCAGTAGAAACATTACAAAGACCTCCAGAAACACAATCTCAAGAGCTGCTCGATCGACTGGAAGACCTGAGAAGAACAAATGAGGAACCAAGCCAGTTGGCGAGCAATAAGTCACATGGGAATGTAAATTTTCCCAAAAAAATGATAACAAACAACACAGAGAAGAAAGAGGAAGGAGAGAGAGCAAGAACCTGACCAGCAGAAGCTTCCTGCAGCAACGACATGCAGCATCAGTCAGAAACAGTGCACATCAAGACTGGGCCTGCTCAGTTATCTCCGTGTCCACCATCCTGTCTGGGAATTGGTCAAGAGACAATCTTCCTTGTCACTGAGGGGAATATATATATATATATATATATATATATATATATATATATATATATATATATATATATATATTCCAACAGGTTTGAAGGACACCTGTCCAGTGAACACCCTGCTATTGCCACCTCACTGATACATAGTGAAAAAGTAAACTAAAGAAAAGAAATATGAGAAATATAGAGAAGCAGTGCACAAAAACACACACAGGGGAGATAAACTAATTGGCTGATCAGGACAGCTGCAGTGGCTTCATTGAATAATTTAACTAAACATACGTGTACCCAGACTGCAGCAGGAGCAAACCACATTTGTGTCTGTCAGGCCTGAAGTAGTCATGGAGTGAGCTTTGAAGGCCTGCCAGCAATCAGCTGACACATTGCAATTCTCAGTCCTGCTGCTTTTCTCTTCTGGCAATTAACTGGTTCTCATGTAACATCTTCTGTGCAAAATGACCACCTTTTTAGACACCTACATTCAATCCACTCAAGGTGATTGTTTATGCATGTTAGATACAGACTATGACAAAAATGAATACATAAAAAAGTGTGTGTTTATATATATATATATATATATATATATATAGTCTGCAAGTCTACATAACAAGGAGAATGGGCACAAGTGGTCTTGAATCAGGAACCTTCTAATTTGAAAGTGCATTAACCAGTTGGCCATCATGCTGGCCATTGTAAATGTATGTCAAAAATGTAAAATATATATAGCATTATTATATCTACTAATATAATATCCAGTCATAAGGTGTGAGGTGGGGTATACCCTGGACAGGGCACTGTTCTGTCGCGGGGCTAATATAATATAATATAATATAATATAATATAATATAAAATAAATTTGAAGATAACATATACAATGTAATATGTATATAGTATTAATTTATTTATTCATACCTTTTCTATCCCTGTTTATTCCAGTTAAGGGTCACGGCGGGCAGGAGCCTACTGCAGTAATCATTGGCTGAGAGCCAGTCAATTTAGAGTCACCAAGTCACCTAAACTGCATGTCTTTGGAAGTGGGAGAATTTAATATATGGTATTATGAACATTTTCCTAGAACCTTTTGAATTAAAACTAAATGTCTACACTTCGATCACCTGTTCATTGTGTCATTCCAACTGGGGTGTGTGTGTACACTGTGTGTGTGTGTACATTGTTGGGCCACAATGGAACAAGCTTTTTTTGTTGTTACCCTGTGTTTTATGTATTTATGTGTTTAGTTAATACATTTTTATTGTTTTATGCATGTTTACATTCTATACGAAAAAAATTCATTCAACCAATTAATCACTCAATCAGGGGCAAAATGACCCCCCCCCCCCCATTTTTTTCTCACGTCCAAATACTTATGGTCCTGGCGCCTGTCTTGGGCTTGTTTTCAGGGTTTCTCAGAGGTGGATGCTTGTTTCTATTGTGAGATCTGGCAACACAGCAGACTTTCAAACAGTTAGCGGGCTGCTAACCAGCTGTTCGTTCTCACTCTCTCATTCATTAGAAGATCTTTTAGATTATTGTCAGCTCACATTTCTTTTGACCTGTCACCCGTGTGCATGTAATACCTACCACGTTTGATGTACTTCTTGTAAGTAGCAGGCCAGTAATTGACGTGTGGTTAGCATGCTACCATTAGCTACGTTGAGGCTAAGTTAGTGCGCGCTGTGAAAACTGCTGATGGTCACATGGGGATCCGATGGATCGTTGAACTGTGAAACAGACTGCTAGCGTTAGCCAGCAGTTACGAACATGTCTAAACAGCTGACTGCGGAGCAGCAGAGAAAGATTGAGGAGAACAGAAGGAGAGCTTTGGAGAGGAGAGCACAGAGACTCGGCCAGACCTCAGCGGGCTCCAGTGGTGCTTCAGAGTCCTCAAAACCGACGGAGACCTCAGAACCTGTCGCCTCCTGCCATGACAGAAAACCACCAGATTCAGCTTCTGGACGAAAAGTATTTGTGCCACCCTTTAAAAAAGGCCTACAAAGTTTTGAGAAGCAACAAAACCAAGACTCAAAACTCCAGCAGGTACCTGCCACTGGGACCCAACGTGGTCCTTCCTGTCACAGTAGTCTACAGAACTCTGCAACTTCAAGACAGGTGAGATCTGGCCTTGATTATTTGCTGTGGATGGAAAATAATTTTCTTAATGTTGTGTACCTTTTTTTCCTGCTAGGTTCAACCTGATAACTCGGTTCCTCAGTCAAAATGTCAACACCTGAGTGCCCACAACCTGTCTGATGGAGGTGGTTTGGGTTCAACAGCTGCTCAGTCCAACCATAAGTCCTCCTCCAGTAGTGATATCACCTCATTCTACAAGCAGGCTGGTAAACCCACCCAAAATCCAGCCGCACAGCTTCCCTCAAACTTTTCACCTGTGAACTCTGTGTCTGCCAAAAAGCCTACTATCTCCGTGAGAGGAACCTGTGTGCATCATACAGAGGGCCGCTTCAGGGTGGAAGTGGCCTACCATGCAGAGCTTATTGCAGTGTTTAAATCCATCCCATCCAGAAACTTTGGTGAGCATCCAGTATTATGGTGCAAACATTCCAACACCTTCTGAGAAAATCTTCAAAAATCCATTTTGATTCTATGGTAAAACTAGCAGTCTGTACTTTGACTTCTCAATTTTAGGTTTCCCATTTAAAAAAAAAAAAAAAAAAAAAAAAAAAAATGGAGGGCCTCTTTCATTACATTTTTTCTGAAATTAGCAGGACAAGCAGTGGATTAATGTCGGTCAGTGGATAGCTGCAAAATTTCCAACAGAAACTGCAAAAACTGCATATTTAGTGCTGAAATTTTGGGTTCTAATGGATACGGGTAAGGACTAGGAAACCTATTTTGGGCTAACATTTAATTTGCACTATGACTATAACACAAAATATTTATGCTTGCAAGCCTTCAGTTGATGACATTGGTTGTTGACATTTTAAAATAGAAATCAGTGTTTTCACACCACAACCAGTCAAATGCAAAAATAAATAAATAAATTAAACTGCCATTAGTAGAAAATGCCAGGTTTTGGCTATTTGCAAATATGAAGCATGCAGACACTTGTGTATGATTTGTGAATGTTTTATGATGGTAGCAGGTTACAAAAGTACAAAGAGGTTATTGATATGGTACTGTACTCTGCCACTTGGTACAGCATCCACGAATAAACCACTGTGATTGTACAGCACCCAATAACAAACCACTGTGATCCTACAGCGTCCAATAAGAAACCGCCACGATCGTAGGTATCCAGTAACAAACTGTCATGATCGTTTGCTACCCAATAACAAACTGCTGGGACTATCGCAAGATAAAGAGGGACATGGTGGCGTCAATGCTCAGGAGGCAACTGAGGAATTTCAAGATCAAATTTAGGGTTAGGATTATGCATTGACCACCTTGAAAGCAATTTGCAGTTTCCGTACAGATGCAAAGATTTACACAAATTCATCACACTCTCGTAGACACACAGACTTTTCCCCAACAAAATATGCAGTTAAATACTTATTCAACTGAGTATTTCATCAATTGAATAAGTGTGTTATTAACTTTATAATTTGATTGCTGCATTATTTATCAAGTACAATTGACAGGTTCAAGCTTCCTGGCTGCATTTGCATTTATAAATGGAATATGTCTGAGGATGTAAGATGAAATCCTGTGGTTAGTCTTTTTCATTGATGAAAACTTTTTTTTTTTTTCAAAATGGACAGAAGAGTTGACTAAACCTGTCTTTAAAAAAAGTCCTTTTTAGTTTATTTCACATTATGAGAGAAGTTTCCCTTGATCTGATTCCTTAGCATTTTTGAGCTCAACTGATCACAGATCATCACTGTAAATCGGTGCGATAACTGAGTCTCCGCCTTTGACCGTCAACTTTTATTTCAAATTGTTATTCCTGGTACGATTCTCTTTAGCTCAGTCTGACTTTTCTACCATGCAAACCCAGCTCATCGGGCCACAGACTAATCGAGCTGGAATTTTGAATTTCCATTCAAGTTTTCCAAAGAAAGCAGAAATGTTGAAATTGGGTTAAAACAGCAAAACGCTACTCCTCCAATGACGACATCAGGAAGGTTGGTTCATGAACCGATATGACTTTGAGGCCAGTGTTATCCTTTGGGTGGAATTCAAGAGGAAGAGAGTGCATTATTCTCAGTGGTACAGGTACTTACAAACTGCTTTTTAACAGATTGAAATAAATAGATCGATTGTTTTAGGAATTTATTTTTATTTTTTGTCTTTGCTAAGCTTTCTGGCTGATAGATCAGTTTGCAACCTTATCACATCAGTAGGACAAGCAAAAGAATAAAAAGATGTCCTGTGCTTGTCAGTATAAATGTGCTGCGCAATGTGGTAAACTCAGTTTTTCCACATTGTGCAAGTCCTGTGCTTGCACTGTGTTGACTGTTCAGAATAAAAAATTAACATACAGAAGTGCAGATATTCAGTCTTGGGGGGGAGTGACAACTATCAGCAAGATCAAAAACCTGTGTAACTGATCATACACACAATGAAAGCAACATGTACAACTACCCACTGGCCAAAGGTTTAGAAGTATTCTGTGTGCAAAAAGAAAGGAACAAAAATCTGTCATCATTATTGCAAGTTTTCTAATGTATTTAACCAAAAAGAGTTCTGATGCGTAACCTTTCTGGAAGCAGCCAGTCTGCTCTGTGTGAGCCTGATCCCATCAGATGTCAAAAGCTCTGTAAGCAATCAACAATCAATCAACATTTATTTATAAAGCGCTTTACAGCACCGACTGGTGTCCAAAGTGCTTAACATTAAAAACACAAATTTACAAAAATAAAACACATATAAAATAAAAAAAAATAAAATAAAATTTTAAAACAACACATTAAAAAAGAACATAAAAATAACAACATGTCACCTCCCCACTAAGTGTTAAAAGCCAGTTTAAATAAATAAGTCTTTAACGTATTTAAAAAGTGCTAGGTCAGGAATAGTACGTAACTCAAGAGGTAGCTCATTCCACAGTCTAAGGCCAGCTACCGCAAAAGCATGATCACCCCAGCGTTTATATCTTGACCTTGGAACATCTAAGTAAAGCTGGCCAGACGCCCTTAATGTCCTACTGTAGGTGCGCAAAGTTAAAAATTTCAGACAAGTAGGGAGGTGCAAGGCCATAAATAGCTTTAAAAACAAACATTAAAATTTTAAAATCAATTCTAAAACGAACTGGAAGCCAGTGGAGTGAGTACAGGATGGGAGCAATATGCTCACGTCTAAAAGTGTTTGTCAAAAGACGAGCAGCAGCATTCTGCACCAACTGGAGACGTGCAAGAGACGACTGATTAATGCCCGAATAAAGTGCATTACAATAATCAAGTCTGGAGCTGATGAAAGCATGAATGGCCGTCTCAAGATCACGTCTACTGAGAAAGTGCTTTATTTTAGCCAAAAGGCGAAGTTGGAAAAAACTAGCTTTGACAACAGAATTTATCTGTTGATCGAACCTCAAACAGCTGTCGAATATCACTCCCAAATTCTTGACAGCTGGTTTTACATAGTTAGCCAAAGCACCAAAATTTGGTGTTACCACATTTGGTATGCCAGTGTGCTCAAACACCATGATTTCAGTTTTACCATCATTCAGGTAAAGGAAGTTTCGGGACAACCACTGCTTTACATCACGAATACAATTAAATAATGATGACAAAGCATCACTCCCATTAGTCCTCACAGGCAGATAGATTTGCAGATCATCTGCATAACAATGAAAGGACAGGTTGTGCTGGGTTATAATTGACCCCAATGGCAGAATGTACAAAGAAAATAGAATCGGCCCAAGGACAGATTCCTGCGGCACTCCACAGCACAGAGGAGTTGATGAGGAAAGGTCCCCAATCATGACAGAAAAGCTCCTTTCAGCCAAACCACTCTAGTGCAGTACCATGAATGCCAATAAAATGTTCCAACCGGGAAACAAGTACTGTGTGATCCACAGTATCAAAGGCTGCTGTGAGGTCCAACAGAACCAGCACAGCAGGATTCCCTGCATCCACTGACAGAGTAATATCATTATGAACTTTTAAAAGTGCTGACTCAGTGCTGTGTCGCGATCTAAACCCAGACTGGAATTTTTCAAGGATGAGATTGTCTTCTAAAAATGATTGTAACTGTAAAAAGACAACCTTTTCTAAAACCTTAGATAGAAATGGCAGATGAGACACAGGTCTAAAATTGGATAAAACTGATGAGTCCAGGTGAGGTTTTTTAAGAAGAGGTCGAACCACAGCATGTTTAAAAGCAGCTGGAACAGACCCTGATCTAAGACAAGCATTGATAAAAGTTAGGAGACCCGCCCCAACAGTATTAAAAACCTCCTTCAGCACCTTAGCTGGAACAACATCAAAAGGACAACTTGTAGATTTTATGTGTTTTACATCAGCGAGAGATGCAAAAGAATTGGGCTCAAACTGTTCGAGCACAGCAGAATGTGCACGAGGAGCAGACAATTCAACATTACAGCTCTGATCAGCATTCTGTCTGACTGATGAAACCTTATCAATAAAAAACTGAAGAAACTCACAGGTTGTGGTTGTAGCGTCCATCAAAACAGAGGTGTGTGGATTTACAACTGAGTTTATAGTCTGAAATAACACACTGAGACGATGACAACTGCTCGAAATAATATGAGACAGATATTGTGCTTTTGCCTCCTTCACAGCCTTCTCATAGTCAGTTAGACTGTCCCTCAGAAAACCCAGAGACACCTGTAGTTTGTCCTTTTTCCATTTTCTCTCCGCCCGTCTGCAGCGTTGCCTGAGGGCACGGGTCGTGGCATTTAACCAGGGGTTGGATTTTGATTTCCTGGATTTGCAGCGCATCGGTGCAACAGAGTCCAAAATTACTGTGCATGTAGAGTGGAAAGAAGAGAGGATGTTATCTGGGAGTAATGGAGAAACCAGTCCATTCATGGCATAAAACTGAGAGTCCATGAAGGCAGCAGCAAAGTCCCCCGCTGTCGAGGAGGTGACCAAACAGCGGCGAGAGACAGGAACAAGTGGCTTACTAGCAGATGGAGGAGCAATAAATTCAAAAATAACAGGAAAGTGATCTGAAATAGCAATGTCTGATATGTCCTTAAGTGAAACTGAGAGCCCAAAAGAAATAAGCAGGTCCAAGGTGTGTCCAAGATTATGTGTTGGTCCATCCACAACTTGTGTTAGACCAAAAGAGTTCAGGAGGCTTTTAAAATCATCAGCCAGCTGATTAGAAGGACAACAGATATGAATATTAAAATCACCACAGACCAAAAATTTGTCATATTTTGGGATAAAATCTGCCAGAAACTCAAACTCCTGAATAAAATCCTTATTAAATTTTGGTGGACGATAAACAACAGCACAGAGCACAGGACAGTCGAACTCCATCACAAACAACTGAAGTTCAAAAGTGGAGGAGACATTAGAAGGTAAATTCGGCAAGCAGTGTGGGACCTGGTTAGTTCTTGGATGGGAGATGTCTTTGGAACACTAGTGTGTGTGTGTGTGTGCTTCTCCAGATAAAACTGGAGTTGTGTTAGGAAGGTGGAAATCTTGTGCAGAATACCAATGCAGATTTGGCTGTATCTGCTGTGGCAACCCCGATCAAAACGAGAGCAGCCAGAGGGACAGTGGCATGCTCGACCTCTCTGGATGTGTATGACTGTGTCACTGGCTGAAACCACTCATTTCTTTATGGGATAATAAAGCATTCTGTCGTACTTTAGATCCTGCAGCAAAGATGTGGAGCTTCAGCCTGCAGGACTATCAGCAGCTAAGTATGCACTTTGTCATGACAGTCATAGTTCCCCAGTTTCCTCTCAGTGCAGGTTTATTGCATCTCATCGGTGTTGTACCTGCGTTGCAGTGGAGGAAGCAGGTGCTCTTCCATCTGTGACTTTGAGGCCTCTGGAGGGGATGGATGCAGTGGACGTTTTGGCAGCCTGCAGCCGGTCCCAGGACGGTGTCGCTTTGCGGGCTCTGCTGAAGCTGTGCAATGCCTGGCAGAAACCTGGAGCCATTCTGCAGGGCCAGTGCATCCTCATGTCTCCATCCAGATTTGAGGTGGATGTCAGTTATCACATCGATGTCGTAGCTGTGTTCAAGCAAATGCCAACAAAGAGCTATGGTAATGGTTATGTATTTGAAATTGTGCGGTCGCTTTCCCTGTTTTGTATTTTCAGAAAGAATTTTCTTTTGTAAAGGAGGTTGATTCCACTGTCTTAACTTTTTTGTTGGTGTTAGCAGCACCATTATGGGCTCAATAATTGATTTTACACAAAGCAGTTTAGGGCCTGGGCAGCAATTAACTGTAGGTATGTGTCAGCCCTGTGATACATTGGTGGCTTGTCCAGAATAGAATAGTCTTTGTCATTGTTTGGACTATCTGTGACTGAATGTTCTGGAGTTGTGGGGTAAAAATGGTGACAGAGATCAGTTTCAGTTTGTACAGGGGTCAAAAGTTAAAATTGCTCCAATTTTGGTAAAAGTGAGGCAGATTACTGGTTAAAATAAAAGGATTAATAAATGGAATAGTTTTGACTGTTGAATGCTTGGTCTCCAAAGTAAAGGTCAAACAAGGTCAACGTCCATTGGATTCTATGACGTATGACATAACATAACATGGTAACTAAGCATGACAGATGGTGCGAACTATTCCTTTTTAAAATGCTCTTAACCAATAATTTGCATAACTTTTTACCAAAATTTCAACATGATTGGAGCATTTTTGAATTTTGATATTTATGTAATTCTTCACTGACCCCTGTAGGGTCGTAATAAAGAATTGCAGGTCAGCTCCAGGATGGCTCCATATCTGAAAATAAACACGAGTTAATTTAGAATATGTGTGCCAAATTCCATGCTTTTATCACAAAGTGAACATTTTTTTATGGAAATTTTAGCTAAGCTGCACCACTATATTAAAACGTGGTAGGTCTGCAAAATGGGTTGAAGTAAGGCAATGTTTTTATAGTATTATAATTAACTTTTTTTTTTTACTTTTTTAATATATTGAATATTGCATCTTATAAATGGCAGAACTTTGTGCTGCATGGTAATAGGAATGCACTAGTACTGCACCTGGCCACATCCCAGTTTAAGACCAGTGCACACATGGGTGCACATATGAGTACAAGTACTACATTTGCTGCTTGAGAATACTGTTGCTGCGTGTGAAAATGACATCTGCGTCAGTTGAAAATTAGCACTGGCACTTGCACTGCGTGCTGCTTCATGTGAAGTGTAAGACAGCTGTAGTGTTTTTAGGCCTTGTGTATTCTAATGAGTATGCTTCCACATTTGCCATTGTTGCCATTTTGCTAAATGTTACCTTTACTGTTTGTCGGTTGTTGTTGCAGACATGAGAACACGAAAGTGGAGTTTTTCTCTGGAGGATTACAAAAACCTCAGTGAGTTACATCCTCAGTGTTATTCAGTTGGTTTCTCCTTGCGTGTGTTACATTTTCAACCTTGTCTGAATGCGCTGTATCCCACATGTAGTGGATCTGCTCAGTGGGATAGGAGCAGTGGAGGTGGAGCCTCTGCCCAGGGCAATAATCCAGGCCTTCTGTGCCAGGTTTGACGGGACTCAGGCCAGGTCTTCAGATGTCCCTGAGGTGGACCTCTCCAGCATCGACTCCTCGCTCTCCTGCAGCCTTATGCCCTTCCAGAGGGAGGGCGTCAAGTACGTGCTTTTAGGCAGCTGTTCGTGCTGGTACTCTCTGCATGGTGCAGCCAACAACTTTCTCAACTGTGATTTATTAATAATGCCCTTAATATTCATATGATTCATCATAATGACACATTTTAATCTGTTCTTTCTTCTGTGAATAATGTAAGTATTGCAAAATTACAGTTGACATTCCTGGGCAATTGGGAGGTTTCACGTTTTACTGACTCTCCTGCTGTAGTTTTATATTTAAGTGTTTGTCTCTGTAGTTTTGCAGTGTCTAGACAAGGACGACTCCTCCTGGCTGATGACATGGGCCTAGGAAAGACGGTGCAGGCCATTTGTATAGCAGCCTACTATAGGAGCGAGTGGCCGTTGCTGGTTGTGGCTCCATCATCTGTGCGATTCACTTGGGCTGAGGTAAAAAA
This sequence comes from Thalassophryne amazonica, assembly GCF_902500255.1. NCBI lineage: Eukaryota > Metazoa > Chordata > Actinopteri > Batrachoidiformes > Batrachoididae > Thalassophryne > Thalassophryne amazonica. The sequence goes on along the minus strand of NC_047116.1, from coordinate 35,582,913 downwards.
AAAAAAAAAAATTCTGTTTTTTAGTTTAACGCTACAGTGTGTAGGATATAGGTACATTTATGATCAGAAATGGAATATAACATTCATAATCAGCTGTTCATTATTCTATAATTACCTATAACAACAAATCAGTGTGTTTCCGTAAGCTTAGAATGTGACCTTCATATCTACAACCCCTGGCAAAAATTATGGAATCACCGGCCTCAGAGGATGTTCATTCAGTTGTTTAATTTTGTAGAAAAAAAGCAGATCACAGACATGACACAAAACTAAAGTCACTTCAAATGGGAACTTTCTGGCTTTAAGAAACACTATAAGAAATCAGGAAAAAAAATTTATGGCAGTCAGTAACGGTTACTTTTTTAGACCAAGCAGAGGAAAAAAATATGGAATCACTCAATTCTGAGGAAAAAATTATGGAATCACCCTGTAAATTTTCATCCCCCAAATTAACACCTGCATCAGATCAGATCTGCTCATTGACATTGACCCTATGCCATGACATTGACCCTATGTGTCTTTTTGCAAGGAATGTTTTTGCAGTTTTTGCTCTATGACAAGATGCATTATCATCTTGAAAAATGATTTCATCATCCCCAAACATCCTTTCAATTGTCCAAAATATCAACATAAACTTGTGCATTTATTGATGATGTAATGACAGCCATCTCCCCAGTGCCTTTACCTGACATGCAGCCCCATATCATCAATGACTGTGGAAATTTACATGTTCTCTTCAGGCAGTCATCTTTATAACTCTCATTGGAAAGGCACCAAACAAAAGTTCCAGCATCATCACCTTGCCCAATGCAGATTCGAGATTCATCACTGAATATGACTTTCATCCAGTCATCCACAGTCCACGATTGCTTTTCCTTAGCCCATTGTAACCTTGTTTTTTTCTGTTTAGGTGTTAATGATGCCTTTCGTTTAGCTTTTCTGTATGTAAATCCCATTTCCTTTAGGCGGTTTCTTACAGTTCGGTCACAGACGTTGACTCCAGTTTCCTCCCATTCGTTCCTCATTTGTTTTGTTGTACATTTTTCGATTTTTGAGACATATTGCTTTAAGTTTTCTGTCTTGATGCTTTGATGTCTTCCTTGGTCTACCAGTATGTTTGCCTTTAACAACCTTCCCATGTTGTTTGTACTTGGTCCAGAGTTTAGACACAGCTGACTGTGAACAACCAACATCTTTTGCAACATTGCGTGATGATTTACTCTCGTTTAAGAGTTTGATAATCCTCTCCTTTGTTTCAATTGACATCTCTGGTGTTGGAGCCATGATTCATGTCAGTCCACTTGGTGCAACAGCTCTCCAAGGTGTGTTCACTCCTTTTTAGATGCAGACTAACGAGCAGATCCGATATGATGCAGGTGTTAGTTTTGGGGATGAAAATTTACAGGGTGATTCCATAATTTTTTCCTCAGAATTGAGTGATTCCATATTTTTTTCCTCTGCTTGGTCTAAAAAAGTAACCGTTACTGACTGCCACAATCTTTTTTTCTTGATTTCTTATAGTGTTTCTTAAAGCCAGAAAGTTGCCATTTGAAATGACTTTAGTTTTGTGTCATGTCTGTGATCTGCTTTTTTTCTACAAAATTAAACAACAGAATGAACATTCTCCGAGGCCGGTGATTCCATAATTTTTGCCAGGGGTTGTACATGTGTTGCACCACCATGTTGACGATGTAGCTGAAAAAGGACATACTTGCTCTGACTTTAACATTTCACAATGTGGCTGGAAGACTAAAGAAAAAAAAAGAATCAGTGGTTTGTTCCCCTGTATACAGTGTACTGGTTGCTAGCTCAGGGTAACACGCTTGACAACCCTAATTTTTGTGAGGGATTATACATATTTCTTATCACAAGAGGAGGCACGGCAGCATGAATACCTGTTGCTAAAGAAGTGAAAATGCGATGGGGAACCACAACTGTGTATTGACTGGCAACAGCATTATGTAATCTGCAACGTCACCACTACATAACACTACATTCTACACACTGTAGCTTTAAATATGCAAGCATGGAAAAAGTAGCCATTTGTTTTGTGGTGGCGGTCCACCACATTCTTGCTGTTAAGGACAGACTTCACAGTCCATTGCTAGCAGCCTTTAACAGTCTGTTTCTGACAAGTAACGATGCCTGGTTCTGCTTACAACCTTCTAATTTTGAGGACCGTTAATATTGTTCTCTAACACTCTGTTGGGGACTTTATCTGCAGCAGGGAAGATGGCAGAATTCAATTTTTTTTTTTTTTGCTTTTTTATGTTTTGTGTCCATGCTGCAGTTGTTAATTTGAAAGCTGAGCTGATACTGTTTTCTTTTGTTAATGGATGCTATTTTTCAAAATATCTGTCTTGTCATATATGGAAGTTGGGAATATATTATTGAGCTTTGTTCTCTCTGGGAGATACTACATGTGATCGCATCAGTTTATTTGTCTGATCTTGGACAGAATGTTTACTCATTTTAAGTGGGGTTATGTATGGGACTAGATGGGACATGGGACTAGATTTTAAAGATGGTCTGAATCTGGATTGTAGAATTATTTGAAATTACGTCGGCTTGTTGAATTATTGTGGTGAATAGATGACTGAAAGTGTAGAAGCTGACACAATGACTGATCACTGTGCTTGTGTTATTCAGATGCAGTTTAATTTGAATCTAATGGCTAAGTTAGTCATTTCAGAAGCAGTGAAGATTTGCAGTCTGATTGCTCTTGTTTACACTTCACAGCTTTGAAATACTGGTACTTTTTTTTTTCTCATGCACTTCTCACACGCTTTAGTTTCAAGCTCCTGTACTGAACCTGCAGACAGTCTTTTCTCTAAATACAACCCCTGGCAAAAATTATGGAATCACCGGCCTCGGAGGATGTTCATTCAGTTTAATTTTGTAGAAAAAAAGCAGATCACAGACATGACACAAAACTAAAGTCATTTCAAATGGCAACTTTCTGGCTTTAAGAAACACTATAAGAAATCAAGAAAAAAGATTGTGACAGTCAGTAACGGTTACTTTTTTAGACCAAGCAGAGGAAAAAAATATGGAATCACTCAATTCTGAGGAAAAAATTATGGAATCACCCTGTAAATTTTCATCCCCCAAATTAACACCTGCATCAAATCAGATCTGCTCATTGACATTGACCCTATGCCATGACATTGACCCTATGTGTCTTTTTGCAAGGAATGTTTTTGCAGTTTTTGCTCTATGGCAAGATGCATTATCATCTTGAAAAATGATTTCATCATCCCCAAACATCCTTTCAATTGTCCAAAATATCAACATAAACTTGTGCATTTATTGATGATGTAATGACAGCCATCTCCCCAGTGCCTTTACCTGACATGCAGCCCCATATCATCAATGACTGTGGAAATTTACATGTTCTCTTCAGGCAGTCATCTTTATAAATCTCATTGGAAAGGCACCAAACAAAAGTTCCAGCATCATCACCTTGCCCAATGCAGATTCGAGATTCATCACTGAATATGACTTTCATCCAGTCATCCACAGTCCACAATTGCTTTTCCTTAGCCCATTGTAACCTTGTTTTTTTCTGTTTAGGTGTTAATGATGGCTTTCGTTTAGCTTTTCTGTATGTAAATCCCATTTCCTTTAGGCGGTTTCTTACAGTTCGGTCACAGACGTTGACTCCAGTTTCCTCCCATTAGTTACTCATTTGTTTTGTTGTACATTTTTCGATTTTTGAGACATATTGCTTTAAGTTTTCTGTCTTGACGCTTTGATGTCTTCCTTGGTCTACCAGTATGTTTGCCTTTAACAACCTTCCCATGTTGTTTGTATTTGGTCCAGAGTTTAGACACAGCTGACTGTGAACAACCAACATCTTTTGCAACATTGTGTGATGATTTACTCTCTTTTAAGAGTTTGATAATCCTCTCCTTTGTTTCAATTGACATCTCTCGTGTTGGAGCCATGATTCATGTCAGTCCACTTGGTGCAACAGCTCTCCAAGGTGTGTTCACTCCTTTTTAGATGCAGACTAACGAGCAGATCTGATATGATGCAGGTGTTAGTTTTGGGGATGAAAATTTACAGGGTGATTCCATAATTTTTTCCTTAGAATTGAGTGATTCCATATTTTTTTCCTCTGCTTGGTCTAAAAAAGTAACCGTTACTGACTGCCACAATCTTTTTTTTCTTGATTTCCTATAGTGTTTCTTAAAGCCAGAAAGTTGCCATTTGAAATGACTTTAGTTTTGTGTCATGTCTGTGATCTGCTTTTTTCTACAAAATTAAACAACTGAATGAACATCCTCCGAGGCCGGTGATTCCATAATTTTTGCCAGGGGTTGTAGATGTTGTGCATCAGATGAAGTGTCCCAATCAGACGTTTGAATCACCAAGGGGAGCAGAGTCACAGATCAGGACCCATTAAATTACATCATCTCTCTGGTGCAGCTTTTATGTGCTCTCTGTCTTTTGCATTTTGGCAAAGCTACTACAACTCATTGGAGGTTTAACCCTCTGCGCCCCAAGCAGTTTCTCCCGCGACCCGAACCCGGAAAAGCGGTTGAAGATGAGATGAGACTTCTGTTGCATTTTTAGTTACTGTGAACGTCCTGCACTTCTATGGAAATGGCAGAATCATGGGTAGAATTAGGTATAAGTCCAAAAAACAATCTTTAAATCTTGTGTTGGCCTCAGCCTGAATTTCAATTCAAGATCAGCTGAAATTTTGTTATGTGACTGTTGGTTTCAGGCAAGCGGCAAAACACGAGCTCACATTTTGATCCCACCAGGAAGTGCAGTTTCTTGACTGGTCTGCGTGAGGCTGGCTCCAAAACAGAGCACATTCTCATAGAAGCCCACTTTACAATTCCCGATTTTAGGTCAGAAATAAACATGTTTACAGCCTGGTACAAAAAAAATGGTTTTGGTCTCTATACCTAAGGTGCATCTAGAAAGTATTCACGGCGCTGCACTTTTTCCACATTTTGTTATGTTATAGCCTTATTCCAAAATGGATGAACTTAATTTTTCCTCAAAATTCTACACACAATACCCCATAATGACAATGCGATGAAGTTTTCTTTTTTCAAGATCTTTGCAAATTTGTTAAAAATAAAAAATAACTAAGCAATCACATGTACATAAGCATTCACAGCCTTTGCCATGAAGCTCAAAATTGAGCTCAGGTGCATCCTGTTTCCACTGATCATCCTTCAGATGTTTCTACAGCTTAATTGGAGTCCACCTGGGGTAAATTCAGTTGACTGAACATTATTTGGAAATACACACACCTGTCTACATATAAGGTCCCACAGTTGACAGTGCATGTTGGAGCACAAACCAAGTATGAAGTCAAGGGAATTGTCTGTAGACCTCCGAGACAGGATTGTCTCAACGCACAAATCTGGGGAAGGGTACAGAAACATTTCTGCTGCTTTGAAGGTCCCAATGAGCACAGTGGCCTCCATCATCCATCAATGGAAGAAGTTCAGATCCACCAGGACTCTTCCTAGAGTTGGCCGCCCATCTAAACTGAGCGATCGGGGAGAAGGGCCTTAGTCAGGGAGGTGACCAACAACCCAATGGTCACTCTGTCAGAGCTCCAGCATTCCTCTGTGGAGAGAGGAGAACCTTCCAGAAAGACAACCATCTCTGCAGAAACGTACCAGTCAGGCCTGTATGGTAGAGTGGCCAGACAGAAGCCACTCCATAGTGAAAGGCACATGGCAGCCCACATGGAATTTGCCAAAAGGCACCTGAAGGACTCTCAGACCATGAGAAACAAAATTCTCTGGTCTGATGAGACAAAGATTGAACTCTTTGGTATGAATGCCAGGTGGCATGTTTGGAGGAAACCAGGCACCATCCCTACAGTGAAGCATGGTGGTGGCAGCGTCATGCTGTGGGGATGTTTTTCAGCGGCAGGAACTGGGAGACTAGTCAGGATTGGAAAAAAATCAGTCAAATAGTTCAGAAACAATCCAATCCAAAATTGTTTGTGTACAGACTGCTGTCTGCTTTCCTCAGTCCAACGAGAAATTGTGACAGTCCGACAGCAGGTCTATTTCAGTTAGAGATGTCCCAGTGAATATTGCGAATGCCTCCAGATGGCTTATGGCGTACTGGATTTGCTTTTTGTGTTAGAAGAATGAGCACCGTCAATAAGCTCATTCAAATCGTCTGTCACCAAAACAAACCTCGCCATGTTTGTTTTAAGCTAAGGGCCATTGCCGTGTCAAGGTGGCCACAGTGTGCAATGGTGCAAAATGTATGGAACCAGAATTGCATGATAAATGGAACCAGAATTGCACACTAAATGGAACAAAATGGGAAATGGGATGAATGATCCATATCACGTGACATACAAACCACCAATCAAATGACAAGGATCTACACTCAACAAAAATATAAACGCAACACTTTTGGTTTTGCTCCCATTTTGTAAGAGATGAACTCAAAGATCTAAAACTTTTTCCACATACACAATATCACCATTTCCCTCAAATATTGTTCACAAACCAGTCTAAATCTGTGATAGTGAGCACTTCTCCTTTGCTGAGATAATCCATCCCACCTCACAGGTGTGCCATATCAAGATGCTGATTAGACACCATGATTAGTGCACAGGTGTGCCTTAGACTGCCCACAATAAAAGGCCACTCTGAAAGGTGCAGTTTTGTTTTATTGGGGGGGGGATACCAGTCAGTATCTGGTGTGACCACCATTTGTCTCATGCAGTGCAACACATCTCCTTTGCATAGAGTTGATCAGGTTGTCAATTGTGGCCTGTGGAATGTTGGTCCACTCCTCTTCAATGGCTGTGCGAAATTGCTGGATATTGGCAGGAACTGGTACACGCTGTCGTATACGCCGGTCCAGAGCATCCCAAACATGCTCAATGGGTGACATGTCCGGTGAGTATGCCGGCCATGCAAGAACTGGGACATTTTCAGCTTCCAAGAATTTTGTACAGATCCTTGCAACATGGGGCCGTGCATTATCCTGCTGCAACATGAGGTGATGTTCTTGGATGTATGGCACAACAATGGGCCTCAGGATCTCGTCACGGTATCTCTGCATTCAAAATGCCATCAATAAAATGCACCTGTGTTCTTCGTCCATAACAGACGCCTGCCCATACCATAACCCCACCGCCACCATGGGCCACTCGATCCACAACATTGACATCAGAAAACCGCTCACCCACACAACGCCACACACGCTGTCTGCCATCTGTCCTGGACAGTGTGAACTGGGATTCATCCGTGAAGAGAACACCTCTCCAACGTGCCAAACGCCAGCGAATGTGAGCATTTGCCCACTCAAGTCGGTTATGACGACGAACTGGAGTCAGGTCGATACCCCGATGAGGACGATGAGCTTGCAGATGAGCTTCCCTGAGACGGTTTCTGACAGTTTGTGCAGAAATTCTTTGGTTATGCAAACCGATTGTTTCAGCAGCTGTCCAAGTGGCTGGTCTCAGACGATCTTGGAGGTGAACATGCTGGATGTGGAGGTCCTGGGCTGGTGTGGTTACATGTAGTCTGCGGTTGTGAGGCTGGTTGGATGTACTGCCAAATTCTCTGAAACGCCTTTGGAGACGGCTTATGGTAGAGAAATGAACATTCAATACACGAGCAACAGCTCTGGTTGACATTCCTGCTGTTAGCATGCCAATTGCACGCTCCCTCAAATCTTGCGACATCTGTGGCATTGTGCTGTGTGATAAAACTGCACCTTTCAGAGTGGCCTTTTATTGTGGGCAGTCTAAGGCACACCTGTGCACTAATCATGGTGTCTAATCAGCATCTTGATATGGCACACCTGTGAGGTGGGATGGATTATCTCAGCAAAGGAGAAGTGCTCACTATCACAGATTTAGACTGGTTTGTGAACAATATTTGAGGGAAATGGTGATATTGTGTATGTGGAAAAAGTTTTAGATCTTTGAGTTCATCTCATACAAAATGGGAGCAAAACAAAGTGTTGCGTTTATATTTTTGTTGAGTGCATTTAGTTGTTATATATAAGCATTAAGTGCACATGGTTAGTTCAAGGACTTTTGGAAAGTTGATAAATTGATGAAGGTTTCAGTTATTGCAGTTTCTGGCTGTGATGCACAGTATCATTTTGCTGTTATTTTTTAAAATTTAAACAAAACATGCCTTTCAGACCCACAGTGTTAATGACGTGTGGTAGCAACATAATTGACAGGAAAATAAAAAGCAAGAACGTGAATTGTTGTAAACATTTGGACTACAGTGGATATTTTTTCTCATCATATGACTTATTTCAAATTGTAATGATGTGATTGTTTTAGTTAACGTGCCAACATGGTTTGAAAATGACTGCATTTCAAAGGACACTTTGGACCCCAGGCAAAAGAGACGATGGGGGCCTTACATATACCCCCAAGGCCTTATCATCATCTGCCCCTGAGGCAGCCAATGCACATTTATTTTCAAAAGGATTAAACAAGTCTTCTTCTATATAAAGTAACACACACAACGCTGCCTCCTCTTGATTTTGCTTTCTTTTTTTTTTGGTTGCCTGAAGGCTCTGCGTGCTTCGTGGTGTTTTCTAAGTTGCCGCTGTGAAATGTAGCAGTGCCAAGCTTTTTTGCGTGGAGCATCGTTAGGAGGGTTTCTGGACATGTGGTTGTTACGGTCTCTTTGGCTCTACTTGGTTGTTGTGGACTGTGTAGTCTGTTCACAGTGGTGCAGTTTGAATGGCGATACTTTGATTCTGCTGCATTTCCTTAGCTCTGTCTCTGACATGAATCCGCGTCTCTGCAGGCCTTCAGATGCTGGCTCCCTTCTCTGAGTCCTGATAGCATCAATGTGGTGGTGAAGGCCAAAGACAGGCTGCGTTCTGGTTTGGTCAACATTATCAGCTATGATCTCTTGAGCAGGATGGAAAAGCAGCAGCCAGGAAGTCCGTTTCAGGTTCTCATAATGGTTGGTGTGCATAATACATAATCAGTTTTGTAATAAACCTCATAAATTGACTGTGCCAAACAACTTTTGTCAGTTGTTGCTTCGTTTTAGGCAGGTATTTCGTAAAGAAAATGTTTTTGTCTTTCTGTACAGGACGAGTCCCACTTTCTAAAGAACATGAAGACGGCTCGTTGTAAAGCAGCTTTCCCCCTCCTGAAGGTGATTTTCTTTTGTAGAGTAAAACCTGGAGAAGACTCATTTTTATGTCAGTCCTTGTCCCACGTTTGAGTGGGATTCTTGGTTTTATATTTAGAATTATTCACATAACTCCTAATTTCTTGAAAAAGGACCAGCTTTTTTACACCTATGCATTAAATTGGGTAATGACAGCAAAACACAAACCACATTAGACATTTCTGTCATCAGATGTCATTTTAATTTTAAATTCTCATGTAATTATACCTGAAAATGTCAAAATGTTGCATGTTGGACTGAGTGACAGGATATCTGGTGGTGGAACAACTTATTCTGTATCTTGTTAACGCTATTTTCATACTTTTCTAGAATTAATGGACAGTGTCCCATTTGACAAGAATGATTGTTTTGTTTACAACAGACAAATCCGGCAAACTAATCATTCCAGCATTTGAGTTATGGCTGTAATTAAATAGCTGTTTTGTGAGTGACACTCTCCCTTTGTCCTGATCGGAGTTGTTTTCCATCCGCAGGCAGCAAAGAGGGTGATTCTTTTGTCTGGGACTCCCGCCATGTCCCGTCCATCTGAGCTCTACGCCCAGATCCTAGCAGTCAGACCCAACCTTTTCCCACGCTTCCATGAGTTTGGGATGCGCTACTGTAACGCTAAGCAGGTACGTCATATTCAAAGTGTTGCTGTTTGTTATACTGTAGGGAAACGCCTGACAGTTCAGGAAGCCCCAGAGAACTTGTCCATGATTGTTTTTTTATTTAACTCCCACACGCTGCACAGTCTGCATTTGCTTGAAGGAATTATGCAGGAAATGCACTTAAGGGAAAATTTGGCAGAATTGCTGACAGTTGCAGAACAGTGCAAGAACATAAGGATTGTTTTTGGAGCACAAACGGATTTTCAAGCTATTGTTTCCGGTTGAACACGATATTGTTGTGTATTAGGTGCCATAGGCATGGATTTGAAAAGATACCTATATATATATATATATATATACACAGAGACGCACACAGTTGTATGTAAACGTTTGGGCACCCATGATCATTTTCATGATTTTCCTTTATAAGATAAGATAAACTGTATTGATCGCACAGAGGAGAAATTCACGTTACATGTTATAAATCATTGGTTGTCTGTATCAGAAATGTCAGTTAAATATATGATATTATAGCAGATGAACACACTGATTTTGAGAAATGAAATGAAGTTTCTAGTATTTACAGATAGTGTACAATAATTATTTAAACAAAATTAGGCAGGTGCATAAATTTGGGCATCCTTGTCATTTTATTGATTTGAATACGTTTAGCACTAATTATTGGAACACCTCTAAACACCTCTCAAATGACCTGAAAACAAAGATTGTTCAGTATCATGGTTTAGGGGAAGGCTACAAAAAGCTATCTCAGAGATTTCAGCTGTCAGTTTCCACTGTGAGGAACACAGTGAGGAAATGGAAGACCACAGGCACAGTACTAGTTAAGGCTCGAAGTGGCAGGCCAAGAAAATTCTCAGATGAGCTAAAGTGAAGGATGGTGAGAACAGTCATAGTCAATCCACAGACCTGCTCCAAAGACCTACAACATGATCTTGCTGCAGATACTGTAGTGTCTCTGTGCATCGTTCAGCTATACAGCGCACTCTGCACAAAGAAATGCTGTAATGCAGAGGAAGCCTTTTCTGTGCACACACCACAAACAGAGTCGCTTGAGGTATGCTAAAGCACATTTGGACAAGCCAGCTTCATTTTGGAATAAGGTGCTGTGGAATGATGAAACTAAAATTGAGTTATTTGGACATTACAAGTGGTAGTATGCATGGCTGAAAAAGAACACACCATTCCAAGAAAAACACTTGCTACCTACAGTAAAGTTTGGAGGTGGTTCCATCATGCTGTGGGGCTGTGTGGCCAGTGCAGGTACTGGGAATCTTGTTAAAGTTGAGGGAGGGTCACATGGATTCCAGTCATTATCAGCAGATTCTTGAGAACAATGTTCATGAATCAGTGACAGAGTTGAAGTTGTGCCGAGGCTGGATCTTTCAACAAGACAACGACCCTAAACACTGCTCAAAATCTACTGAGGCATTCATGCAGAGGAACAAGTACAACATTCTGGAATGGCCATCTCAGTCCCCAGACCTGAATATTATTGAAAATCTGTGGTGTGATTTTAAGGGGGCTGTCTATGCTCGGAAACCAACAAACCTGAGATGTTTTGTAAAGAAGAATGGTCCAAAATACCTTCAACCAGAATCCAGACTCTCATTGGAAGCTATAGGAAGCATTATTATTATTATTAGCATTATTAGCATTATTATTTCTACAAAAGGAGGATCTACTAAATATTGATGTATTTTTTTCTGTTGGGGTGCCCACATTTATACACCTGTGTAATTTTGTTTAAAGAATTATTGCACACTTTCTGTAAATCCTATAAACTTAATTTCACTTCTCAAATATCATTGTTTGTCTGCTATGTGATATATTTAACTGAAATTGCTGATCCAAACAACAAATGATTTATAAACAAAAATCATGGAAATCATCGGGGGTGCCCAAACTTTTACATACGTGTGTGTGTGTGTGTGTATTTTCTTTCCTCTTCCCATTTATTTAATGTCCTTTTGTTACATTGCTCATGTCTCCTCCATCTCAATTAACTATTGGCCTTAAGTTTGAAAATTTAATGCCTCTTTATGGCAGTTTGTTCACCACAATGATCTTTTTCCCCCCCTCATGGCTCAGTTGTGTGCAAAGACATTGGATCCTGTGACCTCTTGGCCCATTGTTCTGTTTGTGGCTGTTCCTGCGCTATACAATGATGCACTTTTTAAAATTGCCTGTGTTCAAGTGCTTTTTGATAAAGTAGGACTCAACTGAAGTTGGAGGTCGTGCTTGTGTTTTTTACTCTGTCAGCCGTCACATGGAATGATTTCACCACACTATCTTTTGATAGCTTTTCAAGTGTCTTATGTTTATGCTGCTTTGGTGAAATTTGCAGGCTAAAAAATATCAGGGTGTAGTTCTGATTTTGATGGAGTATGTTGCAACATAGACTGACATTCTCAAAAACATCACAGCAACAAACACATTGCTCATCATCAACTGCTATAGTTAACATATATGTGAAATATTTCAGCTGAATGTTTGAGTAGTATGAATCTTATTTTCTTAGATGACTTGCAGCTGCATAACAATGTATATTTGCGATCTTTTGAGTGTTGCACCAGCTGTGTTAAATGTTTTCTCCATTTCCTTTTTTTAATTTAAAAAGGAAGATTGTGCAAAAACAAACATACTTTTTACAAAAACAAGAAAGTCTCAAAGTATGTTGTGACATGCTTTGAGATTCAAAAGATTTTGCTGATACTTTTCCATGTTTTCCTGTCATTCCTCTCCGAGCCACAATTCCTCCTCTGCATCCTTCACTTTCTCCTCTCTGCTTCCTCTCCTCACTAGATGGCTTGGGGCTGGGACTACTCAGGCTCGTCTAATCTCGGGGAGTTGAAGTTGTTGTTGGAGGAGACTCTGATGTTGCGCCGCCTCAAGTCTGATGTCCTCTCCCAGCTCCCTGCTAAACAGCGCAAGGTTGTCACGGTGACCATAGATGGGATCAACACCCGTACCAAAGCTGCTCTGTCAGCTGCAGCCAAGGAGTTAGCCAAAAGCCATCGCAACGTGAGTGCAGTCATGTGGAGAAAAGTAACAAATTTGAAAGTTTCATTAAAAGGCTGGTAAGTTTATGTAACATGTCCACAGAAGCTCCTCAAGTCAGCCGGTCTAGGAAAGCATGAAGTTGAAGGCACAAGAATGAAAGTAAATTCAACAAATTTATACAGGTTTTTGCCTAATAGTGACATTTCCAATATAAATAATCTTCTTACAAATATCTCCATAACATTATGTGGCAGAAACTTCATAGTTACAACATGGATGACTGCTGGCCAGTGGAGGAGCTGATTAGATTTTGTGGCAGGTCTGAAAATAGCATATTGAAGAGGATGGCATTGTATCCCTTGTGTACACTGTTTAACAGTACATGATCAATTTTTTATTAAAGGAAAGGACATTAATATGCCTACAGATTTGGCACAGTGCCATATATGTTTGCTGTGAGATATCAATATACTAATTATAGCCTGTAAAATGCTTACAGGATATTAGCAAGTTCAATTGCATCTTGCTTTCTGCTTAACCCTGTGCTTATTACAGTCAAATTTGAAATCACTACATGGCCAGGTCAAATAAATAGCTTAATTAAAAAAATAAATCTGCCCTTGACTTAAACAATACATGCCGCAGATGAATCTCTGGTTCTCGAGTTGCTGTTCCAATGCAGTGTGTTGCATGTGAGCTATCTATGTGGTATGTGTTCCATTACAAAGCTCCCTGATAAAATGTCTCCCAAAGACAAATCTTAGCTGAAGGCTTTACGCAGAGCATGACCATATGAGGATATAGTACATATTCACTGTAGAGCCTCAAGTTTGGGACATATTGATGAAACATGATTGCCACCAGTTCTGTGTACCCGCCGGTTTCCCAGAATTCCTCGCATTTTCTTGAAAATGTCTAAATACAATGTCAAAACTTATCGGTCAGGTTGAGTTTCACATGAAAGTTAAGAAACATGCCAGCCTGCGTAAGTCAGATGTACACAGTACAGTCCTTGAATACCTCATATAAACCTTTATGTTTAACAAGGATTAACTACCTGCTATCACAAAATGATCGTGTAAACGTCACAGGGCATTATTTAAAGTATTCATTCTATCTGATGGGATTAAGTTACTGAACTTAGTTGTACGTTATCACACTGCTTCTTAGAGTAATGGTAGTCTTATCAAATCATCAGAAAAGAATCTCCTGCCATTCCTTATCTCATGTTGTTCCTTATCTGTTTTTCAGAAAATGGAAGAGAAGGAAGCGCTCCTCATCTTTTACAACCACACAGCTGAAGCGAAGCTACAGGCCGTTATGTACGTACATACCGTCTAATGAGGCAGTAAGTCATATCAGCTGCTGATGGTGCAGGCTGCTGAGATTAACTGAAAGGCTCTTGGCTATCTGAAATGTAAGGAATCGATGTATCAGTTCATTACGGTGTCACCTCTGTCACGGACAGGGAGTACATCACAGATTTGTTGGAGTGCGGAAGGGAGAAGTTTCTCGTGTTTGCCCATCATAAGGTCGTGCTGGATCATATCACCACTGAGCTGCGGAAAAAAGTGAGTAGGATGATTTAAAGGACAGCCGATGTATTAATTTTGTGGGGTTTGTCAGTTATAATTTTAGTAGATCAGTAAGTTTGAGTGAAGGCGGGTCTCACTGCACGCTACTACAACATCTGCAAACTACAGTCATCACTTTGGGGATATTTACTTCTTATTACCAAGGCATAAAGCTGATCAGCCACAGCATGAAGTTATGGGAAAGAGTAGTAGAAGCTAGGCTTAGAAAACAGGTGAAGATCTGTGAGCAGCAATATGGTTTCATGCCGAGAAAGAGCACTACAGATGCAATGTTTGCTCTGAGAATACTGTTGGAAAAGTACAGATAAGGACAGAAAGAGTTACATTGTGTGTTTGTGGACTTAGAAAAAGCTTATGATAGGGTGCCAAGAGAAGAGTTGTGGTATTGTATGAGGAAGTCTGGAGTGGCAGAGAAGTATGTTAGGGTAGTGCAGGACATGTACAAGAATAGTGTGACAGCGGTGAGATGCGCAGTCGGAATGACACTCATTCAAGGTGGAGGTGGGATTACACCAAGGGTCAGCTCTGAGTCCTTTCTTGTTTGCAGTGGTGATGGACAGGTTGACAGATGAGATCAGACAGGAGTCCCCATGGACTATGATGTTTGCAGATGACATTGTGATCTGTAGTGAGAGTAGAGAGCAAGTTGAGTCTAGTCTGGAGAAGTGGAGATATGCTTTGGAGAGAAGGGGAATGAAAGTCAGTAGAAGCAAGACTGAGTACATGTGTGTGAACGAGAGGGAGCCCAGTGGAATAGTGCAGTTACAAGGAGTAGAAGTGGTGAAAGTAGATGAGTTTAAATATTTGGGGTCAACTGTTCAAAGTAATGGAGAGTGTGGTAGAGAGGTGAAGAAGAGAGTGCAGGCAGGGTGGAGTGGGTGGAGAAAGGTGGCAGGAGTGATTTGTGACCGAAGAATATCAGCAAGAGTGAAGGGGAAAGTTTACAAAACAGTAGTGAGACCAGCTATGTTGTATGGTTTAGAGACAGTGGCACTAACAAAAAGACAGGAGGCAGAGCTGGAGGTGGCAGAGCTGAAGATGTTGAGATTCTCTTTGGGAGTGACAAGAATGGACAAGATTAGGAATTAACATATCAGAGGGACAGCTCAGGTGGGACGGTTTGGAGACAAAGTCAGAGAGGCGAGATTGAGATGGTTTGGACATGTGCAGAGGAGGGACCCAGGGTATATAGGGAGAAGGATGCTGAGGATGGAGCCACCAGGCAGGAGGAGAAGAGAGAGAGCAAAGAGGAGGTTCATGGATGTGCTGAGAGAGGACGTGCAGGTGGTTGGTATGACAGAGGAAGATACAGAGGACAGGGTGAGATGGAAACGATTGATCTGCTGTGGCGACCCCTAACGGGAACAGCCGAAAGACAAAGAAGATTACCAAACTGTGCTGTTTTAAGATGTGTATGAAAATGTACCGTAATTTCTGGACTATAGAGGGCACCTGAATATTAGCTGCACCCACTAATTTTAAAAAGAAATTGTACATAAATAAGCTGCACTTGTCTATAAGCCGCGGGTCTCTACGTTGTAACGTGAGATATTTTCACAGAAAGATGATAGAAAGATTTTTTTTTTTTACTTTTAAAGGAGACCTGCATTGAAAAAAATGCAGTCAGATTTTTTGAACAAAAAATGACTTACATTTACACATGCGATCCTTCTGAATGTAGTAAAGTAAATCTGCAAGCCCAGATCTGTCATTCAATGGAGAAATCATCATTTGAAAATGACAAATTTACAGCTAACATTTAGCCCTCCGCAAATTGTCCCTCTCATCATGGATGCTGCCGAGACGTCACGGACAAGACCCTCTCCCAGCATGCATTGCGCCAATTGTAATTTGTGGATTTACGTCAGTTTGCATCTGCATCTTTTTCTTGTCTTATACGGAAGGATCTACTTTTTTTAAAACTTCATATTGTCTTGCGGCACATTTGGTGAGTACACATTTCTTTTATTTGTGCTTGAAAATTATTTTGGGGTACTTTTTCATACGCCCGTTTGATTGAGTGGTGTCGCAATGAAAATCTGTCTTTCGCCTCCATCACGGGATATGGAGGCGAGACCCACAAAGAATCCTAGTCATTAAAAATATACACTCAACAAAAATATAAACGCAACACTTTTGGTTTTGCTCCCATTTTGTATGAGATGAACTCAAAGATCTAAATCTTTTTCCACATACACAATATCACCATTTCTCTCAAATATTGTTCACAAACCAGTCTAAATCTGTGATAGTGAGCACTTCTCCTTTGCTGAGATAATCCATCCCACCTCACAGGTGTGCCATACCAAGATGCTGATTAGACACCATGATTAGTGCACAGGTGTGCCTTAGACTGCCCACAATAAAAGGCCACTCTGAAAGGTGCAGTTTTATCACACAGCACAATGCCACAGATGTCGCAAGATTTGAGGGAGCGTGCAATTGGCATGCTGACAGCAGGAATGTCAACCAGAGCTGTTGCTCGTGTATTGAATGTTCATGTCTCTACCATAAGCCGTCTCCAAAGTCGTTTCAGAGAATTTGGCAGTACATCCAACCAGCCTCACAACCACAGACCATGTGTAACCACACCAGCCCAGAACCTCCACATCCAGCATGTTCACCTCCAAGATCGTCTGAGACCAGCCACTCGTACAGCTGCTGAAACAATCGGTTTGCATAACCAAAGAATTTCTGCACAAACTGTCAGAAACCATCTCAGGGAAGCTCATCTGCATGCTCGTCGTCCTCATCGGGGTCTCGACCTGACTCCAGTTCGTCGTCGTAACCGACTTGAGTGGGCAAATGCTCACATTCACTGGCGCTTGGCACATTGGAGAGGTGTTCTCTTCACGGATGATGCGAAGGAGATGTGTTGCACTGCATGAGGCAAATGGTGGTCACACCAGATACTGACTGGTATGCCCCCCCAATAAAACAAAACTGCACCTTTCAGAGTGGCCTTTTATTGTGGGCAGTCTAAGGCACACCTGTGCACTAATCAGCATCTTGATATGGCACACCTGTGAGGTGGGATGGATTATCTCAGCAAAGGAGAAGTGCTCACTATCACAGATTTAGACTGGTTTGTGAACAATATTTGAGGGAAATGGTGATATTGTGTATGTGGAAAAAGTTTTAGATCTTTGAGTTCATCTCATACAAAATGGGAGCAAAACCAAAAGTGTTGCGTTTATATTTTTGTTGAGTATATAAACCTCTCTCAGCGTCCATGGAGCTCCGGGGCTCCGATTGCCGAGACGTGCGGTGCTGTGGATTTTGCCACAAGAAGTCTGTCCTTGCAGCAACAGGTGTACCGGCCGCTTCTCATTAAAACAGCGAGCGTAATCTCAGGACTTGTGCCAAGTGTGCTGCAGCTCCATTCAGTAGACAGAGAGGTGATGCCGGTGTTGTGCGCTGAATCTGACACAACACCAGTTGCAAAGCAGACACGGGCTGTGTGAGTGGCCTGCGTCGGCGGTTAACGAGCTCGTTAACGAGCCCGCAGACTTAATAAGCGCAGCGGAGGCAGAGAGCGGGAGAGGAAGAACGGCGCCCGCTGTCGATGTCATTGCTGATCTGAGCACACAGATCTGTATCTCACATTCATTGGAACTTACTTTTGGATGTTGAAACCAGGACGTGTATAAGTAACATTACTAACAGATAAAATCAGTTTCAATGCGGGATCGGACTGAAGGCAGGAGCGCGTTGTCTTGTCCCTGACGTCATGGAAATGTTACGGCTGTACAAACTGTTTTCACAGAGGGCTCAATTTTAGCTGCAAATTTGTCATTTTTAAACAAAGATTTCTCCGCTGAATTACAAATTTGGGCTTACAGATTTACTTTACTGCATTCACAAGGGTCTTATAAATACATATCAGCTATTTCTTTCTGAAATCTGACCACATTTATTTCAATGCAGGTCTACTTTAATTAAATACTTCCCATAAATGCTTTTCCCCCCCCTGAAATGTTACACATAAATATTGATGTGCATGTCATAAGCGTGCGCAGGGTGTCTCTGCTCCACATGGAGAACTGAGTAATTTTAACTTTTTCTAACTTTCATCGCGTGCAGACAGGATTGGAGTTAATGAGACGTTAAAGAGGCACTGTGACTTTTTCGACTTGTTGCGCCAAGACAGAAAACCGGTTTGGAAGGGTGGGGGGAGAAGGTTCCGCTCCACTAACTGATTTGACGGCGCACCTCTGGCGCAGAGTGCCAGAGAGGGACTTTTCTTCACTAAAACGAATGGGTAAGACCTTATATTTACACTGTGTGTGAATTTATACCGCATGAGAAGTGCAGCTTTCAGGAAATCAATTGGCGTGTTTCGACTTATGAAAAAGCCTATAAAATCCATAAATTAGCCGCACCATTGTAAAAAGAGTGTGAAAAGTAGCGGATTATAGTCTGGAAATTACGGTAAATTACTCTGAATTTGGGTTGCATTTAAGCAGCAGTCACACCCGGCCGAGTTTGGTGGCGAGTTCTGCCAAGCGGAGCCTTTGCATGACTCCTGAATGGCCCGGAGTGGCGGTGAAGGGGGTCATGCTGTTCGGGACGAGTCGGGAAAATTCGATTAATCTTGTCTAACTCTCGATAAGATCAAAGTTCCTGGTCTGGGAGGGGGCAAAAAACGACTTTTGTTGAGCGGTGTGCCTGCTTGGGATGACTCTGTGCTGAACATGACCAAGCGGGAGCGGCTTGGGGAAATCAGCCGCCCTGTGTCGAGTTTTAAATTGGCCCTGTGCGGCCCAGAAAGGTCAGGTGTGACAGCTGCTTTACGCCTTTGCCGCCCTTTGTTTAAAGCAAAGCCTTTAAGAGCTTTTCTTCTACAGAATATTGGTTACATCCGGATTGATGGTGCTACACCATCAGCTGAGCGGCAGCAGTTGTGTGAGAAGTTCCAGTACTCTGCAAATAACTGCGTGGCTGTACTGTCCATCACTGCTGCCAACACAGGCCTCACTCTGCACTCAGCTGACCTGGTGGTCTTTGCTGAGCTTTTCTGGAACCCTGGGGTAAGAACTGTGATGAAACTTTGACAGACATTCATTCATGCTGTTCAAGACTACTGTGTTGTGCTATCTTAGGATCTGCAGTCTCTTCAGTTGACCATAGATTCAACATAGCAATGTTTAACATTGAGTGTGATTCCCACTTGCTTGATTGTATGGATGTAATTTTATCAATGTCTTCCATATTTTGTCTCTTGGACCAAGTTCTGTGGGTTGCAGGGGTCACTGGATAAAATGTGTTAAATTATTGGATTTAAAAGGTGTTTTTCGACATATTTGTCTTTTGTGAGAACAATGTGCCCTGAGATTGAATAGACAGTTTGCTTGATTACTTGACCTACAGTCGCCTTCGCTGGATTTAATCAAGACTAAAGCTGTCATTAGTCTGCAGGATGGTGACATTAGGTAACTTAATGGTACCACTTTGTAGCTCTTTTCTGGTAGATGATGGGATATGCAAATTATCACAATCAGCATGGACCGAAAATAAATGGCTAAATAAAAATAAATGGGTTGTCACAACAAATGTTAAGTGAGGAAGAGAAGCTTATGCTAGCTTCTACACATAGTCCCAGTTCATTTAAGACATTAGAAGGGAACTTGACACATAGATTTATACTGTTGATGTGCAGTAATGCTATTCTGTCATAAGTTGAATAATAATGTGGACATTTCTTTTCAGTTCACACTGACAATCAAAATGGATCAAGTCCACTTTTTTGTCAGTTCTTTAAAATGCCATATTTTCTTACTACAGGTTCTCATTCAGGCTGAGGACAGGGTGCACCGTATTGGACAAACCAGCAACGTAAACATTCACTACCTGGTTGCCAAAGGAACAGCTGATGACCATCTGTGGTAGGTGTCTGTCAGTAAATGGACTGCATTTATATAGCACTTTTCCATCTGCATCAGACGCTCAAAGCGCTTTACAATTATGCCTCACATTCACCCCGATGTCAGGGTGCTGCCATACAAGGCGCTCACTACACACCGGGAGCAATAGGGGATTAAAGGCCTTGCCCAAGGGCCCTTAGTGATTTTCCGGTCAGGCGGGGAACCCATGATCTTCTGGACTTAAGCCCTTAACCACTAGAGCAGGGGTAGGCAACCTGTTCCAGAAAGAGCCATGAGGGTGCAGGTTTTCTTTGCAGCCACTGACTCCACCAGGTGATTTTACTGATTAATATCACTTTTCGAAAACTCAGCTCGATCCTGGAGGATCTGTAACCTTTTAGCGACTGGGCCAACTTGAGTTGAACATGCTGGCCATTATGATTATTGTAGCAGTTTCTGCTCGTATGCGTATAAACATACAACATCCACCTGCTGTCGTCTGAGATTTTCCCACACAAACGCACACTGATACTGATGGTGTTTTCGCTAAAATGAGTCAAACTCCTTTGACATTAGCTAATATGATTCTTACTGTTATAATAATGAATTTTAATGAATAATGAATTTATTGTTTCAGGCCCCTGATCCAGTTTAAAATGAACGTGTTGGAGCAGGTGGGCCTGTCTGAGTCAAACCTCTCAGACAATGCTGTCAACGCCAGTTTCTATTCAAAGGTAAAGCCTACTCTATCAGTGCACCTTTTCTCTAACGTACCAGATATACGAGGTCTATTAGAAAAGTAAAGTATCCGACCTTATTATTTTTTTAAAAAACCATATGGATTTGAATCATGTGTGATTGCGTCAGCCAAGCTTGAACCTTCGTGCGCATGCGTGAGTTTTTTCACGCCTGTCGGTTGCGTCATTCGCCTGTGAGCAGGCTTTGAGTGAGGAGTGGTCCACCCCTCTTGTCGTTTTTTTCATTGTTTAGGAATGGCTCAGAGACTGCCGCTTTGCTTGATCAAATTTTTTTCAGAAACTGTGAGGGACATCAAAGTGGACACCATTCGAGAAATTCAGATGGTTTTTGGTGAAAATTTTATGGGCTTCAAAGAGATTACGGAGTGTTACTGTCGCTTTAAGGACGGCCCAGAGTGACTGGTGGTGCGCCGCGCTCCGAAGCCGCCATCGACAGGCTGAGCGACCATTTCATTTCTAAACGGATGGCTGTATGGGTCCGTGACCATCGTGTGCAATTTCTCTGGTTATCACAAGAGCTGGACATCAACCATTTTCCAGCAGATTTCACTTTTAACAAGAGATTTTGTCATGGAAAGCCGAGCGGAGGCTTCGCACGTCACGATGGATTCGCTACTGGAATGAGACAAAACCACCTCCGTTTTGGTCTCACAGGACGGCTCTGAGATGGCGTTCAGACAGCTGTTGGTGGTTTTTCCATCGAGTGATTATCCGAGAAATTGTGGATGTGCCTGGACATGCCAGAACATGTCTTGTGAGGCTTCATCACGGCGTTGCTTTGCGCCATGCAGCACCGCCGCGAAGCCTCCTCTCCTCTTTCCATGACAAAAACTCCTGTAACAGTGGAATGTGCCGTTCATTTCCAAACTGGACGCTGTGTTTTATCCGGGATGTCATCTGACTAGCACAGGAATTGTGAAAAGACGTGGACATCAGCACTTTTTCGGCACATTGAGACAGACGTGCGGAGGAATTCCGCGTGTCGCGGCGGTGCCGCATGGCACAAAGCAATGCCGTGATGAAGCCTCACAGGACATGTTCTGGCATGTCCAGGCACATCCACAATTTCTCGGATAATCACTCGATGGAAAAACCACTGACAGCTGTCTGAACGCCATCTCAAAGCTGTCCTGTGAGACCAAAACGGAGGTGGTTTTGTCTTGCTCCAGTAGCGAATCCATCGTAAAGCGCGAAGCCTCCGCTCGGCTTTCCGTGACAAAATCTCTTGTTAAAAGTGAAATCTGCCGGAAAATGGTTGTCCAGCTCTTGTGATAACCAGAGAAATTGCACACGATGGTCACGGATCCATACAGCCATCCGTTTAGAAATGAAATGGTCGTTCAGCCTGTCAATGGTGACTTTAGAGCGCGGCGCACCACTAGTCGCTCTGGGCCGTCCTTAAAGCGACAGTAACACTCCGTAATCTCTTTGAAGCCCATAACATTTTCACCAAAAACCATCTGAATTTCTCAAATGGTGTCCACTTTGATGTCCCTCACAGTTTCTGAAAACATTTTGATCAAAGCGGCAGTCTCTGAGCCATTCCTAAACAATGAAAAAAACGACGAGAGGGGTGGACCACTCCTCACTCAAAGCCTGCTCACAGGCGAATGACGCAACCGACAAGCGTGAAAAAACTCACGCATGCGCACGAAGGTTCAAGCTTGGCTGACGCAATCACACGTGATTCAAATCCATATGGTTTTTGAAAAAAATAATAAGGTCGGATACTTTTCTAATAGACCTCGTATGTGTAACCATTGAGGAAAGTGCATTATCAGGACGGCATGGCCCTGGCTTCAACAGGTTTGACATAGTGTCTTTGGGACCATCAGGTATATTTTTTGTAGCACAGGTGTACTTACTTAATTAAAGCTGTTGAGGAATGTAGTTAAACTAAAAATCAGAAATCTTTTTTAAACAAAAAATTACATTGACTGGTGAGTGTTTGCAGATTATAAATTAATAAAGATCATTTTTTTCCCCCCATCTTGCCTGTTAAATATATGGTGATGCTCCTCAGTCGATGTAAACACTGTATGGATGTATACAGATTGGTTATCAGGATTGTTTGGGTTTCTTTAGGACCTTAACCAGAAGAGCATCATGGAGATGTTCGAGCGGTCTTTCACTGAGGAGGACAATGTGGATGAAGGGATGCTAATGGAGGCTGTGGACGATTGGGAGGACACCACACCGGGGAACAGTTCTGACCAGAACCACAGTGTGTCCGTACAACACTCCACTGATAGAAATATCAAAGACTATTTCAGCAGATGACTCTGGAAACGGCTTCTAGTTTCAGCCATTTAGACTTAATCTGCTGTTGCTACAGTTGGTGGATGGAGGGGGGTTGGTTCTCCTCACTCTGAAAACCTACATGCTGAGGTGTTATCCCCATGGCCACGTGCAGCTGACCACATAGTTTTGCTCAAACGCTAAACTTGTTAATAGTTGTAAAATAATACTTTAATAAACTGATATATCGTACTCAGGATTATTTGGTGTAATTCATAGTTGCTGCTGTAACAGCATTTGACTTCCAAGTTTCCCAAATCAAAAGTTAAGTTTGTAAAATAATGATGAGGAATTCCAGTTGTGGTTCATGCACCTTCCTGACGCACCTGCCAGAGCTGGTGAGGGTTTTGTAATCGTGTGTGTGTTTGTGTGTGAGACTGCAAAGATGATTATACAGCATTAATCCATACAAACCTGCAAGAAATAATCAGTGTTTAATGATTTGTGTGGATCTGATGGTCAGAAATGAGCGTTCCCTCGGTACTCATCAAGCAGTCACATGATCGCCCTTGTTGGTGTGAATTTCTTTTTTCTGTTGATTAAAGTTTGACTTTAACACAACTGTACGTTATCCTAAGCTGCTCTCATACTAACGTGTTTCCACAGTGTGGTTGACTGTTACCTTGACGTGTAACTTAAAATAATCAGGCAAATCTTTGCATCACAGCTGACATTGACAAAGTATTCACAGTAATTCATGTCAGGCCTGAGATGTGAAAATGACACATTTTCTGGGGCTTCTATGGCTGCTGGAATATCAACTCCTTTATGGTGACTGTATAATCCTGGTAGATAGATAGTTTTTATTATCATTGTCATTACAACAACGAGAGGTTGTGGATACTTGACTTAACAATACCACTCAACTACGGTGTTAGAAATTTGTACTCATCCAGAAAAGTAGTGTGTTTATTTCAGAATTCCAGACACTGTCAGACAACAGTACAAAATAAGTACAGTTCAAAAGAAAAAAACAACAAAAAAAACAGCAGTTGTCTAGGTTTTCTTTCTCTTGTCTGTTGACAGTGTGGATTCAAATTTTATCACCTGTTAATAAGAAAAAGTAGATAATTACACAAACAACTTTCACAAGATAAAAAGTTTTGGAAACTGTAATAACTCAAAGATGCCAACAAATGCCTTAAAATGATATATACTACTGTACCCTTATGGTTTTACTTGAAATGGTTTTAAACATATTTGTACAGTTGGTCTGACTGCATCAGATGTATACTCAGTTTATCACATATTACACCAAAAATCTGCCCTATACTAGTAAACCAGCCCTCATGAGATACAAGGGGAAAAAAAAGCGCTGATAAATTCTAAACAAATGGCGCTGATTAAATAAGATGATTGTAATTAGTTCAGCTCTTTAGGCAGGTTGATGAGCTAATTCTTGAGATCACCTGTTTTAGGTGCACAGGTTGAAGCAACACATGGGAGGGCTTTTATTTTCTGAATCCAGTTTTACACCTCTGCAGAAAATGTTAAATTTGAGTCTGTGGGTAGCTATCACTCAGTCATGATTCATGTGTGTGATATGTGGTTCTTGTTCTTTATTTTTGCTGTAATATGTGATAAATATCTTATCACGTGTCTGTTCATGTATCACGCCCCTCGTATCCGTATCAGCCCTCGTCCTTCGGACTTGGGGCTGGTATGGATACATCGGGGCATGATAACAGGCCGTGATACATGATCAGATGTGATACCCACCAAACCATGATATAAATGCACTTGATATTGACCACGTCCAGAAAGTATTCACAGCACTGCACTTTTTCCACATTTTTTTTTGTTGCAGCCTTGTTTCAAAATGGATGAAATCCCCCCCCCCCCCCAAAAAAATTCTACACAATAAATACCACATAATGACAATGTGAAAAAAAAAAGATTTTTCCAAATTTATTAAAAAAACAAACAAACATGTACATAAGTATTCACGGCCTTTGCCATGAAGCTCAAAATTGAACTCAGGTGCATCCTGTTTCCACTGGTCATTCTTGAGATGTTCCTGCAGCTTTAATTGGAGTCCACCTGGGCCAACTAGAGTTGATTGGACATGATCTGGAAAGGCACATGCCTGTCTACATATGGGTGATTCTTAGACTACAGGCACTCATTATGTCCTTTGATCATATTGTATGAATGAAAAACAAAAAAGGGAAATTTCACACTTTTATAGTTATCTTTACAATGAAAGTGTGTTAAGAAACTTGTTCTAGTAGTCTATGATGACTTTTTCACCTTTTCTTAGCATCATTATATGCAAATATTGCTGTTTTGTGCTTGTCCCACACCCAGACTTTTGATCTTCAATGATAAAAATGAATGGTAAACGATTTTTCTAATATTCTGAAATATCTCTGAATAAAATATCAGTAAAATAATCAAAACATAATTGGGGTATTCAGTGTCATACAACTGTTGTGATTTTTTTTTTAAACAAAATGTAGTTGTCCCACACTTGCTGTAATTTCCACCACAACACTGCAATGTCCCTAAACAGTTTGTATGAAAGATTGTTTGGGTAGTTTCTATGGAGATAAACAGTGACATCAGAGCACATGTATATAGCGCCAAATCACAACAAACAGTTGCCCCAAGGCGCTTTATATTGTAAGGCAATGGTGTGGTGGAAATTACATTTACAAGGCCAATAGTGCCCGTAGTTAAAGAATCACCCATATAAGGTCCCACAGTTGACAGTGCATGTCAGAGCACAAACCAAGCATGAACTCAAAGGAACTGCCTTAGAATTGCCTTGGGGAAGGATACAGAAACATTTCTGCTGCTTTGAAGGTCTCAATGTATGGAAGCCTATTGCATTCACTGGATAAAAACAAAACAAAAAAAAAATTAGCTGATCTCGTAATTACGAGATCAGGCTATTTTTTATTTATTATTTTTTGTTTGTAATCGCTTCCATGCAATGGGCTTCTGTACTTCCAGTCCCTCAGTAAAGACAAGCGTGAGAATTCCTGAGTCATAATCAAAAATCAACCAGTTTGTAACCGCTGACACTGTACTGTGATCACACACCACTTCTATGCACATACAAAGTGTGGTTTTCCTCCTAAGTTGTTCCTGGATGAAAGAAACTCCTCCAGCGAGGTGGGGCACGGGGCACCCAGACTGGCATGCGTCCACCTTGGAGGGAGCCCCTCTTTGTCCCTCAGTGGTCGGTGGGGCTGTATGAATGAAAGCTGGAAGTATCATTTTGGTATAATGCCCCGTGTCCCTTCCTGGGCATTCATCCTGGAGCACATCAGGGGAAAAGCCACACTTGGTGTCTGATTAGTGTTATCAGCTAACCATGGCCCGCGTCTTTACTGACTGGAACTTTACTTCCAGGGACTGGAAGTACAGAAGCTATATATATATACACTCGTGTGTGTGTGTGTGTGTGTGTGTGTGTATATATATATATAAACAATTTAGACACATGATCTCATAATTACGAGATCAGGATCTCATAATTATGAGATCAGTGGTCTAATTTTTTTTTTTAATTTAGTGAATGCAATATGCTTCCATACCAATGAGCAAAGTGGCCTCCATAATCCGTAAATAGAAGAAGTTCGGATCTACCAGGACTCTTCCTAGCGCTGGCCGCCCATCTACACTGAGCGATTGGGTGAGAAGGGCCTGAGTGAGGGAGGTGACCAAGAAGCCAATGCTCACTCTGTCAGAGCTCCAGCATTCATCTGTGGAGAGAGGAGAACCTTCCACAAGGACAGACGGAAGCGACTCCTTGGTAAAAGACATGACAGGAGTTTGTCAAAAGGCACCTGAAGGACTCTCAGACCATGAGAAATAAAATTCTGTGGTCTAATAATACAAAAATTGAACTCTGGTGTGAATGCCAGACATCATGTTTGGAGGAGACCAGGCACCATCTCTAGTGAATCGTGGTGGCAGCATCATGCTGTGGGGATGTTTTTCAGCAGCAGGAACTGGGAGACTAGTCAGGATTAAGGGAAAGACAAATGCAGCAATGTACAGAGACATCCGGGATGAAAACTTGCTGCAGAGCGCTCTTGACCTCAGACTGGGGTGACAGTTCAACTTTGAGCAGGACAATGACCCTAAGCAACACAGCCAAGATATCAAAGGAGAGGCTTCAGGACAACTCTGTGAATGTCCTTGAGTGGTCCAGCCAGAGCTCAGACCTGAATCTGACTTAACATCTCTGGAGAGATCTGAAAATGGTTGTGCACCGACGCTCCCCATCCAACCTGATGGAGCTTGAGAGGTGTTGCAAAGACCACCAAGCATGTGGCATCAGGAGGACTTGAGGCTGTAATTGCTGCCAAATGTGAATCAAGAAAGAATTGAGCAAATGATGTGAATACTTATGTACATATGATGTCTTAGTTTTTTTTATTTTATTTTTAATCAATTTTCCAAAAATTCAAAACAAAACTTTTTCATGTTGTCATTATGGGGTGTTGTGAGTAGAGTTTTGAGGGGAAAAAAATAATTCACTCCATTTTGGTATAAGGCTGTAAAATGTGGAAAAAGTGAAGTGCTGTGAATGCACTGTACACATCTACAATGGTATCTTTGACTATGTGTGACTATGCCTATCAATCTATCACAAATATTTTGCTGATCAAAATATAATTCAGCTCACTTTTAATTTTGATCACCTCAGAGCTGACAAAACCTCAGGCACACCCTGTGATCTTTTTTTGACCCACTAAGGCGGGCATAGACACCAGGTTGGGAACCAGGGCTTTAGATCATTCTTCTAGGCTTATTTGTTGTTGAGAAATACAGAAAAAACCCCACAGTTTTCCTTGCCCTCTGAACAAACTACTCTAATCACTTCTCGGTATCTATGCTCATATATTCACAGCAAGTTTGAGGGAAATCAGTCCATTTTTAATTTATCTAGACAACAGGTACACATGCCATTGAAAACAACAACCTGCTGCTTTTCTGCTTTACTGATGTGCGGGGTAATAAATGATGAAACCAATTTAAGATTTTGGATGCTGCTTATCAAGAACAGTGCAGTTGTATAAACCTCCACAAACCAAAGGTATGAAATCTGATTTTAGTGTGGTTACTGTGAGATGCATGAATTATCAGGTTAAAATCATATCTCTGTACAATCTGAATACAAGGCACATTATGCTAGATAAATGGGCCATCTGCACCAACCTATCAGAGCAGCAACCACCAAAAGCTCCCTGAGGAATGTTTTTCGTTTTGATTAAAGGTTGTTTTTCGTTCATGTGAATAATAATCTACTAAGTAGATGTTTCTGTTGGTGCATGAGTGAGAGGGACACAGATTATCTCTGTCAACATCGGTTCCCCGAATTTCACACATTTTAATTTATTTGTGCCATTTGAAATACGAAATGTAAATCAGGCTTCTCAATATAAAAATTTCTGAAATTATCTTCCTTGAACTCAAAACTGAAAGCAAATCTCTACAACTTGATATAACTTAATTAAAAATATAAATAAATACAAACAGTATGGCATCTATGGTAAATCTGTGTGGAGTCGATAGTTCTCAAAAACTGAGTGACTGTGCAAGAAGGAGAAGAGTGAGGAAAGCCACCAAGACACTCGGCTTGCATCTCAGATGTACCTTCTGGCAAATTGTAACTGAACTTTCAGGTCTTCTTTTTAAGAAAATCCTCCTCTATACCGCTTCATCAGGAAACTGTGTAACTGGTGATATAAAATGCAAAATATGCATTGTGCACAATTTCTCCAATCACAGCCTCAGAAGCCTGTAACTTCTTCTGGGTTGTCTGGGTGGCTTTCCTCACTCTTCTCCTTCTTGCACAGTCACTCCGTTCTTGAGAACTGCCTACTCCACACAGATTTGTATTTCTTCAATGTATTTCTTAACTGATGTAAATAAAGTCCAAGACATATTCAGTGACTTGGAAATGTTCATGTATCCATCCCCTGACTGGTCTGAAGAAAACTGGCAATAAAACAGATTATTTACAGGTATTATGCCAAAGCATTCCATTACTTACATATTAATTTATGTCAAGTTGTAGAGATTTGCTTTCAGTTTGAGCATAAGGAAGATAATTTTAGAAATTTTTATACTGAGAAGCCTGATTTACTTTTTGTATTTGAAATGGCATAAATAAAATTAAAATGTGTGAAACGTCAAGAGTATGAATACTTTTGCAAGCCACTATACATGTGCCATAAAAGTTGTCTTATGTTGTGCCCGGCTAGCAGAGTGTACGTGTTGAGGACCTTATGTAAGGTGCATCTGAATGTTGTACTGTTTTAATGATAAGAAAACTGCACTCGATAGTGTTTTACTGGTTTGTCACACCGCTTTCTGCTACCACATGATAGCAACTCCCCCCCACACCTAACCACATGTCATTTTTAGACCAACTAGTCTCTGATTCCTAACACCCTGCATACCTTCATGTTGGTGTGGATTGTCAGAAATGTCTCCAGTTAGAGATCTTGACATTTTCTCACATCTACAGCACTGCTTTTATTGTTTGTTGAAAGAAATGAGTTAATTCAACCCCACCCAATGCCATATTAGAAATGAGCTGATCATATGTCATTACCTGTCAGGGTTGGTTTGGTCTCCTTCACCACTAAGCTCATGAGCTGATGTCACCGAAGATGAAGTGGATCTTCTCCTCTGCGTGCTGATGATTGGAGGGGCCATGAACTGAATTGTGGAGGATGTCTGTCGCAAAACGAGCTCTCAGTGAGTTTGGGGACGACGCCTTCGCTTGGTTTGGGTCTGCGGGCCCCATCATGGCCCTCCACTCCTCCACTGCATTCTCTTTGGTCAGTACCAGCATCATACAGGGTCCACTGAAGTGAATAATGATGGAGTGTGCACAAACTAAAGTTTAGAAGCTGTCGGAGGCTTGCAGCAATTCAGACTAATAGCACTGTTAATTATTAATTTACAAACAGCGTGACAGAGGACTTTTTAGTGCAAACCTGGAATGTCAGAACATGAACATGTTTGTAATAAAACCAAAATTCTTCCACATTCTGCACTATTCAGACTCTGCAGCGACATTTGAGACTAAATCCAGGTTGGTATTTCATAACTGACAGTGAAGGTAGTTTCTCGAGCTGTGCTCATCTCTGCATAGCAACGTGAAGGAGCTAAATGGAGCAGAAGATGGCTCTAAAATCTAGATTTGCTGAGCAATAAAGAATGAAATTAAGATCAACTGAACAGTCAGTTGCCCGAGGCTCGCCGGAATCTAAAATGCTGAGATTAATCTGAGAGCTGCTTGTTTTAAAATAAACTGCAGCAGGAATTAGGGCAGGTCTGCTGTGGATAATTTACTAACCAACACATGGAATCCACCAGCTGGCTGAAGAAAGGCTTGTCCCTGTGCTCTTTATAGAACTCCTCAGCCATCTCCCTGGACAGGATCGTCTCCTTCAGCTGTGTCACTGAGAACCCATTGCTCTGGATTTCTTCCAAAATCTCTGCTGTTAGGAGCAAATGTCAGGACAGTGATATCCAGTTTCTGTCTGCATTATACTTTGAAAACAAGTCAGTTTGTAGGTCAACCACCCAGAACACACCTCTGTGTTTGTCCATAGCATCAGGCTTGATGACTGCCAGCGTGTGCTGTTTTGGAAAGAAGAAGTTGATTTCTTGTTCTGCCTCTTCAGGGCTCGAGCTGCCATGCAGCTGGTTGATAACTTCATTTCCTGCAGCAAACTGAGCTCTGAAACTGAACATGAGGGAGATGAGAAAAGTTGCTGGAGTTACCAAAGAAAGTACCATCAATATTTTACAGAACCGTCATATCACCATGACTACACAGTAAATTTCTGTGTTAACACTAGGACAAGTGCATGTCATTCTATGCAAAATAGTGTTAAATTAACTGTTACTGTTGAATCAAGAGAGAATCTGTAGCAGGTATTCTGAAAAACAGGGTGACAGGAGTTACAATCTGATACACAAACCTTTGGCTGTCACTTCATCAGTCACATTGTCATGGTGGAGCGAAATGGACACCTGTACCACGTTTCATGGAGATAACAAAAAAAATATCAACATACCTACCACAGTGACATCAGAGTAAGGCACGTGCATGGTGCACATCTACAACCCCAATTCCAATGAAGTTGAGACGTTGTGTAAAATATAAATAAAAACACAATACAATGATTTGCAAATCCTCTTCAACCTACAGTATATTCAATTGAATACACCACAAAGACATTTAATGTTCAAACTAATAAACTTTTTTGTTTTTATGCAAATATTTGCTCATTTTGAAATGGATGCCTGCAACACATTTCAAAAAAGCTGGGACAGTGGTATGTTTACCACTGTGTTACATCACCTTTCCTTCTAACAACACTCAGTCAGCATTTGGGAACTGAGGACACTAATTATTGAAGCTTTGTAGGTGGAATTCTTTCCCATTCTTGCTTGATGTACGGCTTCAGTTGTTCAACAGTCCGGGGTCTCCGTTGTCATATTTTGTGCTTCATAATGCGCCACACATTTTCAATGGCCAACAGGTGTGGACTGCAGGCAGGCCAGTCTAGTACTCGCACTCTTTTACTATGAAGCCACGCTGTTGTAACACATGCAGAATGTGGCTTGGCATTGTCTTGCTGAAATAAACAGGGATGTCCATGAAAAAGACGTTGCTTGGATGGCAGCATGTGTTGCTCCAAAGCTTGGATGTACCTTTCAGCATTGATGGTGCCATCACAGATGTGTTAGTTGCCCATGCCATGGGCACTAACACACCCCCATACAATCACAGATGCTGGCTTTTCAACTTTGCGCTGGTGACAATCTGGATGGTCTTTTCCCTCTTTTGTCCAGAGGACACGACATCCATGAGTTCCAAAAACAATTTGAAATGTGGACTCATCAGACCACAGCACACTTTTCCACTTTGAGTCTATACATTTCAAATGAGCTCGGGCCCAGAGAAGACGTGGCGTTTCTGGATGTTGTTGATGTTTGGCTTTCACTTTGCATGGTAGAGTTTTAACTTGCACTTGTAGATGTAGCGACAAACTGTGTTAACTGACAATGGTTTTCTGAAGTGTTCCTGAGCCCACGCGGTAAGATCCTTTACACAATGATGTCGGTTTTTAATGCAGTCCCGCCTGAGGGATCAAAGGTCACGGGCATTCAATGTTGGTTTTCGGCCTTGCCGCTTACGTGTATAAAGTTCTCCAGATCCTCTGAAACTTCTGATTATATTATGGACTGTAAATGATAGAAAACCCAAAATTCCTTGCAACTGAACATTGAGAAACATTGTTCTTAAACTGTTGGACTGTTTTTTCATGCAGTTGTTTACAAAGTGGTGATCCCTGCCCCATCATTGCTTGTGAACAGCTGACCCTTTTGGGGATGCTCCTTTTATACCCAATCATGACACTCACCTGTTTCCAATTAACCTGTTCACCTATAGAATGCTCCAAACAGGTGTTCTTTGAGCATTCATCAAGTTTCCCAGTCTTTTGTTGCCCCTGTCCCAGCTTTTTTGAAATGTATTGCAGGCATCCATTTCAAAATGAGCAAATATTTGCACAAAAACAAAAATGTCTATCAGCTTTAACATTAAATATCTTGTCTTTGTGGTGTATTCAAGTGAATATAGGTTTAAGAGGATTTGAAAATCACTGTATTCTGTTTTTATTTACATTTCACACAACATCTCAACTTCACTGGAATTGGGGTTGTAGTTGCACCATGTGGTGCCACCTCACACTACTGATACTGTGCGTCATTCTTCATCCTGGTGGTTTTGAACTGGATGAGTGTTTTCCTGACACTAACCTGTGGATGCTTTGATGATGAAGAGACGCCCACGAAGACGCTGGGAGACCAGGAAGCTCGACACAAAAACAACTGATTGTTGTGGTTTGACCCTTGTGCCATTATGTTGTCATTGTGTCCTGTCTGTGTCTTTCTGTGAGTTGTCTTTGTGTTCTGTCCTCTGTCTGTGTCTGCCGTCCTTGTTGGTTGTCTGTGTTCTGTCCCATCTGTGTCTGTTGTCATTGTTGGTTGTCTTCGCATTCTGTCTCCTGTCTGTGTCTGTCATCCTTGTTCGTTGTTTGTGTTCCGTCCCCTGTCTGTGTCTGTCGTTCTTGTTGGTTGTCCGTGTTCTGTCTCATCTGTGTCTGTTGTCATTATTGGTTGTCTTCGTGTTCTGTTCCCTGTTTGTGTCTGTCATCCTTGTTGGTTGTCTGTGCTCTGTCCCCTGTCTGTATCTATCGTCCTTGTTGGTTGTCTTTGTGTTCCATCCCCTGTTTGTATCTGTCATCCTTGTTGGCTGTCTTTGTGTTCCATCCCCTGTCTGTATCTGTCATCCTTGTTGGTTGTCTTTGTGTTCCATCCCCTGTCTGTATCTGTCGTCCTTGTTGGTTGTCTTTGTGTTCCATCCCCTGTCTATATCTGTCATCCTTGTTGGTTGTCTTTGTGTTCTGTCCCCTGTCTGTATCTGTAATCCTTGTTTGCTGTCTTTATGTTCTGTCCCCTGTCTGTGTCTTTATGTTAATTGTCATTGTGTGTCCTCATCTGTTAGTCGTGTTGTTTTCCTGTGTTTTCACTCATTTGTATCTTTGAGTTCCATGTTGGTTTGCTGCCCTTTCTTCTTTGCTTTTAGTGATTCTCCTCTTACTTTGAGTCTTATTATGAGGTATGTTTAGTTTCTGGCTCTGTCCTGGAATGCACTCTGGACCCCATGAAGGTGGTGGGTGAGAGGAGGATGTTTAGCTAAACTCAATTATGGACAACCCCTCTCACCTCTTACATGAGACTGTGGGAGCCTTAAGCAGCTCCTTCAGTAATAGATTGCTGCACCCTCGGTGCAAAACAACACCTTCGCAGGTCATTTATTCCAACTGCAGTCAGACTGTATAATACCTCAAAATGTTTTTAGCACCATAACCGCCTGCTGATTTTGCACTATTAACTATCTTCCATCATCTTTTGTGCTTTATTACTTGCGCAACTGTGCAATTTATCCTGTGCAATAATTTTACCATGTCTATACATACTATACACCCACCAGCAGAATTGCAATATACTTTAGTCACCTTTCTTTAATTCAGATATTTTTCTTTTCTTTACTACTGTAGGGCTCTTGCTGCTGCAACAATTGATTTTCCCTGCTGTGGGATCAATCTTATCTACTCACCCCGGGATTCTTTTGAAGTTTGTGTCACTTTGTGTGTATGAGTTTCTGTGCGTCTTGTTTTCTGGTTTCCTATTCCTGTGCACTCTACACCTGTAGCTCTATTTAGTTCTGCACTATTTGCTGTTTTAGTTACTGGTTTATTCTTTGTCTCCTGCCATTGTAAGCTGTGTGTGATACAAACAACAATGATGTAGTTCCTGAAAGACGGAAGTTGATTTGAGGCACGTTACCTGTTGGAGTTGGAATAAGTAGTAAAACGTTGAAGAAAACAGTCAAAAACAACAGAGCATGGAGGAGAATAGAGCTGCAACAAACGATTATTTGGATCATCGATTAATCTGATGGGGTTTCGACACAATTAATCGATTAATTGGATTAGCGGGGAATTTTCTAAAAATATGCCAGGGAAACAATTGTTCTCTCCTTCCATCACTTTATTTAACAACAGAACATCAGTGATGCCGGTAACGCGTTACTTAGTAACGCGTTACTCTAATCTGACCACTTCTTTTAGTAACGAGTAATCTAACGCGTTAATCTTTCCAAATCAGTTATCAGATTAAAGTTACTTCTCCATGTCACTGTGCGTTACTATTATTTTTCATTGTGGGTCGATAGCAGCATTAAACTTGGTCCGTGGGCAGGAGGTCGAGGTTCGACTGAACTGCCCACTTTAAGTGAGCTGTGAGCTTTTCATCCGCGGTTTTTTGCAGCTGCTCGACTCGTCCTCACCTCTTAAAGCGCGGTGCTCAGCACACCTGCACTGAGCTTTACAAAGACATTTGTATACTTTTTTTCCTCCTTTATTTAGAATTCTGAGCTGAGCCTCTCTGTATCTGGTCGTTAAAAACAGCTGATCCTCCGCGACGCGTCAACAACTAACACTATTTTCCACTCAAATGCACCTAAACACTCTTTCTGAGGACCACATGATGTGAAAACGCAATAAAACTTTCTTACCTGTAAATCTGGTCATGTTTTCTGCATAAATAAATGTTATCCATTCTTTGTGCTCAAACGCCAAAGCAGGGGCGAATCCAGATGGAATGGGGGCGTGGGGCAAGGATGTGCCCCCCCCCCCCCCACAACACCCCTAGATTAAAGGTCCAGTTTTGAAGCCGTTTTTTACTACAACTACTAATATTGCTTAAAATAATAATAATTTCGACAAGTAAAATGTTTAGAGAGAATTTAAATGTTAGAAAAATGTTAGAATTTAATAGTTACATTTATAAACAATGTAGGTTCAAAATTGCAAGTTTTACTGTTACAGTGCTGTCAACAGTTAAATATGAGGTCAAGAAAGAGGTCTTTATTTTACTTTTTATAAAACAAGTATTTATTTTCATTGAAGTCAAGAAAGGGTGACTATAAAGTGAGTTTTGGCAAAACAGGTATCATTGTCATGTTGAGGTGGCAGAGGGTTGTTGTCGGCAGCTGGGAAAAGTAACTAAAAAAGTAACTAGTAATCTAACTTAGTTACTTTTACAATTGAGTAATCAGTAAAGTAACTAAGTTACTTTTTCAAGGAGTAATCAGTAATCAGTAATTGGATTACTTTTTCAAAGTAACTGTGGCAACACTGCAGAACATTATTTGAAAACTTAAAATACTTGAAAATCAACAAATCGTCAAATGTCCCTTGGCTGTTGAAATATAAAATGATAAAGAATAAAACAACAAAAGAAACAAAATAGAACAAAAAAACAGAAACAAAAAATAGAAAAAAAAGAACAAAAATAATTATTTAAAATGACATTGCTTTATCAAAGTGCTGAGTTGCCATAAAACAACACTGAAACATATAAATGTTATAAAATATATGGTGAAAAAAGAGGTATTTTTGTTGCTGCAAATGAGCAATTAGCATAACCAGTTAACCATATAACCTAAATCAAAAATTGTAGCCTGACTCATTATATGTGCAACATTCTCTGTATAACTTGTAAACTATGTGGTAATTTCACAATGACACATGTGACTCATGTCTCTTTCTCTAAAATTGTATTGTAGCATTATTAGTTATTATTATTACTATATTATTATTGCTATTATTAATAATATATAAATAAAAATAAATTAAAAAATATTATAATTTGCAATACATTTGACTCTTTTATGACAACAAACGCTGAGCCATTAATTATTATACAGAAAACAAATGCACAAACATGCTGAAATGCCAGGAGCTTAATGCTAACTTTAACACTGAAAATATATAGACCTGCTAATGCATTAGCATCGGCGTTAGCATAAAATACATCTATTAACTGTTTCAGAAGACCATAACAAGTCAGTTTAACATAAAAAAGGTAAATATTCCTCACAGACATATGCTTTTTAGGGTTTTAGTGGGGAAAAATTAAGATAAAGCGAAATAAAACAAATGAAACCAATGAAGCAGCAGCTCGAAGCACTCCATTGGTTCAAGATTCAAAGCAAAGCTCTGTTGATTATATGGAAGAAACAAAACATTTGCGGTAAAACAAAGTTATTTAGCAACTAATCGATGACTAAATTAGTTGACAACTATTTTAATAATCGATTTTAATCGATTAACTCAATTAGTTGTTTCAGCTCTAGAGGAGAATAATAAGACGTGGACAGACAAGGAATAAAGTGCCTGTTAGCTATCTTGGCTCCACATAAGAGTTTTGACAGAAGTAGGTACAGTTTGCTGCCATCCATGTTTTTCCTGGGGATAGCCTGTTACCATAGCAATCAATATGGATAAGACTGTGTCAATGTGGACACACTGATCAGATCTAGTCACTTGCTATACGTATATGATGTGGACAGTCAATCAGTGAGATCTAATTTGAATCAGATTTGCAATAAATCTGATTTGAAATGGCAGTGTAAACAAGGCCTATGTTCCGAGTCCACGACCCCCAGTTAAATTTTCTGTTGACACACGTTAACCATCCTACTACAATCAAGTCAGGACACCTTTGAAGTTAAACATTATCTCTAAAAGTTTATCCCACCATTCATTGGGTGAGAGGCAGGGTACACCCTGGACAGGCCACCACACAGAAAGGGCCAGATGGGAAGTGATCCCACAACCTTCTTGTTGTGAGGCAACAGACAGTGTTAACCACTAAGCCACTGTACTGCCCTTGTTCAAAATGAATTGTTCTTTAGTCAAATCCTGCCTGCAAAGTGAAAACATTTTTTTCCTCCTCTCTGATGACGCTTTTATTTAAGGGGGGGGGGGGGCTCATAAGTATAACAGCCTCTTAGAAGAGGTCTTAGTTCTTTTAAATAAGATCCCAGATGGATTAGCAGGAGGTGAGGGACATGAAAACTCTGCTACTTGATGGGTTATTACACCACAGCGAGCTCTCTGGACTTGTTTCAGACGGCGTGTCAAATGAGGCCGTTCGTCACTCACCACTCAGGATGCTCCTCTTTGGCTTTACTGACATCGGCAGGACCGAGGATGCTCTTCCAGTGATTGACAGCTCCTGTCCTGGCGAGAGCCAAGGCCAGCACTGGACCACTGCGAAAACAAAAGTGGAAATTAACCTCTGCTCTTGCAGATTTCCTTTTAGGTCATGTGACGCGTCACATACCTCATCATGTTTTGGAGCAGCGCAGGGAAGTAGTCCTCCTGCGCATGCTGGGCATAAAACTGCCTGACCTGCTCCTCTGTGAGTGTCACCTCTCTTTGGAGAGCCACCGTGAAGCCTGATGCATGGATCTGAGACAAGATCACTTCTGCAGAAATAGTTTTGACATTTTCAGCTCAGACTGTACGCAGCTGAAGTGTGAATAAAAGTTTTCACGTTACACCAAACCTATTCGCAAGAGCAGAGCCGCCATGTTAGCACAAACCTCCACACGTGCATGTGTGTGTGCGCATGTACTGTGTATTTGGCCCAGGACCCACCTCTGTTGTCTCTGGCACCGTCAGGGCGGATAAGAGCCAGTGTCCTCTCCACACCCTCTTCCTTTCCATCCTGCTCTGCGGCTGAGGCCGTTCTGAAGCTGGGGAAGAAGAAGGCGAGCTCCCTGCTGGCCCGGTCACTGTCCTCACTGCCATGCACTGCGTTGAAGAGTGTCTGTGTGCCGTATTGTGCCCGCAAGCTGCAGGAGGCCAAAGGAGGAGAAGGCAGAGGAGAGCAGATGGTTGCTCGGCTGGTGCTCAACCAGAGAGGCATAATGTTTGGGTGTGACTAACGGAGCAGCAGAAAAACTGCAACTTCATTTCATTTTCCGCTCTTTTAACAGACTCACACTGCTGCAACATAATACATCCAAACGGTATGAAAAACACCTTTGCTAAGAATAATTTCATTTGACCATATTAAACACTTTTTAATTACATTTGTAATAACTTCTCGAGTTATGTTTAGCTTGTGTTAACAGATTGCATGTATCATTTTTTCCAGTAACCTTTCAGGATTTTCTCTTCTCGCTTCCTCAATGTCTGCTGGGCCAATGAATTTACGCCAATCTAGCACCACATTGGCAGAGCCCTCAGTCTGAGAGAGCACCAAAATGTGGGATGGTCCACTGGTCATAAACTGCACCAGGTCCTCAAAGCAAGCCTACAAACCAACATCAAGTACACACAAACACACAAGAGACAGAAACGTGTTAGCAAAACCTGGAAAGACATTTTGTGTTTCAGATTTGATGAAGTTTTGGAGTGTAGTAATTTCCTGTTATGAGAACAATGCAGAGATTGAACAGCACAAAGGCAGACAAACGGGTGGGTGAGTTAGTCGGTCTCAATCAGCTTCTGCAGACAATAACTCAAAAACAGTAAATGCTTCCATCTTGTAAGTCACCAGAATAAATGGCCACATCATCAGGATGAATTGATTCATCTGTGGTGAACTTTGATGCACTAGATCAACTCCAAAATCAACTTTGCTTTGCCTGTATAATACTTTACATTCATTTCTAACACCTGATAGGTGCAAGACTTCCCAACAAGTTAAGGTAACAACTAGAGGGAAAAGTATGATGTCCACTAAGTGGGCATATATGGGACAAAATATAAAACAGGAAAGTAAAAGCATAATGAAAGAATGTATAGAATATGTGGCTGGCAATGATGCTGAAACTTTTCGTCTGCACTGCAAATTAATGATGGCAAACTCAAGACACTGCATTGAAATGTTTTGAAACACCCTTGTTTCAAATATTCTTCTGGAGTCCACTTGAAAAGGAAGACATCACCAAATCACTGAGCTATACTACAACAGAACAGGAAAGTAAATTAAAATGCATAGAACATGTGGCTCACCAAAACTTATCTGTATTACAAACTAATAATCGCTAACTGGAAACACTGTTTCAAAAAGTTTTGAAACCTTTGAAACACTCATGGTTTGAACATTGTTTGGGGTCCTCATAAAAAGGAAGGCATATTTGTTGTGGTGCCACATGGTGATCACTGACATCTACTGGACAGTTCAAGAACGTGCATCCATATGACATTAAGAATTTTATATTTAAATGCTACAGTCAACACAGAGTCTGTATAATGAGCAGTTCATCTATGAAATAAGTGATTTTATTATTTCTATTTTTTTGTTTCAAAATGTGAAAATATGGATCGTAGGTTTATAACTGCTTTCCTTTACTGACAAAAGAATACAGTAACCTTACATTTGAGTTTTGTTGTAATCAGAATGTTTGAACATTTCTAGTTTTGATTTCAGTGTGCCTAAAGCTTTTGTAGAGTGTTGTACATCTCAATAAAGCAGACTGGAGAATAAGACAGGAAAACACATGAAATAAATCTATTTTAAAAGCTATAAAAATGTGTGCATTTGTTAATTTCTATCTAATCACAGTTTGCTCACATTTTATATTTCTGGATCACTGATCATTTTCTCTCATAAGCAAAAACATTGCTGACAAAGCAGCTCTGTTGTGAACCGTGTGAGTGTGTGATGTTTTCGAAATTAATTGAATGAATAAATCCATTTTGTACGGGTGTTGATTCAGGATGGCAATTATCAGAGTTAACTTTAACAAACATTCTGTGCCATTATATCCACATACTTCTTGTGCTTTGTGCTGGTAGAAATCTTGTGCCTCTGCTTCGGTAAGCGTTCGTTCCTCGTGGGTCAGGATCTCAAACCCAGCATCTTGAATCTGAGCAGGGCAATAATGTTAGTGACTAGTGTCAGTGCCAACAGGAACTCTTGGTACTGTCTCACTTGTCAGAATGTGTGTGTGTGTGGTGATTTTCTCTCCATACCTTCATAATGATCTCGTCTGCCGTGCCGTGAGCAACAGCATCTGGCTTGATGATGGCAACTGTGTAGGATTTACTCGCAGGCACTACAAAACATCACAAGTGATGAAGATTACAAAGCAAAGTGTTCCTTAATATCATGATGAGACTTTATTTTAGTATGATGGAGATGATTCCACAGCACCTATTATACCCTCTTCTTGTAATGACTGCTGGAACTTCTCCTCTTCAACTTTCTCCTCATCATTGACCAGTCCATCATCTTTAACCTGTACATACAGAAACAGTGAATAAAACTCTGAATATCATGAATAAGACAGGCCTTGATTTAAAACTTTTTGAGTTTGGGGTCCATGGGTACACAGGACGTTGTGTGTGTGTGTGTGTGTGTGTGTGTGTGTGTGTGTGTGTGTGTGTGTGTGTGTGTGTGATGAGATAAAAAATAATCTTGCGAATAAACATGTTAATGCGAAAAAAAATGTTACATTCAAATACAATAATTTATGGAATTTGCGGCTGCATGGTGGCTTAATGGTAGCACTGTTGCCTCACAGCAAGAGGCAATGTTCTCCTCGTGTTTCTGTGGGTTTCCTGCGAGTGCTCCAGTTTCCTCCCACATCCAAAGACATGCGGGTTAGGTGGACTGGAATCTTTAAATTGTCCGCAGGTGTGCGAGTGGGTGTGAATGTGTTTGTTTGTCTGTTTGTGGCCCTGTGACAGACTGGCGTCCTGTCCTGGGTGTACCGCGCTCGCGCTCTATGACTGCTGGGATTGGCTCCAGCCCCTGCGACCCTTAATTGGACTAAGCGCTTGAAGATGAGTATTTGTGGAATTTGTATTTTTGGCAAAGACGTCTTTCAGCGCCCTCAAGTGGAAAGGGCCTTTGTGATTTTCTGTGCTGAGTACAAACTACATTTTAGCACAGCCATGGGTCATTATTGTCATTGATCGACTTAAGTCACCTTTTTTTTTTACATGAATTACACAAATTTAATGAAAACTGGTATAAAGAAGTAACAAGTCCCATCCTGTCTATGGCTGATGCTGAGACTTTGATTCATGCATTTGTCTCTTCTAGATTGGACTATTGTAATGCTCTATTTTCTGGCTTACCACAGTCCAGGATTAGGGGTCTTCAACTGGTTCAAAATGCTGCTGCCAGACTTTTGACACAAAGCAGAAAGTTTGACCACATTACGCCCATTTTGGTGTCCCTGCACTGGCTTCCAGTTGCTGCAAGATCGGATTTTAAAGTACTGTTATTAGTTCATAAAATTGTTCATGGACTTGCACCTCCCTATCTGGCTGACCTGGTAAGCCCCTATGTACCAGCTCGGGCCCTGCGTTCTCAGGGTGCAGGACTTCTATGTGTTCCCAGGGTGAATAAAAAGTCTGCCGGTCACAGAGCTTTCTCCCACCATGCCCCAGCTCTGTGGAACGATCTCCCGGCACACATTCGGCAGTTAGATACTGTGGAGACGTTTAAGTCACGTTTAAAGACTCATTTGTTTTCCGTGTTTTATCATTAGTGTTATGATGTGTTTTTATTCTTGTATTCTTTTATGGTCATCTTTTTATTGTGTTTTAAATTTTTAATTCAGTTTTTTTTTTTGTTGTTTTATGTTGTGTGAAGCGCCTTGAGACGATTTCATCGTGAATTGGCGCTATACAAATTAATAAATTAGAATTTATTTTGAATTTTAACAAAAAGCTGCTGTATAATGAAAGAAAAATGTTACCACTGTCATGATTAAAATACATAATTTCTTTTCAAGCATTTCCTGCAATTTCTAAATCACGAATTTGTTTAATGTGAAGTGAAACAACAGACAAGAAAACCAACATCAAATTCCAATTAATTTCATCCTCACTCAGGGTGCATGAGCACAATTTTTTTCTTTAAAGTTTAACTCCACACACCCTGATAAAGCATGTCCACACAAAAATGAACCCCGGGGTACCAATTAGTGACCCCGATTCAGACACAGCAGCAC
This sequence comes from Thalassophryne amazonica, assembly GCF_902500255.1. Classification (NCBI taxonomy): domain Eukaryota; kingdom Metazoa; phylum Chordata; class Actinopteri; order Batrachoidiformes; family Batrachoididae; genus Thalassophryne; species Thalassophryne amazonica. The sequence goes on along the minus strand of NC_047116.1, from coordinate 35,540,239 downwards.
AACAAGCTGCTGTCTGACAAACACTGCACAAATCAAATAAGAATCATAAAGTTTGCCTTGTTTTTTTTAATGACACTTTAGATTTAGCAGTGCAGATGTCTGGTGTGAACAGGATTTACTGAGAAGTAGTACATTTAACAACACAAATGAATCATGTGAATGGAGAGCATTTTATGAACAAATGTCTACAGAAGATAGTTCTCCTTTTGCTTTGTATGGCTGGTTGCTTGAAAAAGAAATAAGAAACAAAAATAAAACCTGAGTGCTCCAAGACAAAAAAATTCAAGTTGCTGACTTGAGATCAGAATGTGCTTCCCAGCCTTCAAATGAAAGTGAATTTGGTGACTCTTGTCGTCAATTCAAGCACTGTAAGACTCCTGTCCATCGATGCAAGTATGAGTGGAAAATTTATTTGGATGTGCACTGCTCACCACTTTGCGTTTGCCACCTTTTTCTAGGACAAACTTCTCCTTCTTCAGTTCATCCACAATCATCCTCTGTAAGAGAGGAGCGTTGGCACCTCGCAGCACAGCCACCAGCTCTCCACCCTGTCCAATTAAAATACACAGTATGGTGCTAGAACCCATGGATCATAATACACAAACACTCACTGGACACTTTATTGTCACGTGTTCAACTGGACCTTCAAGCAATTATCTAATCAGCCAATTACGTGGCAGAAACAGTGCGTTTATGAAAGTAGACACGGTGAAGAGGATTTAGTAAAGTTCAAACCAAGCATCAGAATGAGGAAAAAAGGTTCTGAATGTTGGTGTTGGTGCCAGAAGGACTGGTTTCAGGATTTCACAACCTGCTAATCTACTGGGATTATCGCACACAACCATCTGATGGGTCTCCAGAGAATTTCTTAAAAAAGAAAAAACAGCCAGTACGTGATGATTGTCTGGAGGAAATTCCTTGTAGAAAGGAGAGGTCCAAGAAGGCTTCCTCCCACATCCAAAGACATGCAGGTTAGGTGAACTGGAAACTTTAAAATTGTCCAGGTCTCCCTTGTAAAACAGGCCTCAGTGGGACTAACCTGGTTAAATAAAGGTTAAAAGAAAAAACAACAACAACAAACAAACATATTCACTGCAATTTTTACAGAAAAATTCTGGCAACCACAGCTGCCAGAATTTTTCTGTAAAAACAACAGATTTTTTTTTTTTTTTTGCATTGTGTTTCCAACACTCACCCCATAGAACAGGAAGGTGGGCTCACATTTGCCTCTATATTTCTCCAGTGCATCAATGTTGTCAGCCTCAGCCTGCAGCACATGCACATAGGATTTAGTGATGTGTTTGCAAAATTTACATTCTCTAAACTTAAAGTGATTTATATCTTACTGTTGCAAAATGCAGAAGGTTATCACCCAGTTCGTTCTTTATTTTTTGTAGTAGTCTGACAACCGCCCGACAGGGGCCACACCACCGCTGGTACACATCGATAACTAGGAGGAGAGAGTACGTGAGTAAAAAGAGCCAGCAGTGGCACATGTATAGAAATACAGCAGGGTGATTTTTGATCCCACGATGTCCTTTGACCTACAGTGAACATCAGAGAAATCACAAGGACTACATTCTTCCACCTTCAAAACACAGTGAAGATTTGTCCCATCCCGTCTATGGCTGATACAGAGAGTCTGATCCAAGCATTTGTCTCTTCTAGATTGGACTACTGCAATGTTCTATTCTCTGGTTTATTGCAGTGAAGTACTGTAAATACTTTCCAGATGCACTGTAGATAGGTTCCTCCTCCATGACAACTATAACGTCTTAAAGTAAATATTTAGTTTAACACATTTTAATTTGTAAAATTCTGCATGATTGTGGGTGTGGATGCTTTGAGTGACAGCGGCTCTGTCCAGTGACTTCTCCTCTCGTAGTCTCTCACTGAAATAGATCCACTCGCTTTTGTGTCTGTTTGGAGTATTTTATCACAAACACCTGGATTAATATGGCTTGTTGTACGGTGAATGTCCTAACAGATCATCCAAGACGTCCCTGTTGAAATATTCATGCCAAGTGAAACTCTTGTCTTATTCAATATTGTATGCTAACAGTGTTAGCACTTTTAGCAGCTGTCGGTAGGTCCATTTAATGCACGATTACTGAGGAAATACGCTGCAGATAACTTGTACTGTCCACACCAAAGCAAACTGTTATGAGAACCACCTCACACTCCCTAAAATATGAATTAATAAACAATAAAATCATGGTTAGCTGTTAGCTAGCGGTTCAGATTCAGAGAGAGGGGTGTGTTCATGCTTTATTCATCACACACAGAGTCACGCATGCTCCACCTCTTTACGCATTAATAAGTTCACCGTGAATCACTGCAGGTGGGACTCAACATGGCAATGACCAGAAACGTTCGTCTTTCTGGCTGTTCTGGGTCTCTATAGAAAATCAATGGGTGACATCACGCAGGCTTTGTTCACTATATATACAGTCTGTGGATAAAACAGACTCCGTAGAGACATTCAATTACAGACTAAAATTACATCTATTCTCCCTCTTGTATGGATAGCATACTGGCATAGTATGGAACTGTGCTTCCTATCCCTTTAATTCTGTTGTGTGGGCCGCTGAAGAGGAGGTACTGCTGGCCCACCACCACCAGAGGGCGCCCTGCCTGGAGTGCGGGCTCCAGGCACCAGAGGGCGTTGCCACCTGAGATGAGCAGCCAGGGTGACAGCTGTCACCCATTATTGGACACAGCTGTTTCTACTCAGCACCAAGGTATATCAGGAGGACGGCGTCTCCACCTCAGTGCCGAGATATCGCCTAAGACTGAGGTAGTATCTCTGCATTCTTATTCTGATTAACCAGCTAATCATTTGTTAAACCTTTTCAGGATTGTTGACTGCTAGAAGCTATATTGCTTGGAGAAGTACTCACCTTCCTGTTGTGCATTGACAAGAGGTGGAGGCGGCTTCTCCCCTCTCCGTTACTGGGTGCTGTCGCATCACACCTGTGTGTTGTTGCTCTCTCCTGCCAGCAGTACCGGATCCGACGAGCGGAGGCAGTGGCCACCTGGGAATTCGGGACTTGGCGGTTCCAGTATTTCCAGGGTTCGGTGGCAGAGGAGATCGGGGTGGTTCCGGTTCGACTGAGACGGGTGTCTCCTACCTTCGAGCCTGCCCACACGACACCAGCAAATTCGACCCCAAATTGTGATTGTTGTACTTATTGTGCTTGTTTCACAATAGTAAACCTTGTTATTTATCTTCCTCCATTGTCCGTTCATTGCGCCCCCTGTTGTGGGTCCGTGTTCCTACACTTTCACAACAAATTCATCTGATTAGAAACAGAACAGATCTCAGCCCCCTTCATCTAAATTCTGGGTCTGTTAGTGAAGCTCAGGGCTAGTGGCCCTCTGTGCTTCCCTGTCGATTTACTGTTAGTGAACTCATACCTTAGGTGCAGTTATTTCAAGCTGACTGATTCTGCTCTTTTTCTCTCTGTCCAAGGCACTGAAGAGACCGCGTGAGGTTGATGACTGCACACCACAAGTTGCTGGACTCACCACAAGATGCCCTGGCTGAAGCTGACGCAACGCCCATGGATCACCTTGCTGAGGGTGACCTTTCTGAGCCACTGCAGTCTGCTTTTGAGATGCAATCTTCCACAAAGACAGCTTTTATGAGAGTGAAACTAACGAGGCAATGGATGGACACTGACCCTGCATCCCAGGGTGCCTGACTTATCTCACAACGTCCTGCCTGTGGCGCCAACGACTGCGTGCACACCTCAATAATGCACTTTGTTTTTGACGATATTCTAGTTTTTCAGTTTCCTGTTTCTTCAGCTTGGTAGAACTTTGTAAAACCCTTGTAACTGTTAGAATGGCCTAAGCAGTGGATCACCCACCCTCTCTGATGATGTTGAGGAAGAAACCTCAAGCAGACCAGACTCAGAGGGAGTTTTTCTTTACCACTGTCGCCTGTCTGCTAGCTCAAGGAGGTTGGTAAGGTTAGACCTTACTCGTGTGAAGCACCTTGAGGCAGCTTTGTTATGATTTGGCACTGTATAACTAAAATAATTGGAATTGAAATACAATTTGGTCCATATATTTTGACAAAACTTCGCATTCTTTCAGCTATGCCTAACATATTAAGAGATGAAAGCAAATATTGAATATGAGGCTGTAACGTAGAGTGCCAAACTAAAATCATCACCTTCCTAAAATAATGGCCTAAGTCTATGACTTAGGCCAAGTGTATGAAATAAAGTGTAATACCCAAATGAAATCTGCATTGCAGAAATGACAAGTTTTTGTTTGTTGACCCCTGCAGCAGGCTGGCTTCCTGTCCTGGGTGTACCCCGCCTTACGCCCTATGACTGCTGGGATAGGCTCCAGCCCCCAACAACCCGATCTTGAATAACTGGTTGAATCAATCAATCAATCAACTTTTTTCTTATATAGCGCCAAATCACAACAAACAGTTGCCCCAAGGCGCTCCATATTGTAAGGCAAGGCCATACAATAATTATGAAAAACCCCAACGGTCAAAACGACCCCCTATGAGCAAGCACTTGGCAACAGTGGGAAGGAAAAACTCCCTTTTAACAGGAAGAAACCTCCAGCAGAACCAGGCTCAGGGAGGGGCAGTCTTCTGCTGAGACTGGTTGGGGCTGAGGGAAAAAACCAGGAAAAAGACATGCCGTGAAGGGGGGCAGAGATCGATCACTAATGATTAAATGCAGAGTGATGCATACGGAGCAAAAAGAGAAAGAAACAGTGCATCATGGGAACCCCCCACAATCTACGTCTAAAGCAGCATAACCAAGGGATGGTCCAGGGTCACCCGATCCAGCCCTAACTATAAGCCTTAGCGAAAAGGAAAGTTTTAAGCCTAATCTTAAAAGTAGAGAGGGTATCTGTCTCCCTGATCTGAATTGGGAGCTGGTTCCACAGGAGAGGAGCCTGAAAGCTGAAGGCTCTGCCTCCCATTCTACTCTTACAAACCCTAGGAACTACAAGTAAGCCCGCAGTCTGAGAGCGAAGCGCTCTATTCGGGTAATATGGTACTACGAGGTCCCTAAGATAAGATGGGACCTGATTATTCAAAACCTTATAAGTAAGAAGAAGAATTTTAAATTCTATTCTAGAATTAACAGGAAGCCAATGAAGAGATGCTCTCTCCTGCCAGTCCCCGTCAGTACTCTAGCTGCAGCATTCTGAACCAACTGAAGGCTTTTTAGGGAACTTTTAGGACAACCTGATAATAATGAATTACAATAGTCCAGCCTAGAGGAAATAAATGCATGAATTAGTTTTTCAGCATCACTCTGAGACAAGACCTTTCTGATTTTAGAGATATTGCGTAAATGCAAAAAGGCAGTCCTACATATTTGTTTAATATGCGCCTTGAATGACATATCCTGATCAAAAATGACTCCAAGATTTCTCACAGTATTACTAGAGATCAGGGAAATGCCATCCAGAGTAACAATCTGGTTAGACACCATGCTTCTAAGATTTGTGGGGCCAAGTACAATAACTTCAGTTTTATCTGAGTTTAAAAGCAGGAAATTAGAGGTCATCCATGTCTTTATGTCTGTAAGACAATCCTGCAGTTTAGCTAATTGGTGTGTATCCTCTGGCTTCATGGATAGATAAAGCTGGGTATCATCTGCGTAACAATGAAAATTTAAGCAATACCGTCTAATAATACTGCCTAAGGGAAGCATGTATAAAGTGAATAAAATTGGTCCTAGCACAGAACCTTGTGGAACTCCATAATTAACTTTAGTCTGTGAAGAAGATTCCCCATTTACATGAACAAACTGTAATCTATTAGACAAATATGATTCAAACCACCGCAGCGCAGTGCCTTGAAGATGAGTGTGTGTTTGTTGACCCCACTTTAACAACCCAAAAGTAACGACAATTGGTTGCTGAGTTGTTTCATGCCCATGTTTGTGTTATGCCCTGATCATGTCAGTGACAAGTTAAATAAAAGGTTTAGAGTTGGTTTTAAGTGTATATATATATATATATACATATATATATATATATATATATATATATATTATTTATTTTTTTACTGGTACAGTTAAATTCTGCGTTTTCCTCACTGACCACACGAGGGCGACATAGTACAATAAACGCAGTCACACTGACAGAGTTTAACTGTGATGCAGACAGATGACAGAAAATAAACACAACTTACCCGTTAAACCCTTGATGGCCAACATCTCCTCCCATTGCTCCTGGTTAGTGACAGATGTCTGGACAAGAACAGCTACATTAGTATTATTACTTTGCAAAGCGAAATGTTAATGGAAGAAACTTTCTGTCCAACCTGTAAATTTGCTTCTTTCTTTTTGCCTGCCATTCGATTGGTGATTTCCTCCAATAAAAGCACTAATACTAACAATTATGAAAACCAACCAAATGTTGATTTCCGTGGTGAGATGGTACGTTTTAAAAATCCTGGGTCTTTGGTTGTTACTTGTTTGCTAAGCAACGGTGCGCCCCCTTCCTGATGTTACAAAGAAATCTGTGACCCGTCAGATTTTGTTCCTATTACTACCTCGTTGATAGATTTAATGGGTGGGGTTTCAATCCACAGACCTTGACAACTTTTTTTTTTTTTTGCTTTTGCTGTCAGTAATAAAATGACATATTTTTATATAATTTGAAATAAAGGTTTGTTTTTAATAATGCCAATCATAATTTTTTTGGTTTGCAAGTGACGCGGTCTCCCCCTGTTGGCCATTGACGGTATGATCTCTATAGTTCGTGTGACCTCGACGTGGGACATCCGGGTCAGTGGTCATGTGACCTGCATAACAACCAAGTGCACTGTGTGTGTTGTAAGAGTTTGAGTGAAACTGTAGCTGTAAATATGCCAAGAAGCTGTTGTGTAGTTGGCTGTACAGAAAGTTCAATTATAAAAAATTTGAGGGCCTAAAGTTCTATGTGATACAGTTATTTGGTAAAAGAAGAGAGGAATGAAGTGAAAGCTGATGGAGGGTATGACAACCCAAATTTAACTATACATGTGTGTGGTTGTCATTTTGTCACTGCTTTGTTAATAAGTGAACAAAGATTTGATTTGTTGTAGTTTTTTAGTTGGACTAATTGGTGCTGTTTTGGAGATATTTTCCATTGTACACAAACATTTGCATTTGGGTCGAGTACTGAGCTGTTAAATATTCAACTGGACTTGAATTAAATATAGTTATTAATTGTAAATTGTGATTTTTTTTTATTGTCATTACATGGACTTGTGCAAGAAATGTTAGCATTGCGTTTCATAGAATTTTAGACAAAAAATGTCTTGAAGGAGTGTTAAATTTTGAGTGTTCATGGCAGCTGTTTGCTGGGGCAATAACAAGTTAGAACCTGAAGCAGCTGCTTAATGCATAAAAATGAATGGTTTGAGTTCAATGGTACAAATATTTCATAGATAGATAGATACATACATACATACGAGGTCTCTTAGATAATAAACCTATTTTTTTTTAACTATATGCATTTGAATGACCTGCGATTACACCAATCATGCTCGAACCCTCGTGCGCATGCGTGAGTTTTTTCACGCGTGTCGCTGACGTCATTTCCCTGTGGGCAGGCCTTGAGTGAGATGTGGTCCCGCCCTCTCGGCTGAATTCCTTTGTTTCACACGCTGCTCGAGACGGCGCTTGTTGCTTTATCAAAATTTTTTCTGGACCTGTGAGGCATATCCGAGTGGACACTATTCGAGAAATTAAGCTGGTTTTCGGTGAAAAGTTTAATGGCTGATGAGAGATTATGGGGTGTTTCTGTCGCTGTAAGGACTTCCCATGAAGCGGGACGTCGTGCAGCGCGTCCAGGCGCCGTCGTCGGCCTGTTTCGACCTGAAAACATCCTAATTTAAGGCTTAATTCACCCACAACGTCGTGAGAGAACAGAGAAGATTCAGAAGAGGCCGGCATGAGGACTTTATGTGGACATTCCACTGTTTAAGGACATTTTTGAATGAAAGACGACTCCCGCAAATCTGTGTGCGCCGCGACAGGAAAAACACCTCCGTGTTGAAAACCATTTGTAAAATTCAGGCGGCTTTTGATGGCTTTCAGCAAGTGAGTAACTGAGAAATTGTTTAACAGCTTGGCATGTTCCAACTTGCCCGTTAAGGTTTCCAACGGAGGTGTTTTTCCTGTCGCGACCCCCCGCGGTCGGGTCCGGCCCGACATGCGACTCTGCCCGCACGTTCTTTCATTACAAAATGTCCGTTAACAATGGAATGTCCGAATAAACTCCTCATGCCGACTTCTTCTGAAAGTTCTCTGTTCTCTGACGACTTACTGGGTCAACAGAGCCTGAAATGTGGAAGTTTTCAACTTGAAACGGCGTGACGCTGGCACCTCGAAGCGCAGATTGCGTCAGGCGCCGTGGGCCGTCCTTAGGGCGACACTACCAGACCAAAATCTCTCATCAGCCGTTAAAATTTTCATCGAAAACCAACTGAATTTATCGAATGGTGTCCACTCAGTTGTGCCTTACAGTTTTGAAAAATTTTGATCAAACAAAGCAGCAGTCTCTGAGCCATTCCTAAACAATGAAAAAATCGACGAGAGGGTGGGCGACTCCTCACTCAAAGACTGCCCACAGGCGAATGACGTAACCGACAGGCGTGAAAAAACTCTCACATGCCCACGAGGGTTCAAGCATGTCTGATGTAATCACACGTGATTCAAATCCATATGGTTTTTGAAAAAATAAGGTCGGATACTTTTCTAATAGACCTCGTACATACTTACTTTCGGCTGCCCTGCAGCAACACATCCACGCATAAGCACATAGAAACACATAAAAATACATACATAGTTAACTTAAAAATCACTAACAAATAAAATGCAAATGCTCAGACCAAGCTGTTGTAAAGTCTTATAGCAGAGGGGACAAAAGACCTCTTATAACATTCTGCAGTGCAAGGAAAGGAGCCTGTTGCTAAGAGATAAACATACTTTTCACTTGGTCAAAGCACAGACATGTTTTAATCATCTTTAAAACATAAATCAAGCTGCTCATGCGTGTTTATATATATATATATATATATATATATATATATATATATATATATATATATATATATATATATATATATACCATGGTCATTGAGAATTCTAACTGGCGTACATTATTTTTATGTATACGCACACGTAGTTCGGCGAGTTAAGTTTGCTGTGTTTTGACAGGTGAATGACAGAAATGGGATAAAACATGGATTTCCAGGTGAATAAAACATTTGAGGAATGAGAAGAGGAGGAGAGCAAAAGCAACGGCATAAAGATTTAACATCAGACAAACTGGACAAGATTGAAGATGGGAAAGAAGAAGAGAACACGAAAAAAGTTAACTGAAATAAATATTTGTGTGTTAGCTCACTGTGTGGGACCATGGTATAACCGGATTAAACAACTCGAAGCCGTGCATTATACGGTTTGAATGCACTTCGCGGAGTAACATTCAAACTGTATAATGCACAGCTTCTTGTTGTTTAATCCTTACACACACACTGAGGCAAATATGTGCACAGGTATGTCCCTAGGGCTCCTCTCCAAGTTACCAGTTTTAATGACATTTTTGTCCACTGGGTGGTGACAAGAAGTGGTTTACATTGAAGAGTTTAGCTTAGCCTGTTTAGCCATGAATTTGTTCGTATTTTATCTCAATGCTGGACCGATCAGTTTTGCTTAGAGTGAAAAGTTGAACTGTAAAACATGTAAAATTAAGGTCCAGATAAAGGGGGAAAAAAGAAAAAAGCAACAGCTCCCCTTTAATAGTGGTTGTTATCCCAATGTGCAGTACTGTGCTACAGTGCAAAAGCACTTTAAATGTGCCTAAAACCTTTAAAAAGAATAAAAATGTGCTATATTATCTTAGTCACGTTGTAAATAATAATTAATCTTTTGCAACTGTTTTTGTGTTGCCCTATACTGGGCAGTACACCTTTAAAGAAATTATATTTTGTGTTTCAGTTTCACAGTGACTCGATAATTGTTAAATGAAACAAACACATAAAATGTGTATTTGCACTTCGATACAACTTCTCTGAACATTTCCTGTCTAACAGAACGTACTGCTCGATGAAAGTGGAACCACTGTTTAAAGGCTGCTGAAGAAAACCATTCAGCACAAGTAATTGGACAACTATCACTTTCATGGGCAGTTGTGGACTGTTCCCTATTATTCTCGACATATTATGCAGATTAAAGGTCTGGTGTTTATTCCATATGTTAATTTTTCATATGGTAGCTGTTCTTTGGAAGTTGCAGTATGAGGTCCAAGAGGTGCTGATGCAAGTGAAGGAGGCCATAATTCAGATGAAAATGAATAAACATATCAGGTAGATAGGAAAAACATTTGAAGATCAACAATTATATTAAAAAGAAGGAATGCATGAATGAGTTAAGCAATACCAAAAGGCATAGAGGATCGAAGAAGATAACTAAAGTGGACGATGGCAGAACTCTGCCTTCATGAATGTAAATACAAAGAGGTTTGGACAACACCACAAACCTCTGGTAACAATCAGGAATGGGAAGGCCAGATTAGATTTGCCAGAACACATAGATAAAGCCTTCCCAATTCTTGAACAAGATTCTTTGGATTTATGCCATCAAGATTAACTTGTACTAGAATAATGTGAAGAGAAGAAAAAGTAACAACTCTTACAGAAGACAAACGTGAGAGTATGAAGCTTTTGGAATGTCCCATGACGGATGTCCAAATGTCCTCAGACCACTTACAGACTGGATTTGATCTGACTGCTTTACGAACAGTCATGACACATGCCCAAATGCCATTATTTGCGTGCAGTCTAAACTGATAAAACCAAGTGCTTCATATCTGTCTGGGACAAACCTCGGCGCCATGGAACAGTCTGTTATTGCTTATCACGCTGACACAAACCCATCATCACAAAGTTTTGATACGACACATACTACTTGAACAAGACAATGTGATCAAGTCACCCGCTTACCACGTCAACGCACCAGTATTTTGCAGCCAATCACATAGCTCCACTGATCCACACGACAGGGCAAGGCCTGTCCATCTGGGGGCGGGCAGAGTGCAGGCATAAGAATCAGCATTGCCCTAAGGTTGGGGCTCTTGTTTGCAACGGTGCATGAGATGCTTGCTTCAAGACCGCAGTGCTGTTGTAGTTGACTCTGTTCATCAGTGTAGGCATCATTTTAATACAGCATCTACTTTTTAAGCCCGTCTTCTATCAGTCTTTGCGTTCGCTCACCACATAAAACTACCAGGGGGTTCAGCAGACAGAAAAAGCCCTGTGGTAAATTATAGAAGCACAATTGCAGATACTTGTGCACCCAGCTGTACCAGTTCCATTAAGGCATTTGGAAGGTGTAAATTTCTATGGTTTTGGCATTAAATATCTAAGGGTATGATTTCATAATGCATTGGCCTTGAAAAGAAGGAATTATGTTCCATCGGCCCTTCTCCTCACTTCCAATTTTATTTTCACTGGCCCCATATTCTTGTTTTGGATAAAAGTCAAAGATAATCACCTCCTTCACCACACTGTTGGCTATTACAGTTGTCACACCAGTAGTTCAAACCTCCTCCCCTCCACATTGGACTTGACTGAGGGCACCGTGAAGGTCATGAGGGGATTCAGTGTGCAGATTTCCCCCCTTTGATTCAGTGATCCGATAGAGAGATGGACGAGGACTGGCTTATCTTCTCATCTGCGGCCTGTCGCTGCCCACCAGTGACTGTCTCCCAGGCAGAAAATGTATTGATTACAGGTGGCACTGGGGTCTAGTCTAGAGAGCCATGCTGGCTTATACCGTGCTCTGCAGTAAAGCACAGGACCACAGGTCCTTTCAGCAAATAGCAGAGTGATAATAAATGTACACACCAAATGAATCTCTAACAGCAGTGAGGAAGATAGCGTCAGTTAAACTTGTGCCTTTGTGCCTGATTTGTAACAAAATTGCAAAGCTCCTTGAAATCAGAATGCTAATTTCCCGGAAACCAGGCAACAAGTATAATTAGTGTCATCATGGCTGACAGATACACACATACACACATTTATACCATTTTGCAAAGTGTAATTTGAAGTGAGCAGAAAATCACTGTGAGTTATGGTGTGTGTCTCTCTGCAGCAGTGATGAATCCACAGGTGTTACACGTCTCCAGCCATCATATTCTGAGTAGGAGGTCTTCCTCTTTCACATTCATTAATCCTCAGATTCACATGTGCTGTCATTATTTATACAGAGTGCGGTAGGATTTATCTGTCATAGGATAGTTACTTGTAAATAAGATACAATGCTTAAAGCTGTAGTGTGTAGGATTTCATGCCATCCAGTGGTGAGGTTGCTGATGGCATTATACCATCGTGATTATATTTACCTTCATGTTTTTGCATCTTTGGTGACACAGTTCTCATTGCTGCGTCGGGAACTCATGCTCCCTTGCCTTCTCTTGTGATAAGGAACGTGTGTGATGCTCCGTCTCACTAAAATGAGGCTTCTCAAACTTGATAGCTGGCACTAACAATCAGTCAACAGTGTATAAGGGGAGCAACTACTGATTTTTCTTCTTTTCTCTTCAGTCTTTTTCTGCACTGCAAATTGTAGCTAAAGGTTAGAGCAAGTGTGTTCCTTTTGAAAAACTGTGTTAACATGACAGCCTCCATGAGTACCTGCTCTAAGGGCTCATTCTCACCTACATCAAGGCATTGTTGGATGTAACTGTACACTGATGAGCAGATGGCATTGGCACTGTTGCCTCACAGCAAGAAGGTCATGGGATCGCGTTCCACCTGGGCCTTTCTGTGTAGAGTTTGCATGTTTGCATGGGTTCTCTCCGGGTGCTCCAGCTTCCTTCCACATCCAGGGACATACAGGTTATGTGAATTAGAAACTTGAAATTGACCCTAGGTGTGCATGCAGGTGTGAATGTGGTTGTCTGTCTCCATGTGGCCCAGTGATAGACTGGTGTCCTGTCCAGGGTTTTCACTGCCTCACTCCCTATGACTGCTGGAATAGGCTCCAGTCATCCCGTAACCTTTAATTGGAGTAAGTGGGTATAGTAGATGGATGGATGGCTGGAGGAGCAGATGATTATCAATGCTATATTCCATTTCTGCAAATGTTTGTCTTTTGGCATGCTCTCATTTTCTTTGCTTGGGGGTTACCACAGCGGGGCCAGTACAGTTCCGCATTGGGAACTGGCACATGTTTTATGTTGGATACTGTTCTATTTCTGCTAATAACACCCCTAAATCATACACACCGTGGTTTTAGCCCTCAGGGGTTTAGAAACACTAAAAACATCATGGATTCAGACTCATGGGTGAGTCCATGGACTCCTGAGGATTAAGAAATACTTGAGTATAAAGTTTATCAGTTTGAACATTAAATATCTTGTCTTTGTGGTGTATTCAATTGATTATAGGTTGAAGAGGATTTGCAAATCATTGTATTCTGTTTTTATTTACATTTTACACAACGTCCCAACTTCACTGGAATTGAGGTTGTATGCTGTTTTGAATCTGAACCCTTCATAAGTTTGTATGTGAATTAATTTGTAGAAAACAAACATTTATTTGAAAGTAATCGAAATGTTGAAACTGATACCATGTCCATTTTGGCACTAGGACCACCTTTGAAACCTTTATTTTGCATTGAACATTCAAAATTCCTCATTTAATTGCCTATTAGTTTAGAGTCAAATATTTTGAGTGTATAGATGAGAACGTGTTATAGATTATACTTTTAGTGACAGATGGGCCTGATGTATAACATGTATGTATAAAAAAGCATGAATATGTGTTTTCCGCAACAGTGACAGAGTTTTAAAGAGAGAATATGTGGTGAGATCGTGAGCAGCTCACGTGTGTCAGACCAGCCATACAAGGTTTCTGTGCACCGTCTCCACCTGAAATGTCAAAACGAAAATATTAAAGACCAGAATGCTAAGCAAAGCCGTTCCACAGAAGAATGACTTTTAAATTTTAAATTAAATAAAGTCACACCACAGATTGAAGATAATTTCATTCAAACCACTCCCTCTAAAATATTACACAGCTCCATTGAGAAGAGCTGAAGAACATCTGAAGGTACTTCGGGGCTGTAATAATAAGGTTAGGGCCTGGTAGAGCACTTTTTAATTACTTAGTCATGCCTAGAGTCCTCTGAGAAGCATTTTGCTTCACTCAAACTTTCCTGCAGAAGTGGCAAGGTCAAATACTTTAAGAACTTGGTGGCTTAAAAACACGCTGTTTTGTTCTTTCTCTTAAAATCGAACAGCCCCTGCAGGTATTCTGCTTAATTAGTGAAGTGTTCTCAAAATTTGTTCAACTATGAAAGTGTTAGGGATGATGCAGAGCAGTAATCAGCACATCTTTGCATAAGGAGAGCACCTTACAGCATCCTCCTGAGCTTAGCATTGTTGCTAAATATCACGGTAACAACATTTGCACGCAGGCTTCAGCCTCCTTGTGATGTAGCCTTCTTCCTGACTTTCATCATTAAACTGCACAAACGAACATGAGGCTTTAAACCTTGAAATGAAGACTCTTTTCATTTACAGATCTTTTAGATCTGTAGATCCATTCAGGGTTTTTTTTTTAACTGTGCCACATGATGTTCAACAGTCTAAGCTGTTTCAGAGAGCTGGTTCTTGTCATCTGCTTTGGTGATTGACAACAGTTGGTTTTTCCTTGAGTTTTCAGGGTTTACAACTTCAGAGCACTGAGGGCGTGTGTGCTACAGGGAAAGGGAGAAGATGGAGGGCAGGGTGGAATCAGTGAGGACAAACTTCTCAGTCAGTCGGTATTTAGTGGTAAGTACAATCAGGCAAGGCCAAAAGTAACTCGCACCATTGGTGACCACCATATCCATGAAGCATCCTAAGGCTAAAAACAGCTCCTAGTGACGCTATTCTAAGAAAAGTCTTTTTCAAAAATTCTTAGACATTTCTTTGAATATTCCCGTTGTCCGCAAAACTGGTAACTGCCAAACTGGTAAAAGTAGGGAGGAGGACTTTTAAGAAACCTCAGTGTCTTAAACGGAGAAGATGACAGAAAAGACAGAGAGGAAGCAGAGATATTCTCTGTATGTATTATGACAGTGAGTCAGTAACACGCTACCCACTTGATCTATGTAATTATTTTATGTTAATTTAATTCAGTTCAATTTAATCAGCTTATAAAGCACCCAATCACACACAAAATGTTATGTGTCGGACGCGGTCGGAGCACCAACCCAGCGTTTGAAAGGACCCAGCATAAAATAAGCAGAGCACGGTTCAAAAGGTAACAGAATTTAATAAACATAACAGTGTGCAGTGCTAAACAACTAAAAAGTCTGCGGTCTGGTGAGGTGGAAACACGGCGCGCTCTCAACAGCGCAAACGGTCCGGAGCCACAGCAGTTCGGACCCAGGGACCCCGCCGACACCCCCCAGGTGGCCGCGACAAACCAAGTCTGTGAAGAAAGAAAACATGAGGTGAGTCCAACTCCACACAGAGAGACACAACTCAAAGGTGCACGCAATCAGCAAACACTTCCAGCTTAAATCTATACATCAGCTTCTTACCCTGCAGGCACGGAACAACTCAGTTCAAATCTCCACTGCAGCAGAAGCTGATTAGACAATTAGCATAACGTGACAGCTCACTAACACAAGGTGTGAGGGACACCAAATCCACTGTCATTACTTCATAAAAGTCGCCAAAAACCAAATTACCTCAGGAAGTGTGCTGAAGAGCGTGAGACCTCACCCAATCCTCCTTCACAGACTGTGGCGTCAAACCTGGAGTGGTCTCTGCGTCCGTGATGGTGAGATTGTTCTCCTGACATCGATCTCACACGTCTGCTCACAAGGTCGAGTCTCTGGCAATCACACACTGTGCATTCAAGGTTTAAATGCAGCAATCTCTGATCAAGACAAAATACACCACAGCTGTGAGTCCTGATGACCTGCATGTGAAAACAAGCCTCAGGTGTTCAGGGTGAGGTCCTAATGCTCAGCCACTCAATCCTGAATGCATACCACCTGGTGGGAGAAACAGAAAACAAAAACCAAGCCAGCCAAATACCCCAGCCCACAACACAAAAGCCATCTCAAGGCACCTCACACAGAACAGTTCAAGATAAAATTTAAAATAAATAAATAAAAATTCAAAAATTCAAATACATAATTAAAAACAGAAGTAAACGAATAATTATTATAATAATAATAAATTTGCTGTCTTAATGTATTTCTAAATTGTTTAGGTTCTTGTTATCATATACAGACTGTTAATATTATCATTATCTTTATTATTATTATCGGTATCATTAATATTTTCTTTTACGAGGTCTGTCAATAAAGTATAGGTCCTTTTTATTTTTTTCAAAAACTATATGGATTTCATTCATATGTTTTTACGTCAGACATGCTTGAACCCTCGTGCGCATGCGTGAGTTTTTCCACGCCTGTCGGTAACGTCATTCGCCTGTGAGCACGCCTTGTGGGAGGAGTCGTGCAGCCCCTCGTCGGAATTCCTTTGAGAAGTTGCTGAGAGACTGGTGCTTTGTTTGATCAAACTTTTTTCTAAATCTGTGAGACACATTGAAGTGGACACGGTTCGAAAAATTAAGCTGGTTTTCGGTGAAAATTTTAACGGCTGATGAGAGATTTTGAGGTGATACTGTCGCTTTAAGGACTTCCCACGGTGTGAGACGTCGTGCAGCACTCCCAGGCGCCGTCGTCAGCCTGTTTCAAGCTGAAAACCTCCACATTTCAGGCTCTATTGATCCAGGACGTCATGAGAGTACAGAGAAGTTTCAGAAGAAGTCGGTTTCAGCATTTTATCTGGATATTCCACTGTTAAAGGAGATTTTTTTAATGAAAGACGTGCGGACGGATTGCAGCGTCGGCTCGCAGCCGCTGCGACGCTCCGCCACAGGAAAAACACCTCTGTTGGAAGCCTTAAGGACAAGTTGGAACATGTCCAGCTGTTAAACAATTTCTCATATACTCACTCCACTGAAAGCCATCAAAAGCCGCCTGGATTTTACAAATGGTTATCAACACGGAGGTGTTTTTCCTGTGCCGCCGCACCACGCCGGCTGCGTCCCGACACGCGGACCCGTTGCAGTTGCTTAGTGGATACCAAATGGCTCACAATGTTAAGAAATGCAACATCAAACTAAAGTTTCTTTATAGACAACCTAGATACTTTGAGGTGGACATCACGAAACCACTCATGTCAGCGCATATCCAATGTCACTTTGATTATGCCAGCACCTCTTGGTATTCTGGCCTTGCCAAGGAACATAAGAATCATCTTCAAGCAACTCAGAATAAAGTTATTGGCTTTCTTCTGAATGTTTCCTCCAAAACCCATATTGGGCACACTGAGTTCAGGCAGATCAATATGCAGCCGGTGGATCTCCAAGTAAAGCAACTAAAACTTAACATTGCACATACCGTTTATACATGGTAATGCCCCACAGTATCCAACTTCCTCTTTTAGTGCTTGTAGTTCCTGTTACAATACCCATTCCGGTCCCCTGTCCCTTTGTCTGGATGTAAATCCAGCTCCCCCTGTCAAGTCTTTCAGTCATTCCTCTTTTAAATACACCGGTATCACTGCCTGGAATGAGTTACCCACCCAGTCATATCCAGTCAATTGAGTCCAAACGTGCTTTTAAAAAGGAGTGAAGTGTTTCTTATATGATCGGTTTAATCAACAGTCATGTAACCCTTTTATTCTACTTTAGTGTAATTATCTTTATTTTATTGTTTTGATATTTTTTTGTTTTGTCAACACTTTTGTTATTTTTATTACTTAGGTAACAGTACTGTTAATTAGTTTTATTTTTTTATCAATATTTTTAGTATAATTATTTAGATTAAATATCAGTATTATTGCTACTTTATGTTATACATTACTTTGTATTTTTAATTTTATATAATCTGTCATAATTATTCATTTAGTATCGCCTTTGTTATGTTGTCTTATTGTATTTTTTTACTTTTGGCAGACCACATTGGAAACAAGTGTTTTTCACGTTCTTGTGCTATCCGTGTATTTGAATAGGCAGTTACGTATATATTTTGTGCATTATTTTACTAAATAAATTTAATCAATCAATCAATTCTATACCCTTCCCTAGATTTGTGCCTCGAGACAATCCTATCTCTGAGGCCTACAGACAATTCCTTTGACTTCATGCTTGGTTTGTTCTCTGACGTCAACTGTGGGACCTTATACGTAGGTGTGTGCCTTCCCAAATCATGTCCAATCAACTGAAATTACCCCAGGTGGACTCCAATTAAGCTGTAGAAACAGCTCCAGGATGATCAGTGGAAACAGGATGTACCTGAGCTCAATTTTGAGCTTCATGACAAAGACTGTGAATACTTATGTACATGTGATTTGTTAGGTTTTATTTATTTTTAATAGATTTGCAAAAATCTCAAAATAACTTTTTTCACATTGTCATTATGGGGTATTGTGTATAGAAATTTGAGGAAAAAAATTATTTCATCCATTTTGTGACATAACAAAATGTGGAAAAAGTGAAGTACTGTGAAGACTTTCTGGATGCAAACCCTAGTTTACATCCAGAAAGTGCATCCTGTATTTTTTGCATCCTATATTGGTAGCTCTCTCCTATCCATAGAGCTACATGAGCTGCTCTATGGATTATAGGGCTACATGAGCTGCTCTATAAATTTTCAACGTGTTGAAAGTTCAACCATGTAGAGTATGTAAATGTGTCTAGCCCCTCTCGCACAGATGTGGGAATGTGGGGGAATCAGCCTCCCTACCAAGCCAGGCAGCTCAGCCACCTCAAAAAGACTTGTTTCTGCAGGCTGGTGACACTCAGGTAGCAGGATAGGATCCCCAACACTGAGGTACTCACCAGGGCCATCATCCAAATAATCTCTCCTGAAAGCCCATCTTGTTGGGCTGACTGCATGTGAGTCAGACTGAAACAACACCTTCTTCTTTGTCTTTCGGCTGTTCCCGTTAGGGGTCGCCACAGCAGATCAATCGTTTCCATCTCACCCTGTCCTCTGTATCTTCCTCTGTCACACCAACCACCTGCATGTCCTCTCTCAGCACATCCATGAACCTCCTCTTTGGTCTCCCTCTTCTCCTCCTGCCTGGTGGCTCCATCCTCAGCATCCTTCTCCCTATATACCCTGGGTCCCTCCTCTGCACATGTCCAAACCATCTCAATCTCGCCTCTCTGACTTTGTCTCCAAACTGTCCCACCTGAGCTGTCCCTCTGATATGTTCATTCCTAATCTTGTCCATTCTTGTCACTCCCAAAGAGAATCTCAACATCTTCAGCTCTGCCACCTCCAGCTCTGCCTCCTGTCTTTTTGTTAGTGCCACTGTCTCTAAACCATACAACATAGCTGGTCTCACTACTGTTTTGTAAACTTTCCCCTTCACTCTTGCTGATATTCTTCGGTCACAAATCACTCCTGCCACCTTTCTCCACCCACTCCACCCTGTCTGCACTCTCTTCTTCACCTCTCTACCACACTCTCCATTACTTTGAACAGTTGACCCCAAATATTTAAACTCATCTACTTTCACCACTTCTACTCCTTGTAACTGCACTATTCCACTGGGCTCCCTCTCATTCACACACATGTACTCAGTCTTGCTTCTACTGACTTTTATTCCCCTTCTCTCCAAAGCATATCTCAACTTCTCCAGACTAGACTCAACTTGCTCTCTACTCTCACTACAGATCACAATGTCATCTGCAAACATTATAGTCCATGGGGACTCCTGTCTGATCTCATCTGTCAACCTGTCCATCACCACTGCAAACAAGAAAGGACTCAGAGCTGATCCTTGGTGTAATCCCACCTCCACCTTGAATGAGTCTGTCATTCCGACTGCGCATCTCACCGCTGTCAAACTATTCTTGTACATGTCCTGCACTACCCTAACGTACTTCTCTGCCACTCCAGACTTCCTCATACAATGCCACAACTCTTCTCTTGGCACCCTATCATAAGCTTTTTCTAAGTCCACAAACACACAATGTAACTCTTTCTGTCCTTCTCTGTACTTTTCCAACAGTATTCTCAGAGCAAACATTGCATCTGTAGTGCTCTTTCTCGGCATGAAACCATATTGCTGCTCACAGATCTTCACCTGTTTTCTAAGCCTAGCTTCTGCTACTCTTTCCCATAACTTCATGCTGTGGCTGATCAGCTTTATGCCTCTGTAGTTACTGCAGCTCTGCACATCACCCTTGTTCTTGAAAATAGGAACCAGCACACTTCGTCTCCACTCCTCAGGCATCCTCTCACTTTCCAAGATTTTATTAAACAATCTGGTTAGAAACTCTACTGCCATCTCTCCTAGACATTTCCATGCCTCCATTGGAATGTCATCTGGACCAACTGCCTTTCCACTCTTCATCCTCTTCATAGCAGCCCTCACTTCTTCCTTGCTAATCTCTTTTACTTTCTGATTTACTCTCACTACATCATCCAGCCTTTTCTCTCGCTCATTTTCTTTATTCATCAACTCTTCAAAATATTCCCTCCACATTCTCAGCACACACTCCTCACTTGTCAGCACATTACCATGTGCATCTTTTACCACCCTAACCTGCTGCACATCCTTTCCAGCTCTGTCCCTTTGTCTGGCCAATCGGTACAAGTCCTTTTCTCCTTCCTTACTATTCAACTTCTTGTACAGCTCGCAATATGCCTTTTTCTTTGCTTTTGCCACTTCTCTTCTCGCCTTACGCCGCATCTCCTTGTACTCCTGTCTACTTTCTTCATCTCTCCGACTATCCCAAAACTTTTTCGCCAACCTCTTTCTCCTTATGCTTTCCTGGACCTCTTCATTCCACCACCAAGTCTCCTTGTCTTCCTTCTACTGTCCAGATGTCATACCCCGTACTGCCCTAGCTGTCTCCCTCACCACATCTGCAGTACTTTTACAGTTGTCCAAAATTGCTTCCCCTCCAACTAGTGCTTCTCTCACCTGCTTGCTAAATTTCACACAACAGTCTTCCTCCTTCAGCTTCCACCATCTGATCCTTTGTTGAGCTCTCACTCTCTTCTTCTTCTTTACCTCTAAAGTCATCCTACAAACAACCATCCTATGCTGTCTAGTGACACTCTCTCCTGCTACCACCTTACAGTCTGTGATTTCTTTTAGCTTGCATCTCCTATAAAGAATGTAGTCCACCTGTGTGCACCTTCCTCCACTCTTATATGTTACCCTATGCTCCTCCCTTTTCTTAAAGTAGGTATTCACCACAGCCATTTCCATCCTTTTTGCAAAATCAATTACCATCTGTCCTTCCCCATTCCTATCCTTGATACCATATCTACCCATTACTTCCTCATCACCTCTGTTCCCTTCACCAACATGCCCATTGAAGTCTGCTCCTATCACCACTCTTTCATGCTTGGGCACACTCTCCACCACCTCATCTAACACACTCCAGAAATCTTCTTTCTCCTTCATCTCACAACCTACCTGTGGGGCATATGCACTGATGATATTCATCATCACCCCTTCAATTTCCAACTTCACACTCATCACCCTGTCAGACACTCGCTTAACCTCCAACACACTTTTAACATACTCTTCCTTTAAAATGACCCCAACACCATTTCTCTTCCTGTCCTCACCATGGTACAACAACTTGTACCCACCGCCGATGCTCCTGCTCTTACTTCCCTTCCACTTGGTCTCTTGCACACACAATATGTCTACCTTTCTCCTCTCCATCATATCAGCCAGCTCTCTCCCTTTACCAGTCATACTACCAACATTCAAAGTCCCCACTCTCATTTCCACCCTTCTAGTTTTCTTCTTCTCCCGCTGTTTGTGGCAATGTTTTCCTCCTCTTCTTCGTCGTCTTCGCCCAGCAGTAGCCCAATTTCCACCAGCACCCTGTTGGGCAATAGCACCGGTGGCGGACGTTGTTAACCCGGGCTGCGACCGATCCGGTATGGGAATTCGATTCTGAGTCTGCATAGTTGGGTTGGCTTGTTTTACGCCGGATGCCCTTCCTGACGCAACCCTCCTCATTTATCCGGGCTTGGGACCGGCACTCAGAATGTACTGGCTGCACACCCCATGTGGCTGAGTTCAGACTGAAACAACACCAGTGTTGCAAATTCTGAAAGCAAGTGATTCAATGGGTGACAGAAGACGTTCTTCAAAGACTACTTGAAAACATTCCTAAGTAAAATCAACAACAGAGGTGACACTTGTGATGTCACTTCTGACATCGAGTTTATGAATGTTCCAATCCAATTCAAATCTTCTACTGCATGTTTTTGGTGGGGAAGTAGAATATTTGCTTCACAGTTTGACTTGCTGTTTTGTTAGATGACTAGGTTAGCAATGTACATCCAGACAAATGTATTTATTAACAGATTAATTGTTTTAAGGCAGGGAAAAGGGTATCAGACTGGTGTTGGTATTGGAAGATACTGAAACCTCCGATACCTGTATTGTATTGGACATAAAAATGTGATGTTATGCTATTCATAATATGGATGGGACATCCTTGACTGGACTGGCCTGATCAACCACCTTTGGACATACCACATTCATTCAGAAAACAACAATTCTCAAACCTTTGTTCTGCTCACCGATGGACATCAGACCAGTGAGTCAATATTTTCATTTAGTGCAGCTTGAAAGTGTTTTGTGTGGTTTTCATGTTGTTTATATGGATAATGGGACCAAATGTAGATGAAGTAAGCCTTGTATAGGCCCTGAGTTCTGTTATACCCAGATTCCGTTTTATCAAGCACACAAGAGTCTACGACACCAGATGGACGGGACGCCAGTCCAGCACAGCTACCCATTCACAGCTGAGTGGACTGAAACAATGTAGCCTAAGTGTCTTGTCCAAGGATACAGGCAGGATTCAAACCCAGGTCTACATATTGGCAGACCAGCTCCATCCACTCTGCTAACTGCTCTACTGTCTAAATTCAATATTTCAGTTCATATTTTTCAGCTGTTTGATATTTGTGTCCAAACAGTACATTTATTGACCGCTGCTTTTTATGTGTTTACGGTGTTTCACCTCCTAACCAGTAAGTACTGTGCCCATTATAAAACACTACACTGTGGCAGCCTGCCAAGTTTCTTGTACTTTTTAAATTGGACAAGCCTGTCAGGCAGCCAGTTTATCGAGGGTAGGTGTCGAGGTTATCTGTCCATTCAGGTAGAAGGATCTATTAAAGCCTGTTTGGACCACTTAGGGCTTTAAAAGGGAATACAAAAGCAACAAGGGATCTTCTGACAATTTAACAAAGGCATCCAGCCATGTTTTATAGACCGAGGCAGTTCTGCCATTTTGAGATGTCACTTTTTATATGATCCTGCATAGTAAATGTAATACTACAGGATGGAAAATACCTTTCAGCACTGACGCAAATAAGATTAGCAGATGCTCAGCATGTGATGAACACCCTTTAGTGATGAAAGCATACTCCGAATAAAAGTGAATGCAGCAATAAATTATAATTCACCTTACAGACAATGCTAATTCAATTGTACATTTTAATTTCTGGCATGTACACCTGGAACGGTAGCCGACATCTACCACTGAGAGCTGGAACAGATCATCTCCTCACCACCTGCTACTGAGCTAAAGAGAAAGCCAGCTCCACGAGCATTCCAGTCCAAGAAGAAACAAAGGAATCTCAGAGTTTTGCAGCCTGCTTATTTGTTTCAAAGGTTTTTGCAGTTGAAATTATGAAGGGAATACATTGGTATCCCCAAAAGAATTGATCTTATTGTTAGATTTGTAAAAAAAAATTATTAAACTGCCAAAAGTATTTGTAAGAACACTTAGTGATGACTCGTATTTGGATTTGCAAACATTGCATAGACACATCTAAGAAAGGATTCAAACATATCATTTGTTACAAACTGAGAATTTTGCACAATATTCCTTCAGTGCTTTCTATTAGAGGTGGGTGGATCGATCCTAATACCGATAATATCGATACCAATGCTGGTATTGATATTGAACGATCCTTGTGTAAAAAGATCAATACTCAAGCTTTTTTTCTCTCCCGCACGCACTGACTGCTGCGCACGCAGATTCATCAAAATCTACTCTCTGTCTGTAAGAGCAGCGCACCCTTGTATTGTAGTTTATCAGCCCTCTACCTCAGGAGATTTTGTTTTAAGTTGTGTTGAGTGATATTTTTTTAAACAAAAATGTTGATTGTGATAATAAAGTATTATGTTGTCACGTACAATGTTTGGCAAAATTCTATCCTAGGTCTTTTGGATCCTTTGCATCTATGAAGTTTAAATATGAAAAAGGTATCGGTATCGATATCGGCGATACTGGGCCTGTATTTACTTGGTATCGGATCAATACCAAAATTCCCGGTATTGCCCACCTCTACTTTCTATATGTAATTGTCATTGTCATATCAGGAACCGACCACGCTAATTTTGTTTGCTTGGTCTGCTGAAACAGGAGGGGCAGCTCCTCTGTTATCTAATGCCAATCTTACACAAATGTCATGTTACAATGCTATGCTAAGGTATTAATTAAATTAAATAACACCAATTAAATCACTATCAAACAGACTAATATTAACCAATAAACATTAACAGGCTATTATTTGCTTTCAAACAAGCGTAAACTAATTTCAGAGAAAGCTACATGCTAATCTAGCTAGCTATATGTAGTCATATTTGTAATACATTAATAAATACATGGGTAAATTCTATAAAATTATAATGTCTCTGCTGTGATAGTCAGAAGCCAGCACTTTTCATTCATTAATTTTCTATACCTGGTTATTCCAATTAAGGGTCACAGGGGGTTGGAGCCTATCCCAGCAGTCACTGGGGGAGAGGCGCTGGGTCACATATACACAGACAAACGTATAACCTACAATTAATTTAGAGTCCCCTATTCAACTAATCTACATATCTTTGGAAGTGGGAGGAAGAAGGAGCATCTGGAGGGAACCTGGGTAACCACGGCGAGAAGGTGCAAACTCCACACAGAAAGGGCCAGTTGGGAAGTGATCCCACAACCTTCTTGGTGTGAGGCAATAGTGCTAACCACAAAGCCACTGTGCTGCCCGTGCACTTTTATGATGATAAATTGTGTTGTGATATGATTGCCAGCTATATTCAACACAATATTGTTGAGCCAGAATTTTTAAAACACAGATGACGTGATGGCTAGCTACTAAGATAACAAGCAGCACAAGCTAGCACTTTGGTAAGACAGAATTTTCTAAAAGGTTAGATGATGTGGTGGTTTGTTGCTATCATATCCAGCACCACAAGTTAGCAGTGTTATTGGGTAAACTTTTATTAAGTTATTATGTGATACAGGTTGACTAGCTGTTTTGATAGCAAGCCCCAAAAGCCAACATGGATAGCTCTGAATCAACAGAGACGACCCATTCTGATCGCTTAACTCTGTCTAGAGCTGTCCCTAGAAATGTCCTGTGTTTAACCGTTAAGTAAAAACACATTGGTGGGGGGTAACAGACCAGGTATGAAAACAGGCAGGCAGACACTTCATGTTGTGGTCATTTGAGCCAACAGGGGGAGCTAACTGCTCGCTATAGCAGTGACATATTACTCTTCTACTACAAACCATCTAGTTTTACAGAAGTGTCTGCAAAATTTGATCAGAAACAAGCAAGTGTCCACTGAATCCACATCTTTTCAAGTCAGCAGGTAACCCAACATAAGAATTATAGGATTATAGAACTTTAGGCATAGAATCTGCAATCTACAATATGTATCAAGAGATGTGACTAATTCAAAGACCTCTGTAGTCAGCATTGTGTCCTACTGGGAAACTATAGCTGCTGGTGGGACATATTTCTAATGCCTTCATTAAATGAAAGGTCTTTTGCAGGTTGTGGGAGGTCTCATGGTGACAGGCCATCCTCCAGTGGGAGCCAGACACTGCATATTTGCTGCATTAAATTTTTGCATAATGCATAGCAAACCACATGTTTCAGCCGCAGACGTACAGTCCTAAATTGCACTACCTCTCCTCATAGCAAAGTATGGGCATCAAGAGTAGGGGTGGAAAGCCAGCTTGTATGTGAGCACTACTATCAAAAACAATCCTGTTTTAGAAGATTTTTGTCAGCTGTGGATGTCACAGTGGTCTATATATTCCCTGTGCTCTCTAAGATGAAGTGACAGTTCTGCAGATGGAAGAGATGAGTGAATCAGACTGTGCCGGTAGCTGGGCTGTAGGAGGAAACACCATTTCTTTGTCTGTGATGGGGTGACAATGTGTTCCATTATAAAAGCCCGCTTTATGGAACACTTATGTTTCTCATTTGAGACACGGTGACATAGCCTTTGGGAAATCCCTGCAGGGTTTCTTTACATCCCACCAAATGTGTTTGGCACCAGTAAATCGGCTCATCCTCTGCTACCTCTGTGCTCATCTTGCAGAAGCATTGGTTACTCACAGTTAAAAATATTTTACTACAATTGCTGAGTGGAGACCAGCCCCAAAAGGCTAGAGGGGTATTGTTATCATGCGTTCTGTCTGTCCTGTAAACATTTCATTTCCAGATGATAACTGAAAAACTGTAGGTACTGTAGGTACTGATCTAAAATTTGCATGATGAGTCTGGGTTGAGTATCGAAAATCAAACTGCCATTCAGGCAAGATGGCTGCCATGTGGCAGTCATTTGGAATTTAATTTCTGGATGGTAAGTAATGAATCACTGGAGGAATTGGTTGAAAATTCCATAGTAGTCTTTGGTAGGTAGAGGAAGCCACCTATTGAACACTGGGGCCATCACTCCATGACCAAGATGGCCATTTTGAATTTCACATTCCATTTATCAACTCAAAAACGCCTTCATGGATCATCACCATGTTTGATTGTGGATTATGGACCTTGCCCAATGGCCCTTACTGATTTTCCAGTCTGATGGAGATTTGAACAAAGGACTCTCTGGTGTCAAGCCTACCACTTTAACCACGAGACCATCACCTCCCCTACAGTTGGATTTGTCCATATTCCCCATCCAATATGGCCACCACAGCTGCCAACTTGAATTTCCATTTTGTGCATTAACTCAAAAACATCACTTCTGATCATTGCCACT
The DNA here is from genome assembly GCF_902500255.1 of Thalassophryne amazonica. NCBI lineage: Eukaryota > Metazoa > Chordata > Actinopteri > Batrachoidiformes > Batrachoididae > Thalassophryne > Thalassophryne amazonica. The sequence goes on along the minus strand of NC_047116.1, from coordinate 35,513,134 downwards.
TTTGCTGGGGATGAGCAGATTATGTAATACACAAATAAAAATTTTTTTCCAACTTTTTGGCCAGTGAGCTTGTAGTGATAAAAAGATTTGACAGTGAAGGTTGGTGGAGGTCTTAGCCTGTAGCTCAGCTCAGCAGCCTCACATTTGCATCCTCTCTGTGTCGCTCATGTTGCTTTTGAGGTAGTGCAGCAATCCACAGGGACCTTTGTATTTTGAGAAGCAATAGTGTGCTAGAATACTGCAGCCAAAATTCATCACACTGGTATTTACATTCCTATAGTTCATGATGGGGTTGTACTTGCTGGTGGAGTTCCTAGAGTCGATGAACAATGCCAAGGAGCTGCTAACACTGAAGATAGCTATGATATTTTGAAGTATTCTTGGGGGGGGGGGCTGTGGTCAACTTAATTTTATTTCTCAATATCTATTCCTGCATTATAGGCCTGCAACACATCCCAAAACAGATAGATAGATAGATAGATAGATAGATAGATAGATAGATAGATAGATAGATAGATAGATAGATAGATAGATAGATAGATAGATAGATAGATAGATAGATAGATAGATAGATAGATAGATAGATAGATAGATAGATAGATAGATAGATAGATAGATAGATAGATAGATAGATAGATAGATAGATAGATAGATAGATAGATAGATAGATAGATAGATAGATAGATAGATAGATAGATAGATAGATAGATAGATAGATAGATAGATAGATAGATAGATAGATAGATAGATAGATAGATAGATAGATAGATAGATAGATAGATAGATAGATAGATAGATAGATAGATAGATAGATAGATAGATAGATAGATAGATAGATAGATAGATAGATAGATAGATAGATAGATAGATAGATAGATAGATAGATAGATAGATAGATAGATAGATAGATAGATAGATAGATAGATAGATAGATAGATAGATAGATAGATAGATAGATAGATAGATAGATAGATAGATAGATAGATAGATAGATAGATAGATAGATAGATAGATAGATAGATAGATAGATAGATAGATAGATAGATAGATAGATAGATAGATAGATAGATAGATAGATAGATAGATAGATAGATAGATAGATAGATAGATAGATAGATAGATAGATAGATAGATAGATAGATAGATAGATAGATAGATAGATAGATAGATAGATAGATAGATAGATAGATAGATAGATAGATAGATAGATAGATAGATAGATAGATAGATAGATAGATAGATAGATAGATAGATAGATAGATAGATAGATAGATAGATAGATAGATAGATAGATAGATAGATAGATAGATAGATAGATAGATAGATAGATAGATAGATAGATAGATAGATAGATAGATAGATAGATAGATAGATAGATAGATAGATAGATAGATAGATAGATAGATAGATAGATAGATAGATAGATAGATAGATAGATAGATAGATAGATAGATAGATAGATAGATAGATAGATAGATAGATAGATAGATAGATAGATAGATAGATAGATAGATAGATAGATAGATAGATAGATAGATAGATAGATAGATAGATAGATAGATAGATAGATAGATAGATAGATAGATAGATAGATAGATAGATAGATAGATAGATAGATAGATAGATAGATAGATAGATAGATAGATAGTAGATAGATAGATAGATAGATAGATAGATAGATAGATAGATAGATAGATAGATAGATAGATAGATAGATAGATAGATAGATAGATAGATAGATAGATAGATAGATAGATAGATAGATAGATAGATAGATAGATAGATAGATAGATAGATAGATAGATAGATAGATAGATAGATAGATAGATAGATAGATAGATAGATAGATAGATAGATAGATAGATAGATAGATAGATAGATAGATAGATAGATAGATAGATAGATAGATAGATAGATAGATAGATAGATAGATAGATAGATAGATAGATAGATAGATAGATAGATAGATAGATAGATAGATAGATAGATAGATAGATAGATAGATAGATGGATGGATGGATGGATGTTTCCCACATTGTATGTTACAGCCTTAATCCAAAATGGAGCAAATTCATTTCCCCCTCTCAAAAATCCTACTTACAACACCCCATAATGACAGCATAAAAACATTCTGAAATGTTTGCTAATTTATTATAACTGTAAAAAAAACCCAAAACAAATCACATGTACATAAGCAGGCTTGGGGAGTAACGGAATACATGTAACGGCGTTACATAATTAGAATACAAAAAAAGGTAACTGTATTCCACTACAGTTACAGAAAAAAATACGTATTTAGATTACAGGTATATTTAGTAAAAATGGGGATTAGTTTGCAGGATTACAATTTTAATGCATTTTATGATATCTGTATATAATATTTTTTTTTTCTTTGAAACAAAAACGTCCCTTCATGGACAGCGACATGACGTCTCCTAACCGGGCAAAATATTGATGAAGTACCCGGATGTTAATGCATTTTCAACGGAGATGCACGACTGAACACACTCAGAAAAATGCTCGTAAAATACGTGTTAAAATGTCATTTTGACCTGGATATCGAGCTAGTAAAATTAAATTACATTAAATTATGTCAGGAAAGTACTAAACTTACTCTGACACACACACATTCTCAAATATTAGTGTTGAAAGTTACACGGATCTGCGCTGTTCAAGCTGCTGAGCTGAGGCGTCCTGCTGCAGCAGCTGCTCTGTTCAACACAGCGCCGCTCCTAAAACCATTACATATATATATATATATATATATATATATATATATATATATATATATATATATATATATATATATACGAGGTCTGTCAATAAAGTAATGGTCCTTTTTATTTTTTTCAAAAACTATATGGATTTCATTCATATGTTTTTAAGCCTCTGTTGACCCAGGACGTCGTGAGAGAACAGAGAACTTTCAGAAGAGGTCGGAATCAGCAGTTTATCCGGACATTCCACTGTTAAAGGAGATTTTTTTAATGAAAGACATGCGGACGGATTGGCGCATCGGCTCGCAGCCGGCGTGGCGCGCCCGCCACAGGAAAAACACCTCCGTGTTGATAACCATTTGTAAAATCCAGGCGGCTTTTGGTGGCTTTCAGTTGAGTGAGTATCTGAGAAATTGTTTAACAGCAGGGCATGTTCCAACTTGTCCTTAAGGCTTCCGTGAATTTCTCGACTGGTGTCCACTCGGATGTGCCTCACAGTTTTTGAAAAAATTTTGATCAAGCACAGCGCCAGTCTCTCAGCAACTTCTCAGACAAAGGAATTCCGACAAGGGGGCTGGACCACTCCTTCCACAAGGCGTGCTCACAGGCGAATGACGTCACCGACAGGCGTGAAAAAACTTTTGCATGCCCACGAGGGTTCAAGCTTGGCTGATGTAATCACACGTGATTCAAATCCATATGGTTTTTTAAAAAAATAATAAGGTCGGATAATTTTCTCACAGACCTTATATATATATATATATATATATATATATATATATATATATATATATATATATATATATATATATATATATATATATATATATATATATATATATATATATATATAATATTTGTACACAATTATCCTTTATTGACCGAGTTTCATTCATGACGTCAGTGGTGTGTGTACACATCTCTATGTGTGGGTGTGACTGTGAGCGGCACAGCGCAGGTCATTATAATCTCATTATTTTAAGGTGCAAATTAAAAAAAAATCCCCAGTCTTGTCGAACAATTTTAATCACTAATGACAAGTATTTCAACTAGACATTGGTCTAGCAGTGGAAAATATTAACTAGACATAAGCGAAGAGTTAATGTTCTGTGTCATTGGGCGACACAGGTACAGCAGGAAACATACAGCTGTTTATTATCGAAATATCACGGACTAAGTGACAAGAAGAACCAAAACCACTTACTTATGGAAGGAAATATCCCTTGTTCCTCTGTTTGGCTTTGCCAACATGCGCAACAACTTCTATGCACCCAAATCACTAAGTTGCCCAGAATTAAAATGGCGTCCACGCCTCCTTACTGACAGTATTTACTTAATGGTTTTCATTATGCTTTTGTTCTTATTTTGAAAGTTCAATAAGTGGACTGATATATTAAACATGGTGCGAATGCAATGTGAAAGACTAAAGTAAGATAATTTTATGTTTACTGAACAAGTAGCAGACTTTTTTTTTGTTTTGTATATTGTTCTGCAAGCCACTTTTAATTACATATTCATCCACACACACCCCCCCGAGTTTTCATTATCCTTCATTTGTTTGGCATTTTTTGTTGAAAATTTAGCAGGTGAACACTGGGTGTGTTTAAAACAATATTTGTGGGTGCTCTTAATTCATAATGTGAAGTAAAACAGAGCATGCCATGTAAAAGAAAGTTTTATTTTGGCTTAATAAACTGTGTGGTCAAGACTATTTATATTTAGTTTCTTTTGTCTGTATTAGCATATTTGATAATGGAGTAATCCAGAAGTAATTGAAAGTAATCAAATTACATTACTTTAATATTATGGTACTTGTATTATGTTACTGACTACGTTTTTCAACAGGTAACTAGTAACTGTATCGGAATACATTTTTAAAGTAACCCTCCCAACCCTGTACATAAGTATTCACACCTTTTGCTCAATACTTAGTTGATGCACCTTTAGCAGCAATTACAGCCTCAAGTCTTCTTGAATGTGATGTCATAAGCTTGGTGCACCTATCTTTGGGCAGTTTTGCCCATTCCTCTTTGCAGCACCATTCAAGCTCCATCAGGTTGGATGGGGAGCATCGGTGCACAGCCATTTTCAGACCTCTACAGAGATGTTCAGTTGGATTCAGACCTGGGCTCTGGCTGGGCCACTCAAGGACATTCACAGAGTTGTCCTGAAGCCACTCCTTTGATATCTTGGATGTGTGCTTAGAGTTATTGTACTGCTGAAAGTTGAACTGTGTCACCCCAGTCTGAGGTCAAGAGGGCTCTGGAGCAGGTTTTCATCCAGGATGTCTCTGTACATTACTGCATTCATCTTTCCCTCAATCCTGACTAGTCTCCCAGTTCCTGCTGCTGAAAAATATCCCCACATCATGATGCTGCCACCACCATGCTTCACTGTAGGGATGGTGGCTGGTTTCCTCCAAACATGACACCTGTCATTCTTGCCAAAGAGTTCAGTCTTTTTTGTCTCTTCAGACCAGAGAATTTTGTTTCTCATGGTCTGATTTGTTCAACCTGACTGCAAAGTTTCCAATATCATTTTGAAACTTCTTTACAATCCTCCATACTGTCTTTTTGTCTGGAGCTTTTCTAACTGCAAAATGACATTGATATTGTTGTTGGGTTTGCACGATCGATTTGGTCTCAAAGTAGAATTACACCAGTTTCCCTTTTTACTCGATTGTAAGCGGCATCCTCACTGGATCAGTCTCAAACTACATCAGAAGAAATTCCTCATATATATCTTGATGTCTGAAAACTGAAAAAAAAAAGTTCAAATTAGCCGTTACAGAATTAAAGTCAAATGATTTTGTGGCACTTATTTTGGGACACCTTGTATTTATTTATTATTATGTCCGCCAAGCATGGAATAAAATCATTGTCATTTATTTATGTATTTATTTGTCAATCAGATTGTTAGCAGGATCACGTCAAAACTACTGCACGGATGTTGATGAAAGTTTCACCTCAGATATTAGGCCATGGAAGACTCCATTAAAGTTTGGAGGTGATCTGGATCCAGATCCAGATTCTGGATCAAGATTTCACTTGCAATATATAGGGTTTTAAGGATTACGTCAAAACTACCTCATGGATTCACCAAATTTTCACCACAGATAGACATTAGGACATGGAAGCCTCCACTGAATTTTGGAGATGATGTGGATCCGGATTGGGGGAAGCCAGAAATCTAGGATTGCGTGTTATTATTATTATTATTATTATTATTATTAGGGCCCGAGTAGGAAAAAGTCCTATGAGGACCCTATTGTAATTGCGCTGTTTTTTATTATTATTATTATTATTATTTATTATTATTATTATTATTATTAGGCCCCAAGTAGGAAAAAGTCCTACGAGGACCCTGTTCTAATTGCGCTGTTTATTATTATTATTATTATTATTATTATTATTATTGCCACTTTTGAAATCAAAATTTCGGACCTTTCCCATGCTCAAAAACTCACCAAATGTTGCAAAGTCGTCCGGCTGGATCCGAAATTCGATATTTTGGGGGTCACGCACAAGGTCGCAGCGAAATCGCGAAATAGCGCCCCCTAGACATTTTCAAAAACCCCTCCGCATTGGGGTTTTTTCGTCATAGCCTCACGAAATTCGGTACACATATTTATCATGCCAGGATGCACAAAAAAGACTCTTACTATCAGAAAGTCAGCCATTTTGATTTTAAGTTTCATTTTTGAGGTCATTTTTGCCGTTTTGGGCCATTTCCGCTACTTATATTTGAATGAACTCGTCCTAGGGATTTCATCCAATCATTTTCAAATTTGGTCAACATCATCAGGACACAATGATGATCAAAAGTTATCAAAAGAATGTAATTAGTTCAAAAGGCGTGGCTGCTACGGTTTGTTAAACTTTGGCGAGCTTTTCGGAGGACGCCGTTTCACTTCGAACGGCTGTCGCGCCCACATACTTAATCGTACATCCTTCAAACTTGCTGGACATCATGAGGGCTCTGCCCTGAACGTCTGCATATATTAACCTCCCACCTTTGCCATAGCGCCCCCCCGGAGGTAACAGGAAATGTCCTATTTTTACTTTAACAGGTCTTAATGTCACATAGTTAACCCAATCAACTTCATTCCACTTCTAAAACATGCAGAACAAGTTGATGAACGTAGGCGATGAACGGCATGAAGTTACGAGTAACAGCGTCCATGTGGCGGTGTACCGAATATTGCCCATTCGCCATGAAATTACGTTTTTCTTTTTGACGGCTTTAATTTTGTCATATCATCATGAAAATTGATGCACAGGTCAAGCATGACATCCTCTTACAATTCATAGGGGCGTCGCCCATGGGTGGGGCAAAATGCCTCAATAGCGCCCCCTTGAATCTTTCAAAAACCCTCCCCATAGGTGTTTTTTTTTTGGCGTAGGGAGATGAAAATTGGTACACATACTTCTTGGGATTTTGTCCAATGCACTTCAAATTTCTTCCACATCATCCAGAGACGATACTGATCAAAAGTTATCGAAAGCTTTTCTGTATGTCGAAGGGTGTGGCCGCTGTGGCGCCGCCATTTTTACCCTTTGCCATGGAACATTATACTTAAACAGGTACTGAAGTCACATAGTTATTTTTGGAGTAGGGAGATGAAAATTGGTACACATGTGTGACTTGCATAGACGCACAAAAAAGTCTCTCGCACCATTGGTCTACTCCAAACAGGAAGTCGGCCATTTTGAATTTCCTTCTCATTTTGGCCTGATTTCCACACGTTGTATTTGAACAAACTCCTCCTAGGGATTTTCTCAAATGCACTTCAGATTTCTTTGACAGCATCCACAGATAATACTGATCAAAAGTTATCGAAAGCTTTTCTCTATGTCAAAGGGTGTGGCCGCTATGGCACCGCCATTTTGGCCCTTCGCCATGGAACATCAAATCAAATCAAATCAATTTTATTTATATAGCGCCAAATCACAACAAACAGTTGCCCCAAGGCACTTTATATTGTAAGGCAAACCATACAATAATTACGGAAAAACCCCAACGGTCAAAACGACCCCCTGTGAGCAAGCACTTGGCGACAGTGGGAAAGAAAAACTCCCTTTTAACAGGACGAAACCTCCAGCAGAACCAGGCTCAGGGAGGGGCAGTCTTCTGCTGGGACTGGCTGGGGCTGAGGGAGAGAACCAGGAAAAAGACATGCTGTGGAGGGGAGCAGAGATCAATCACTAATGATTAAATGCAGAGTGGTGCATACAGAGCAAAAAGAGAAAGAAACACTCAGTGCATCATGGGAACCCCCCAGCAGTCTAAGTCTATAGCAGCATAACTAAGGGATGGTTCAGGGTCACCTGATCCAGCCCTAACTATAAGCTTTAGCAAAAAGGAAAGTTTTAAGCCTAATCTTAAAAGTAGAGAGGGTGTCTGTCTCCCTGATCTGAATTGGGAGCTGGTTCCACAGGAGAGGAGCCTGAAAGCTGAAGGCTCTGCCTCCCATTCTACTCTTACAAACCCTAGGAACTACAAGTAAGCCTGCAGTCTGAGAGCGAAGCGCTCTATTGGGGTGATATGGTACTATGAGGTCCCTAAGATAAGATGGGACCTGATTATTCAAAACCTTATAAGTAAGAAGAAGAATTTTAAATTCTATTTTAGAATTAACAGGAAGCCAATGAAGAGAGGCCAATATGGGTGAGATATGCTCTCTCCTTCTAGTCCCTGTCAGTACTGTAGCTGCAGCATTTTGAATTAACTGAAGGCTTTTCATGGAACTTTTAGGACAACCTGTTAATAATGAATTACAGTAGTCCAGCCTAGAGGAAATACGAGGGCTGTCAATAAAGTATAGGTCCTTTTTATTTTTTTCAAAAACTATATGGATTTCATTCATATGTTTTTACGTCAGACATGCTTGAACCCTCGTGCGCATGCGTGAGTTTTTCCACGCCTGTCGGTGACGTCATTCGCCTGTGAGCACTCCTTGTGGGAGGAGTCGTCCAGCCCCTCGTCGGAATTCCTTTGTCTGCGAAGTTGCTGAGAGACTGGCGCTTTGTTTGATCAAAATTTTTTCTAAACCTGTGAGACACATCGAAGTGGACACGGTTCGAAAAATTAAGCTGGTTTTCGGTGAAAATTTTAACGGCTGATGAGAGATTTTGAGGTGATACTGTCGCTTTAAGGACTTCCCACGGAGCGAGACATCGTGCAGCACTCCCAGGCGCCGTCGTCAGCCTGTTTCAAGCTGAAAACCTTCACATTTCAGGCTCTATTGATCCAGGACGTTGTGAGAGAACAGAGAAGCTTCAGAAGAAGTCGGTTTCAGCATTTTATCCGGATATTCCACTCTTAAAGGAGATTTTTTTAATGAAAGACGTGTGGACGGGTCCGCGCGTCGGGACGCAGCCGGCGCAGTGCGGCGGCACAGGAAAAACACCTCCGTGTTGATAACCATTTGTAAAATCCAGGCGGCTTTTGATGGCTTTCAGTGGAGTGAGTATATGAGAAATTGTTTAACAGCTGGACATGTTCCAACTTGTCCTTAAGGCTTCCAACGGAGGTGTTTTTCCTGTGGCAGAGCGTCGCGGCAGCTGCGAGCCAACGCTGCAATCCGCCCGCATGTCTTTCATTAAAAAAATCTCCTTTAACAGTGGAATATCCGGATAAAATACTGAAACCGACTTCTTCTGAAACTTCTCTGTTCTCTCACGACGTTCTGGATCAATAGAGCCTGAAACAGGCTGACGACGGCGCCTGAGAGCGCTGCGCGACGTCTCGCACCGTGGGAAGTCCTTAAAGCGACAGTATCACCTCAAAATCTCTCATCAGCTGTTAAAATTTTCACCGAAAACCAGCTTAATTTTTCGAACCGTGTCCACTTTGATGTGTCTCACAGGTTTAGAAAAAATTTTGATCAAACAAAGCGCCAGTCTCTCAGCAACTTCTCAGACAAAGGAATTCCGACGAGGGGCTGGATGACTCCTCCCACAAGGAGTGCTCACAGGCGAATGACGTCACCGACAGGCGTGGAAAAACTCACGCATGCGCACGAGGGTTCAAGCATGTCTGACGTAAAAACATATGAATGAAATCCATATAGTTTTTGAAAAAAATTAAAAGGAGCTATACTTTATTGATAGACCTCGTAAATGCATGAATTAGTTTTTCAGCATCACTCTGAGACAAGACCTTTCTAATTTTAGAGATATTGCGCAAATGCACAAAAGCAGTCCTACATATTTGTTTAATGTTTGTTGAATGACATATCCTGATCAAAAATGACTCCAAAATTTCTCACAGTATTACTAGAGGTCAGGGTAATGCCATCCAGAGTAAGGATCTGGTTAGACACCATGTTTCTAAGATTTGTGGGGCCAAGTACAATAACTTCAGTTTTATCTGAGTTTAAAAGCAGGAAATTAGAGGTCATCCATGTCTTTATGTCTGTAAGACAATCCTGCAGTTTAGCTAATTGGTGTGTGTCCTCTGGCTTCATGGATAGATAAAGCTGGGTATCATCTGCGTAACAATGAAAATTTAAGCAATGCCGTCTAATAATACTGCCTAAGGGAAACATGTATAAAGTGAATAAAACTGGTCCTAGCACAGAACCTTGTGGAGCTCCATAATTAACCTTAGTCTGTGAAGAAGATTCCCCATTTACATGAACAAATTGTAATCTATTAGATAAATATGATTCAAACCACCGCAGCACAGTGCCTTTAATACCTGCTCTAATCTCTGTAATAAAATTTTATGGTCAGTATCAAAAGCAGCACTGAGGTCTAACAGAACAAGCACAGAGATGAGTCCACTGTCTGAGGCCATAAGAAGATCATTTGTAACCTTCACTAATGCTGTTTCTCCCCCTCTAGCTGCCACCTTATCGTGGTGGGGGAGTTTGCGTACCCGGATGATCCTAGGAGCTATGTTGTCGGGGGCTTTGTGCTCCCTGTAGGGTCTCCCAAGGCAAACAGGTCCTAGGTGACGGGTCAGACTAAGGGCAGTTCAGAACCTCCATGACCAGTAAAAGATCAAGGACCGTGACGTCGCCCGGTATGGTGGAGCCGGGGTCCCACCCTGGAGCCAGGCTCCAGGGTGGGGCTCGCGCGCGAGTGCCTGGTGGTCGGGCCTTAGCCCATGGGGCCCGGCCGGGCTCAGCCCGAAAGAGTGACGTGGGCGCGCCCTCCTGTGGGTTCACCACCTGCAGAGGGGGCCATGGGGGTCGGGTGCAGAGAGGATTGGGTGGCGGTCGAGGGCGGGTGGCCCGGCGGCCCGGTCCATGCTCACAGCCCCTGGCTGTTGGGACGTGGAATGTCACCTCGCTAGGGGGGAAGGAGCCTGAGCTTGTGCGGGAGGTTGAGAGATACCGACTAGAGATAGTCGGGCTCACCTCCACGCACAGCTTGGGCTCTGGTACCCAACTCCTTGAGAGGGGCTGGACACTTCATTTTTCTGGCGTCGCCCACGGGGAGAGGCGGAGAGCTGGGGTCGCATTGCTTATTGCTCCCCAGCTCAGTTGCCAAGTGTTGGAGTTCACTCTGGTGAACGAGAGGGTTGCATCCCTACGCCTTCGGGTCGCGGGACAGGTCTCTCACCGTTGTCTCGGCCTACGGGCCGAGCAGCAGTGCAGAGTACTCTACCTTCCTGGAGTCCCTGGGAGGGGTACTAGATAGCGCTCCGACTGGGGACTCCATTGTTCTCCTGGGGGATTTCAACGCCCACATGGGTGTCGACAGTGAGACCTGGAGGGGGGTGATCGGGAAGCATGGCCTCCCCGATCTGAACCCGAGTGGTGTTCAGTTGTTGGACTTCTGTGCTAGTCACAGTTTGTCCATCACGAACACCATGTTCGAGCACAAGGGTGTCCATAAGTGCACGTGGCACCAGGACACCCTGAGCCGGAGGTCGATGATCGACTTTGTAGTCGTATCATCTGTCCTTCGGCCACGTGTCTCGGACACTCGAGTGAAGAGAGGGGCAGAGCTGTCGACTGATCACCACCTGGTGGTGAGTTGGATCCGCTGGGAGGGTAGGAAGCCGGTAAGACCTGGCAGGCCCAAATGTATCGTGAGGGTCTGCTGGGAACGACTGGCGGAACCCTCTGTCTGCGAGGTCTTCAACTCCCACCACCGGGAGAGCTTCTCCCAGATCCCTGGGGAGGTTGGAGAAATGGAGTCCGCGTGGACCATGTTCTCCACCTCCATTGTCGATGCGGCTGCTCGTAGCTGTGGTCGCAAGGTCTCTGGTGCCTGTCACGGCGGCAATCCCCGAACCCGGGGATGCCATCAAGCTGAAGAAGGAGTCCTACTTATCTTTGTTGGTAGGTGGGACCCCAGAGGCAGCTGACAGGTACCGGCAGGCCAAGCGTGCCGCAGCCTGTGCGGTCGCAGAGGCAAAAACTCGGGTCTGGGAGGAGTTTGGGGAGGCTATGGAGGAGGACTATCGGTCGACCTCGAAGAGATTCTGGCAAACCGTCCGACGCCTCAGGAGGTGGAAGCAGCTCTCCACCAGCACTGTTTACGGTGTGGGTGGGGAGCTGTTGACCCTGACTGGGGATGTTGTCGGGCGGTGGAAGGAGTACTTCGAGGATCTCCTCAATACCATCGTCACGTCTTCCGAAGAGGAAGCAGAGACTGGGGACTCGGAGGCGGACTCATCCATTACCCAGGCCGAAGTCACCGAGGTGGTTAGAAAGCTCCTCGGTGGCAAGGCTCCTGGGGTGGATGAAATCCATCCTGAGTACCTTAAGTCTCTGGATGTTGTGGGGCTGTCTTGGCTGACATGCCTCTGCAACATTGCGTGGCGATCGGGGACAGTGCCTCTGGATTGGCAGACTGGGGTGGTGGTCCCTCTGTTTAAGAAGGGGGACCGGAGGGTGCGTTCCAACTATAGGGGGATCACACTCCTCAGCCTCCCCGGTAAGGTCTATTCCAGAGTACTGGAGAGGAGAATTTGACCGATGGTTGAACCTTGGATTCAGGAGTAGCAGTGTGGTTTTCGTCCTGGTCGCGGCACACTGGACCAGCTCTACATGCTCCATCGGGTCCTCGAGGGTTCATGGGAGTTTGCCCAACCAGTCCACATGTGTTTTGTGGATCTGGAGAAGGCATTCGACCGTGTCCCTCGGCGCACCCTGTGGGGAGTGCTCCGGGAGTACGGGGTCCGGGGTCCTTTGCTAAGGGCTATCCGGTCCCTGTACAACCGCAGCAGGAGCTTGGTTCGCATTGCCGGTAGTAAGTCAAACCTGTTTCCAGTGCACGTTGGCCTCCGCCAGGGCTGCCCTTTGTCACCGGTTCTGTTCACTATTTTTATTGACAGAATTTCTAGGCGCAGCCAGGGTGTAGAGGGGGTCTGGTTTGGGTACCACAGAATCTCGTCTCTGCTGTTTGCGGACGATGTGGTTCTGTTGGCTTCATCAAATCAGGACCTTCAGCGTGCACTGGGGCGGTTTGCAGCCGAGTGTGAAGCATCCGGGATGAAAATCAGCACCTCCAAATCCGAGGCCATGGTTCTCGACTGGAAAAAGGTGCTTTGCCCTCTTCAGGTCGGTGGAGTGTCCTTGCCTCAAGTGGAGGAGTTTAAGTATCTCGGGGTCTTGTTCAGGAGTGAGGGACGGATGGAGCGTGAGATCGATAGACGGATCGGTGCAGCATCTGCAGTGATGCGGTCGCTATATCGGACCGTCGTGGTGAAGAGAGAGCTGAGTAGGGGGGCAAAGCTCTCGATTTACCGATCGATCTACGTTCCGATCCTCACCTATGGTCATGAGATTTGGCTCATGACCGAAAGAACGAGATCGCGAGTACAAGCGGCCGAGATGAGTTTCCTCCGCAGGGTGGCTGGGCGCTCGCTCCCTTAGAGATAGGGTGAGGAGCTCGGTCACTCGGGAGGAGCTCGGAGTCAAGCCGCTGCTCCTCCACGTTGAAAGGAGTCAGTTGAGGTGGCTCGGGCATCTTTTCCGGATGCCCCCTGGACGCCTCGCTGGAGAGGTGTTCCGGGCACGTCCCACTGGGAGGAGGCCCCGGGGAAGACCCAGGACACGCTGGAGGGACTACATCTCTCGGCTGGCTTGGGAACGCCTTGGGGTTCCCCCAGAGGAGCTGGAGGAGGTGTGTGTGTGGATCGGGAGGTCTGGGTGGCTTTGCTTGAGCTGCTGCCCCCGCGACCTGACTCCGGATAAAGCGGAAGAAAATGGATGGATGGATGGACTAATGCTGTTTCTGTACTATGATGAATTCTAAAACCTGACTGAAACTCTTCAAATAGACCATTCCTCTGCAGATGATCAGTTAGCTGTTTTGCAACTACCCTTTCAAGAATTTTTGAGAGAAAAGGAAGGTTGGAGATTGGCCTATAATTAGCTAAGATAGCTGGGTCAAGTGATGGCTTTTTAAGTAATGGTTTAATTACTGCCACCTTAAAAGCCTGTGGTACATAGCCAACTAATAAAGATAGATTGATCATATTTAAGATCGAAGCATTAATTAATGGTAGGGCTTCCTTGAGCAGCCTGGTAGGAATGGGGTCTAATAGACATGTTGATGGTTTGGAGGAAGTAACTAATGAAAATAACTCAGACAGAACAATCGGAGAGAAAGAGTCTAACCAAATACCGGCATCACTGAAAGCAGCCAAAGATAACGATACGTCTTTGGGATGGTTATGAGTAATTTTTTCTCTAATAGTTAAAATTTTATTAGCAAAGAAAGTCATGAAGTCATTACTAGTTAAAGGAATACTCGGCTCAATAGAGCTCTGAGTCTTTGTCAGCCTGGCTACAGTGCTGAAAAGAAACCTGGGGTTGTTCTTATTTTCTTTAATTAGTGATGAGTAGTAAGATGTCCTAGCTTTACGGAGGGCTTTTTTATAGAGCAACAGACTCTTTTTCCAGGCTAAGTGAAGATCTTCTAAATTAGTGAGACGCCATTTCCTCTCCAGCTTAAGGGTTATCTGCTTTAAGCTGCGAGTTTGTGAGTTATACCACGGAGTCAGGCACTTCTGATTTAAAGCTCTCTTTTTCAGAGGAGCTACAGCATCCGAAGTTGTCTTCAATGAGGATGTAAAACTATTGACGAGATCCTCTATCTCACTTACAGAGTTTAGGTAGCTACTCTGCACTGTGTTGGTATATGGCATTAGAGAACATAAAGAAGGAATCATATCCTTAAACCTAGTTACAGCGCTTTCTGAAAGACTTCTAGTGTAATGAAACTTATTCCCCACTGCTGGGTAGTCCATCAGAGTAAATGTAAATGTTATTAAGAAATGATCAGACAGAAGGGAGTTTTCAGGGAATACTGTTAAGTCTTCAATTTCCATACCATAAGTCAGAACAAGATCTAAGATATGATTAAAGTGGTGGGTGTGTTATGTGAGGGACGCGAACCGAGGAGCGGCCCAGAGTCCAACAGAACCCAACACTAATTGACCGGAAGCAGCTCCAGAAAGAAAAACAGATTTATTACTGTCACCCTGTGCTGTACATAAAATCTAAATAATAAAAGTCTGGTGAGGTGGACAAGTGGCGCACTCTCTCAGCGCCACAACAGATCCGAGCCCGAATCTTCTGGACTCAATCATTCCGTCAACACCCCCCCAGGTGGCTTTCCAGAACAATGCTCTGTGAAGGAGGAGCAGAAGTGAGGTTATTCATACTATCATTATCCACAATTTTCTCCACAGAGGCACACTTATCAGCAACACGTTCAGATCTTACTGCGGACCTACTTCACACAAACAGCTGCTCACAGCGAGTGGAAGATCATCAATCCCTTCACCACAGCCGTGAGGAGCAATCAGAACAATTATCTTCAATTCTTTAATTTTAACTGAGTCAAACGCCACAACATATGAACAATTTAGCTTTTAGGAATAATCACCTCTGACGTGTGCTGACAGCGCTTGCCTCTCACCCTCATCCTCCTTCACAGACGTGATGTCAGCCTCTGGAGCAGCCCTCGGCGTCCTCACATACTCGTCACAAGAATGCAACAAAGTTCAATTCTCCAGCAATCCAGTCCAACTCACTGCTGGCTTAAATGCAGCTTCTCATTACCACATAGGTACCAGCTGAAAGCCCTTAGATCTGCACGTGAATATCACAGGTGTCGTAACTTCCTCCTGATGGAGAGCCGCACGAGATCACAGCAGGTGCAGCCAGTCATCATAATAAAGGTGAGAGACTCTTCTGCAGCACAGCTTTCCCAGAGATCAGTTCCAAACCACCTTGGAAGGAAAATAAACACACATCCAAAAAAACCATGTCCACCCCAGCCCCCCAGCACACAACAGGGTGGACTCATTTACATTTTGAGCAAAGCCAATTGAGTCTAACAATAGATTAAATGCAGTGTTGAGGCTGTCATTCTCAGCATCTGTGTGGATGTTAAAATCGCCCACTATAATTATCTTATCTGAGCTAAGCACTAAGTCAGACAAAAGGTCTGAAAATTCACAGAGAAACTCACAGTAACAACCAGGTGGACAATAGATAATAACAAATAAAACTGGTTTTTGGGACTTCCAATTTGGATGGACAAGACTAAGAGACAAGCTTTCAAATGAATTAAAGCTCTGTCTGGGTTTTGGATTAATTAATAAGCTGGAATGGAAGATTCCTGCTAATCCTCCGCCTCGGACCGTGCTACGAGCGTTCTGGCAGTTAGTGTGACTCGGGGGTGTTGACTCATTTAAACTAACATATTCATCCTGCTGTAACCAGGTTTCTGTAAGGCAGACTAAATCAATATGTTGATCAATTATTATATCATTTACTAACAGGGACTTAGAAGAGAGAGACCTAATGTTTAATAGACCACATTTAACTGTTTTAGTCTGTGGTGCAGTTGAAGGTGCTATATTATTTTTTCTTTTTGAATTTTTATGCTTAAATAGATTTTTGCTGGTTATTGGTGGTCTGGGAGCAGGCACCGTCTCTACGGGGATGGGGTAATGAGGGGATGGCAGGGGGAGAGAAGCTGCAGAGAGGTGTGTAAGACTACAACTCTGCTTCCTGGTCCCAACCCTGGATAGTCACGGTTTGGAGGGTTTAATAAAATTGGCTAGATTTCTAGAAATGGGAGCTGCTCCAGCCAAAGTGGGATGGATGCCGTCTCTCCTAACAAGACCAGGTTTTCCCCAGAAGCTTTGCCAATTATCTATGAAGCCCACCTCATTTTTGTTATTATGGTCATCAAGTCATGATAACTCCTTCATGCTTTGCCAGATTGACTTGAAACTTCACATGTGTGATGACAGTTGGCCCCTCAACACACCTGCCCCCTCTGTTTGTGCTCTGAGCGCCCCCTAGTGGATAAACCATCAACATGTCATAACTCATTCATGCTTTACCTGACTGTCTTGAAACTTCACATGTGTAATGAGGGTCAGCCCCTTACCACACCTTGCCCCTCTGTTTGTACACTGAGCATCCCCTAGTGGATGAACCATCAACATGTCATAACTCCTTCATGCATTGTGTGATTTGCTTGAAATTTGAACTGTGGGATGAGTGGTTGCCCCTGTACGCACATGCCCACATCTGGTCACAAGGGGACGCACTGCCCTGGGCTGTTGCGTGGAACGAGGGCCCATATATGACTGCTTGCAGTCCTAGTTATTATTACGTTTTCCATTCCATCCCAGCCTAATTTGGGTTAGTACATCTGTTTAAAGGATAATATAGTCATAATATACATAATAATATATGTATTAACCACATTCATTGTTTACATGAAAGGCATGTTTAGGGGATTCATGCAGTTAATAAATTGGCCTGGCCTATCTGCCCCACCCCGTAGCCCCCACCTGTTTGAGACACATTTCAAACAGTACAAATGAGAAAATAAATAAATAAGGCAAGGTTTGCAACAGCAGGACCTCCTCTGGTATTTCTAGATTTAGTATCTCATACATATAAAATTCCAAATTGGATTAGCTTTTTTCCATTGCCGTTTTGCTTCAGGGCCATACTGGTCACAGACAAATTGGTTTCTCGTCAGCCCATAACACCACAGCCACCCTAAGAGCCCCTCATTGCAATTAAAACAAAAAAGCCTCAGAAGCATGATATTACAAATAAAATATTAAGTCAAGAATGAGACATATATTTTCTAGTCGACCGCATTCCCATCTCAGGAGATTTCCAGGTAGATGAAAATCAAATTACAAGGAAACTGGCAGGGAAATTACATTTGAGAAAAGTGCTAGCTTAAGAAGCAGTTCATTATCGCTAATCATCTGGGAGGCTATCTGAAGGTAGACCTTTAAACCACAGCTGAAACCTCTGAAGACCGTCAACCCGCTAATAAACTGGCTTTTCAATTAGCACCTATCTGACGTTACAACGATAACACAAAACCAATTACACACTGAGCTGAAGATAACTGGTAATCCAGTTAATAGGTCTGATTTGACTTATTTTTTTCTTCTCCCCTTCCACCACTGCTCCAGGGTGTTTCTGTCCTCCAACAGCACCAGGGATCAGTTTGAATTATCAGCTATGAGGGCACATCTAAGGAGGCAGACAGACCGTCCTCCTGGAGGTCCTGCTCATCATTTATTTCTGTGAACAGAGTGTTGATGACAACTTTGGAGGTGAAAATAGCCCCAGTAGCTTCAGGGGGAGCACACAGTGGTTCACAGTACAGCATCACACATCATGCACACATCTGTTTTTTACTTTTTTAAACCAGCATTTTAACAAATCAATTCTAAAATGGTCAGAAATGGTGATTTGACCCTTGCAAATTCTTTGAAGCAGGCAAGCGGCAGAGCTGAGAAATAAGAAGGTGTTTCTGAGGGCAGAGAGGGTGCAGGTTTTCTTTGCAGCCACTGACTCCAGCAGGTGATTTCACTGATGAACTCATCCCACCTGTTCAAAGGGATGTTAATCAGTGAAATCACCTGCTGAAGTCAGTGGCTGCAAGGAAAACTTGCACCCTCTCGACCCCTTCTGGAATAGTTTGGACACCACTGGTTTACTGTTTCGGTACTTTGGCAAAAAAAAAAAAAAAAAAAAAAAAAAATCGAGTTGATCTTATCTTATTAAAAAGTACAAGGATGGACTGTACCTATTAAATCTGTTTCAGCTTTGACCGATAACACGTGCCTCTAATGATGTCACAGGCACAGTGTAGCATTTTAGGACAAACTATGAGATTTAATTACTCTGTAGAGTGACTGCAACTTTATTTCTTACAGGGGAGGTGATGGTCTAGTGGTTCAGAAATCCGGAAATCACAATGTATGATTTTTTAATAATTTATTTGTATGTTGCGGCTGCAAATAAGTATTTCAACACCTGTGAAAATCAATGTTAATATTTGGTACAGTAGCCTTTGTTTGCAATTACAGAGGTCAAACGTTTCCTGTAGTTTTTCACCAGGTTTGCACACATTACAGCAGGGATTTTGGCCCACTCCTCCACACAGATCTTCTCTAGATCAGCCAGGTTACTGGGCTGTCGCTGAGAAACACAGAGTTTGAGCTCCCTCCAAAGATTTTCTATTGGGTTTAGGTATGGAGATTGGCGAAACCACTCCAGAACCTTGATTTGCTTCTTATGGAGCCACTCCTTGCCTCCTTATCCTGGCTGTGTGCGTCAGGTCATTGTCATGTTGGAAGACCCATCCATGACCCATTTTCAATGCTCTAACTGAGGGAAGGAGGTTGTTCCCCAAAATTTTGCAATACATGACCCCTGTCATCCTCTCCTTAATACAATGCAGTCGTCCTGTCCCATGTGCAGAAAAACACCCCCAAAGCATGATGCTTCCACCACCATGCTTCACAGTAGGGACGGTGTTTTTGGGATGGTACTCAGCATTCTTCTTCCTCCAAACACGGCGAGTGGAATTAAGACCAAAAAGTTCTATTTGGTCTCATCTGACCACATAACTTTCTCCCATGACTCCTCTGGATCATCCAAATGGTCATGGGCAAACTTAAGACGGGACTGGGCGCGTGCTGATTTAAGCAGGGGAACCTTCCGTGCCATGCATGATTTTACCCCATGACGTCTTAGTGTATTACCCACAGTAACCTTGGAAACAGTGGTGCCAGCTCTCTTCAGGTCATTGACCAGCTCCTCCCATGCAGTTCTGGGCTGATTCCTCACCTTTCTTAGGATCATTGATCCGCCACGAGGTGGGATCTTGCATGGAGCCCCAGTCCGAGGGAGATTGAAAGTCATGTTTAGCTTCTTCCATTTTGTAATATTTGCTCCAACAGTTGATCTTTTTTGACCAAGCTGCTTGGCAATTGCCCCGTAGCCCTTTCCAGCCTTGTGGAGGTCTACAATTTTGTCTCTGGTGTCTTTGGACAGCTCTTTGGTCCTAGCCATGTTAGTAGTTGGAGTCTTACTGATTGTGTGGGGTGGACAGGTGTCTTTATGCAGCTCATGACCTCAAATAGGTGCTTCTAATTTGGAATAATAAGTGGAGGTAGACTTTTTAGAGGCGGACTAACAGGTCTTTGAGGGCCAAAATTTCTGCTGATTGGCAGGTGTTGAAATACTTATTTGTAGCAGTAACATGCAAATAAATTATAAAAAAAAATCATACATTGTGATTTCCGGATTTTTTCTTTTTTTTGGATTATGTCTCTCACAGTGGACATGCACCTAAGGTGAAAATTTCAGACTCCTCCATAATTTCTAAGTGGGAGAACTTGCAAAATCGCAGGGTGTTCAAATACATATTTTTCTAATTTTTCTCATTGTGTGTGTATATATATATATATATATATATATATATATATATAATATATATATTATATATATATTATATATATATATTATATATATATAATATATATATAATATATATATATATATATATATATATATAATATGTATATTGTATATATATATATATATATATATATATATATATATATATATATATATATATATATATATATATATATATGAGCAGTTTTGCAATTATAAATCACACTATGCTCACATTCAGTGCACCAGTGCCCGGGTGCAGGGTCTGTAGGTTTTTAAATGCTGCACCCAGAAGACCATAATGCACACGAATGTAGGTCACTACTCGCTCTGTGTCTTGCAGTGTCACACACAAAAATGTCATTATATACCACTTTAAACAGAACTAAGTGACTTGTTTTAATAATTATTTCTTTGCCATTTCTATGTTTTTACTACTCTTTGGGGATCTGAGCTGCTTGGTGACATTTCCAAGCAGGGAAACATCTAACTCTGTTCCATAATGGTTTTCATTACAGTCATGTGAATGGTTGCAGCATTTCAAAACCCAACAGTTCACCATTTTGAGGAGTTCTCAACTTTCTCAATTTAATTTTGTTAACAAACAGCAACGTTTACCTCCAGTACTCCTAGTGCTAATGTATAGCTTGAATGAACAAAAGGGCCGCAATGCATTGTGTTGCTGATGTCAACATACCATGCGCTGTAATTGCATTGTGAGGGAACGTCAGCCTGAAGAGGTATGTTAGTGTTTAGTAAAAGGAAAAAGCCAGCTGACTGTGGTCAGTAGCTGTGCGCATTTAGATGACACAGATGTAATGGCGAGCTGCCTGAGGGGTTGTCAGTCAGAAACCGAGAGCAGATCTGTAAAGGTGTGCTGACACGATGCACGCACATCGTTGTGATGATCCCACCTGCTGTGTTCCCAGCTGGACACCGTGCTTTGTTCCACCGACTGCCACGTGCTGGGCGCTGCATATATAAAATAATTATTTCATAGTGGATTAATCATTTTTTCTGCAAGTCGGCTGCCGAAAATGGCTCTAATCGCTTCCTGAATCACAGAGGACAGCTCCAGCAGCAGCCATTTGCACGCGCCAAAAGAGCTGGAGAAAGCCTTTGGAGACATCTAAAAAGGTAATTATTTGTCATGTTTACATTGTCATTGCTTGGTAAAACAGTTGCATGTTCTTTCCTTCATGTGTACAGCTGTTAAAATGTGTTTATGACAGATTTAACATCTCGTTATAATCGTTCAGAGCAGCTGTGCTCTGATGCGATACGCTGATGCAACCGCTCGCTCTGTTCACTTCTTTACTCCACTTGACGAGCTGCACGTAGTGTTGGTGAGCAGACTGCGCCATGTTGCACGACATTCAAGCATGAAAGATTTTTTTGAACATTTCAAAATTCTCTTTGTGCGATTGCATGCTCTGACAACCCTCTCGCATTCAGTCTGCATCCGTTAAAGACAAATTTACTCTCCTGCACAACATAGGTCGTGCAAGTGCGTGAATCAAAGTCATGCAAGTGTCAGTGGGCCTTAAGTTGGTTGGGCACAAGCACATCTTCTCAGACCTGATCTGACCTGACACATGGAACCAGTTTTGAAGATAGCATCTTAGTGGTACACAATGCAAGATAAGTGCCTCTTGTCTTGCATTGTGTATTCAATATGAATACACTCACTTAACTGCCTTGCTCAATGAAAAAATCTATAACAATTTACATTAAAATGATATCTGAGTGAAATCTATTATCATGTCCTGCTCCATGGTCTCTCTCTTTTAGAAATGCAAATAAAAGCCATTTGTGCTTCGGGCCTATTTGTGCAAATGGATGGAAAACAGAGGCAAGAGATGCATTTATCAAATACAGCAATTTGCTTAATGGACTCTGACAAAGCCATTGGCGGTCTTTATTTAGATGCAGATGACTTCTTCCAGTCTTGCTTCTGCTCTCAATGGTGCAGCTGCCTGTCAAGAAAAGAGAAACATAGTCCGCCCACCCCACCCCAACTCCCTTTGTGGAGATAGCTTCTCAATCACAGTCACTGTCTGCCTGTGTCTGAGATTGACTGCTTGTCTGGCTACACTAACCTCAACCACGTTTGACTTGGACAATTTCCTCCTCTCTTTGTGAAACAATTCAGTTCTTCATTATTGCTGCAAAATACAGTCAGGTATACGTTTTAAGACATGGACACAATTTTTATAATTTTGCCTTTACAGCACCACAATGGAGATGAACTGAAATAACAAAGACGTGACTGAAATGTGGACTTAAACAAAAATATCACTTTAATTATTTAGGAATTAGAACCAATTCTATGCACATTTTCTCTGTTTACAGAGCTCATAAATTAAATTAGACAGAACTTTATTGATCCCTTGGGAAGACTCGCTTAGGGAAATTGAGGTTCCAGCAGTATTCTATTGAAGCACACAGAGTATCAAAAGTGAAGGTAAAAAGAAAAGCAGTTTGCAATATAAATACACAATATAAATACCAGACATACCGGTCCATACTGGTTTACTGGCTACTACTGTTCCTCTCATTCCCGATCTCTGTCTTCCTGTTCAAGTTACTGAACAAACTAAATATAAGGATTATTGTTCATAGATCGGGCAGCACAGTGGGTTAGTGGTTCGCACTGTTGCCCCACAGCAAGAAGGTTGTGGGATCACTTCCCACCTGGGCCTTTCTGCATGGAGTTTGCATGTTCTCACTCTGCTTGTGTGGGTTCCCTCCAGGTACTCCAGCTTCCTCCCTCATCCAAAAGACATGCAGGTGAGATGAACTGTGAACATTAAGTTGACCATGGGTGTGCGTGAATGTGTTTGATTGTCTATACGTAGTCCTGTGATTGACTGGCGTCCTGTAATAGTCCAGTTTCTTGTGTATTTTCATTCATAATTTTTGGAGATTTGGAAACCTTAGGGCCTACTGTACCTGAAAAACAATGTTTACATTTTTGTCCATTCAGGGTTTTCATGTATCCCATAATCCCTTGTGCACCAGAGAGTCACTGCAGTCAAAACAACATAGAGAATCCACACGATGACAATTGCAAATGAATATTATAGTGCAAAAATGTAATTTTTTATGCTTTTCATCACGTTAATAAGAGGCTGCTGCATGATACCCTGAAAACTTGCTAAAACAATTATAAGAGCAAACTTCACTTCCCCCAGAACGACATGATCAGTAAGCGAGCGTAGCTCACAGCAGCTCCCATTGAAAATAACAGAGAGACAGCCTGTGATTCTCTCATGTTTACATAAAATAAACGCAATAACATCTATAAACCCAGAGAATATATTCACGAGAGTTTTAGGCACAATATAAAAATAGTTTTATGTTGCATTGTTAATGGTGTTGTCCGTGTGCAGTGGTTAAAGTGAAGCCCGATCAGAGTGTCTCAGTGCAGTTCTCAATGTTACTGAGATCTCACAGCGCGGCGACCTCTCCGAGGTTTTGCGGGATTTGAAACCTGAAAAGGGTGGATGTATTCTACGGTAGCCATCTTGGATTTTCAAAATGGCGATTATTTTTTGCTCAACTCCCGCAATATCTCAGCTTCTAAGCATCATAGACTCCTGATTTTGGTGTCTAAACATACATTTTAGTGTTCAAGGAATCCAATGGGATAACTGAGAATGTGCTCCAATACATACAAGACAAAATACATGAAGATAAAAAAACAACTCATTTAAAATGATGTAAACACTTTTTTTGTACAGTTCATAAAATGTGATATAGTTTTCAATATGACTGGAGCATTTTTAAATTTTGTCCCCGTGTATTTCTTCAACTGACCCCTACCTGGCTGCCTTTTGGAAATTCAAGTGGCCAGTCGGTTTATTCAAAAGAGTAATGTCTAAAGAGTACTGGTGCCGAATTTGATGCTTGCATCACCATTTGAAGGATTGTTTCAGTTCTCTGCTGCACTATATTGCAACGCACAGAAGCGCAGTTCAATTCAAAGTACACACCTGGCTGTTTGGACAAGCTATATCTTAATTGAACTTCTCTATATGACACTTTTATGCCCTCTAATGTACAGCACAAACCCCAAGTGTCTTATTGTCACACTACCTTTGCCATGATTCAAAAGAAAAATGCAACATTTGCTGAGGAATACAAAAACCATGACCTCTGTTTTTTCATGTCCAGCACTGTATCTTTCAAAAACATATTCTACTTAACCATGTCGGATATTTTGAATAACTAACCTGAATGCTGAGTAATTCTTTCAGTCACACTATAGACAGTAGTGCACCATGACGTCTGACAAATGTGTTCAGAAAAATTAAGCTGCTTTGTATTCAATAGTTGTAATGCATATGGTATAGGTTTTAGGCCTGCAAGAGCTGATAAAAATGCAAGCAGCATAGTAAAGACACGGGCTTTTCCTCTTATCAGAAAAACTCAGAGCTGTGTAGCTCCGTGTGCTGGGACTGAGGTGGGAGGTGAGAGTGTTAAGCAGGCAAATGCACAGTCTAAAAAAAAGAAGCGGCAGCCACCATTGGTGATATACAGACATTTATAAACAATTTGTGCATAAAAAAGTCAGATCTCAGCAAAGACTTTCCATGTTTACACGTGTTAAATCAATGTGGATCCATCTGCTGTGGCAACCCCGAGCAAAACGAAAGAAACCAAAAGACATTAATTATAGATCAATGCACTTTGTAACTCTCCCAGCTGTTTAAAACACTTCTCCACTGACACTAATATGGAACAAACCAATTTTTCCACCCCCATTTTTGTGCCCCCTGTCTCCACTGAGTACCTGCTGCTGTATTCTGTTCAGCCCCCAGGCAATTCCAAAAGGAGTTCCAGGAAAAGGGGTTGTGGGGTTTGCAGGGTCTCCACCTGTGCCAGCGGCCCACTGGGGGGAATCGCACAGCTGCCGACGTAGTTCATGCCGATCCTGCCTGGATGTCGTCTGGACGATGAAGCTGGAGATCACACGGCGGCTCCAGGTGCCTGCTTCTTTTTCAAATAAGTCACTTTTTGAATGAGTTTGTTCACCTGAACGAACTTTATCCCGCTGGTTGCTCCATCACTGGGACGCTTTGGCTGGGCTGCCGAGGGGGAGGACTTGCTGCTGTGTATTGGGATACATCTGCATGCAAAGGGATCTCTGCAAGTTTTCCCTCATTTGAATCTCAGATGATTAAGGTGGTGGAACGTCTTTGGAAATCAACAAAACTGGAGGTACATACGTGGTGTGTCCATAAAGTAAAGGTCCTTTTTATTTTTTTTTTAACTATATGGATTTCATTCATATGTTTTTACGTCAGCTCTCCACAAGTTCTCTTATACTCACTCGACTGGTAAGCACTGAAAGCCGAGATAGGCATGTCCAAACTTCTCCTCTAACACTCTGAAACGGAGGTGTTCCTTTGTCTCGCTTCATCAGCGAATCAGTCATGACGCGCGAAGCCTCCGCGCGGCTTTCCATGACAAAATCTCTTGTTAAAAGTGAAATCTGCCGGAAAATGGCTGATGTCCAGCTCTTGTGATAACCAGAGAAAGAGCACACGACGGTCTTGTATCCACAGAGCCATCAGCTTAGAAATGATCCAGTGGTTTGTGCCGCGACGTCGCAGCTCGGAGCGCGGCGCACTGACCGTCCTTAAATGGGTCCTTAAAGCTGTAGTTAAAGTCCTTATTCTCTGTGAAGCCCGTAAAATTTTCACCAAAAGCCAGATAACTTTTTCAAATGGTTTCCAGGTGCCAGTCTCTAACAGGAAAAAAAGTCCTTTTCATTCCGCCATTTCCAGACAATGAAAATCCGATGAGGGGGCGGGACCACTCCTTCCACAAGGCGTGCTCACAGGCGAATGACGTCACCGGCAGGCGTGGAAAAACTCACGCATGCGCTCGAGGGTTCAGGCATGTCTGACGTAAAAACATATGAATGAAATCCATATATTTAAAAAAATAAATAAAAAGGACCGTTACTTTATGGACACACCACGTAGAGCATATTTAAAGGAAATGAGGACTTAATGGTGTCATGAGGAATGCGAGAACTGAATATTTTTCGCAACTCATATCTTCCAACAAGAAAATTCCTGTTTGACACCATCAGCTCCATTATTACACCAAATTTTAGACAAATGTCAGCTGGGTATTCACACAATGCACTCAACAGAAACTGCATTACTTAAGGTTTCAAGTGACATTATGATGACAGCCGACTCTGGACAATACACAGTTGTGCTTTTATTGGATCTCTCGGCCGCTTTTGACACTGTCCATCATAAGTTTCTGATTAATAGACTTTGAGATGTGGTTGGGCTTTAAGGAGGGGTTTTAGAATGGTTCTCCGCATACCTTTCTGACCAAAGTTTTAGTATTTTTATGGATAACTTTCTGTCTGAATCAAAAAAGCTTACCTGTGGGGTACCTCAGGGTTCTATCTTGGGCCCAGTACTTTTTCTTTGTCTTCCTTTAAGACAGATGATTAACAAGTACAGTGATGTTTCTTACCACCTTTATGCTGATGATATCCAGCTGTACTTTTCTTTTAAGCCCACTGAGTTCCACAAATTATCTTCCTTAACTAACTGCTTGTCCAACATCAACCAGTGGTTAAATAATTACTTACAACTGAACTCTGACAAAACAGAAACTGTAACTGTTACCTGACAGTATCATTCCATTAATAAAACTGCACATAGGTCCGTTAGCTTCTGCTGTCCAGCCCTGTGTGTGGAACCTAGGTGTTATTTTTGACTCAGAAATGCCAATGGAGCATCATTCTAAACATCCATTTTTCTTCCGCTTTATCCGGAGTCGGGTCGCGGGGGCAGCAGCTCAAGCAAAGCCGCCCAGACCTCCCGATCCACACACATCTCCTCCAGCTCCTCCGGGGAACCCCAAGGCATTCCCAAGCCAGCCGAGAGATGTAGTCCCTCCAGTGTGTCCTGGGTCTTCCCCAGGGCACTCCTCCCAGTGGGACGTGCCCGGAACACCTCTCCAGCGAGGCGTCCAGGGGGCATCCGGAAAAGATGCCCGAGCCACCTCAACTGACTCCTTTCGACGTGGAGGAGCAGCAGCTCGACTCCGAGCTCCTCCCGAGTAACCGAGCTCCTCACCCTATCTCTAAGGGAGCGCCCAGCCACCCTGCGGAGGAAACTCATCTCGGCCGCTTGTACTCGCGATCTCGTTCTTTCGGTCATGAGCCAAATCTCATGACCATAGGTGAGGATCGGAACGTAGATCGATCGGTAAATCGAGAGCTTTGCCCCCCGACTCAGCTCTCTCTTCACCACGACGGTCCGATACAGCGACCGCATCACTGCAGATGCTGCACCGATCCGTCTATCGATCTCACGCTCCATCCGTTCCTCACTCGTGAACAAGACCCCGAGATACTTAAACTCCTCCACTTGAGGCAAGGACACTCCACCGACCTGAAGAGGGCAAAGCACCTTTTTCCGGTCGAGAACCATGGCCTCGGATTTGGAGGTGCTGATTTTCATCCCAGACGCTTCACACTCGGCTGCAAACCGCCCCAGTGCACACTGAAGGTCCTGATTTGACGAAGCCAACAGAACCACATCGTCCGCAAACAGCAGAGACGAGATTCTGTGGTTCCCAAACCAGACCCCCTCTACACCCTGGCTGCGCCTAGAAATTCTGTCCATAAAAATAATGAACAGAACCGGTGACAAAGGGCAGCCCTGGCGGAGGCCAACGTGCACTGGAAACAGGTTTGACTTACTACTGGCAATGCCGGTAGTAAAAAAAAAAAATGTTTTTTTCCATCTCTGTAATATGAACGGCTGTCACGCCCACATACTTTACCATAGAGCCTTCAGACTTACTGGACATGATGAGGGCTCCACCCTGAACGTCTGCATATATTAACTTCCCACCTCCACCATAGTGCCCACCGGTGGTAACAGGAAATGTCCTATTTTTACTTTAACAGGTACTTATGTCACATAGTTAACCCCATCAACTTCATTCCACTTCAAAAACATGCAGAACAAGTTGGTGAACGTAGGCGATGATCGCCGTGAAGTTAGGAGTAATGGTGTCCGTGTGGCGGCGTGCCGAATATCGCCCCTTCGCCATGAAATTATGTTCTTCCTTTTGACGGCTTTAATTTTGTCATATCATCATGAAAATTGATACACAGGTCAAGCACAACAACCTCTTACAATTCATAGGGGTGTTGTCCATGGGCGGGGCAAAATGCCTCAATAGCGCCCCCTTGAAACTTTCAAAAACCCCTCCCCATAGGGGTTTTTTTTTTGAGTAGGGAGATGAAAATTGGTACACATGTGTGACTTGCATAAACGTACAAAAAAGTCTCTTGCACCATTGGTCTATTCCAAACAGGAAGTCGGCCATTTTGAATTTTCTTGTCATTTTGGCGTGACTTCCACACGTATTTGAACCAACTCCTCCTAGGGATTTTGTCCAATGCACTTCAATCAAAAGCTTTTCTCTATGTTGAAGGGTGTGGCTGCTATGGTGCCGCCATTTTGAACCTTCACCATGGAACATCAAGTCATGATAACTCCTTCATGCTTTGCCTGATTGACTTGAAACTTCACATGTGTGACGAGGGTTGGCCCAAGAACACACCTGGCCCCTCTCTTTGTGCTCTGAGCGCCCCCTAGTGGATGAACCATCAACTTGTCATAACTTGTTCACACATTACCTGATTATATTCAGGTATGACTGGTATGACTGCTTGCAGTCCTAGTTTGAAACCCCTTGTGTCCAAGACTGAACTGGAGATGATATTCACGCTTTTATATCCTCACATCTGGATGATTGTAATCATCTTTTTACCTGTCTAAATAAGAAGGAGCATGTCCGCATTCAGGTCCTCCAGAACCTTGCTGCAAGGCTTTTAACTGGAACACACAAATGGGCCCATATCATGCCTGTTTTAGCATCCCTCAATGGGTACCATTGAATTTTAGAATGCATTTTAAAATCTTTACCCTAACTTTTAGAGCCTTGCATGGTCAGGCTCCACCTTACATCTCTGACCTGTTGCAGCTTCACACCCCGATCCGCAGTCTGAGATCAGCAGACCAGATGTTACTTGTGGTCACAAAAAACAATTTCAAGACAATTGTCAAGATGCAAGATGAGTGCTGTGGAATGCTCTCCCTCTTTCTTGGCGGAGGTTATGTTTGTTTGCTCGTTTGTCTGTCTGTTTGTGAACAGTCTGGAGACCACAGTTTTTCATATATCGTTATGAAATTTATACTGAAGATTCATATGCTGATAGGAAAGAACTGATTAAATTTTTAAGGTCATAGGTTGAATGGCAAAGTCAGGAAAAATCTTGGAAAAAGGAAAAAAATCCCTATCTTTAACATGGAATGAATTTTAAAAAATTCACAACTGTCAAAAAGGATAAAAATTTCTTTCATGTTTGAGTGTTATGAAGGGCGGTATCCTTTATCGACTAACTGGATATGATCTAGATTACAAAATTTGTGGTCCTTTAAAGTTAACATTGAAAACCCCATTTAATGTATATTTCACATTATATCTTAACCAAACATGCCCCAATCACTCTCATATTTGAAAGTGAGGTGCAGACTGGCACTCAGGATCGCCTGACAAAGTTTGATCTGGATGTGATCCAGATTGTGGATTTTGTGGACATTTGAATTTAATATTGAAAAGCCCATTTAATGTATATTTTGCATTATATCTCAATCAAAAGTGCCTCAGTCACTCTCATTTGTGACAGTAAGGTGCAAACTGTCACTCTCAATGAATAGACTAAGTCTGATCCGCATCTGATCCGTATTGCAGATTTAGCGGATATTTGATTTTAATATTGAAAAGCCCTTTTGAGCTATATTTTGTATTATATTGTAGCTTACGTAAAGCCACATCTAACAAGACTTTGCCCTTGAAAAATTTTTCCAATTTAAAAATTTGTGGAATTCGAAACCAGGTGTCGGCGGAGGTTTGCACTCTACGAGTGCCGTGCTCTAGTATTGCTTTGTGAAGCACTTTGTGATTGCATATCTGTGAAAGGTTCTATATACACATATAAATAAAATGTACTTACTTACTTAATTAAGGCCAAAGATATAAATCCTTATTTTTCACTTTTTTTTGCTGATTTCTACCAAACTTGGTGTATCAATGAAAGTTGATCCCAAAACTTAAAGAATTTTGACAAAGGTACCAGGAACTTGATTTTCAACCTGATTTGGAAGAAATGAGACATACAGTGAGGTGAAAGATCAGACAGATGCAAGTCACTGGGCTCAAATATCAGAATGCTTTCACTAAAAATTCTAAAAAAAACACTAAAAAAATGTTTTCTCAAAAATTCTTGAAAGGGTAGTTGTAAAACAGCTAACTGATCATCTGCAGAGGAATGGTCTATTTGAAGAGTTTCAGTCAGGGTTTAGAATTCATCATAGTACAGAAACAGCATTAGTGAAGGTTACAAATGATCTTCTTATGGCCTCAGACAGTGGACTCATCTCTGTGCTTGTTCTGTTAGACCTCAGTGCTGCTTTTGATACTGTTGACCATAAAATTTTATTACAGAGATTAGAGCAGGTATTAAAGGCACTGTGCTGCGGTGGTTTGAATCATATTTATCTAATAGATTACAATTTGTTCATGTAAATGGGGAATCTTCTTCACAGACTAAGGTTAATTATGGAGTTCCACAAGGTTCTGTGCTAGGACCAATTTTATTCACTTTATACATGCTTCCCTTAGGCAGTATTATTAGACAGCATTGCTTAAATTTTCATTGTTACGCAGATGATACCCAGCTTTATCTATCCATGAAGTCAGAGGACACACACCAATTAGCTAAACTGCAGGAATGTCTTACAGACATAAAGACATGGATGACCTCTAATTTCCTGCTTTTAAATTCAGATAAAACTGAAGTTATTGTACTTGGCCCTGCAAATCTTAGAAACATGGTGTCTAACCAGATCCTTACTCTGGATGGCATTAACCTGACCTCTAGTAATACTGTGAGAAATCTTGGAGTCATTTTTGATCAGGATATGTCATTCAATGCGCATACTAAACAAATATGTAGGACTGCTTTTTTGCATTTGCGCAATATCTCTAAAATTAGAAAGGTCTTGTCTCAGAGTGATGCTGAAAAACTAATTCATGCATTTATTTCCTCTAGGCTGGACTATTGTAGTTCATTATTATCAGGTTGTCCTAAAAGTTCCCTGAAAAGCCTTCAGTTAATTCAAAATGCTGCAGCTAGAGTACTAACGGGGACTAGAAGGAGAGAGCATACCTCACCCATATTGGCCTCTCTTCATTGGCTTCCTGTTAATTCTAGAATAGAATTTAAAATTCTTCTTCTTACTTATAAAGTTTTGAATAATCAGGTCCCGTCTTATCTTAGGGACCTCATAGTACCATATCACCCAATAGAGCGCTTCGCTCTCAGACTGCAGGCTTACTTGTAGTTCCTAGGGTTTGTAAGAGTAGAATGGGAGGCAGAGCCTTCAGCTTTCAGGCTCCTCTCCTCTGGAACCAGCTCCCAATTTGGATCAGGGAGACAGACACCCTCTCTACTTTTAAGATTAGGCTTAAAACTTTCCTTTTTGCTAAAGCTTATAGTTGGGGCTGGATCAGGTGACCCTGAACCATCCCTTAGTTATGCTGCTATAGACTTAGACTGCTGGGGGGTTCCCATGATGCACTGTGTTTCTTTCTCTTTTTGCACTGTATGCACCACTCTGCATTTAATCATTAGTGATTGATCTCTGCTCCCCTCCACAGCATGTCTTTTTCCTGGTTCTCTCCCTCAGCCCCAACCAGTCCCAGCAGAAAACTGCCCCTCCCTGAGCCTGGTTCTGCTGGAGGTTTCTTCCTGTTAAACGGGAGTTTTTCCTTCCCACTGTCGCCAAGTGCTTGCTCACAGGGGGTCGTTTTGACCGTTGGGGTTTTTCCGTAATTATTGTATGGCTTTGCCTTACAATATAAAGCGCCTTGGGGCAACTGTTTGTTGTGATTTGGCGCTATATAAATAAAATTGATTTGATTTGATTTGACTAAAACAAGTACTATTATCTGGTATACTCTAATAAACGCCCTTGTAGCTGTGAGTGTGACTGTCAGTTTGAGCGACTACAGTATGTCTGCTGAGTAACTGAACTTGTACTTTGTGTTTGCAGATTGTTATCGACATGAAGCTGTGTGCACATGGAGCCCTTTTAAAATACACTGAAAAATAAGGGCCCTTTTCTGAAGACAAAAGCTGCACGCTTTTCAGGCAGCTGTGCAAGGCTGCAGGGCATATGCACAGAAAACGGAGACCTGAAGGCAGACAGTGTGTTACTGGACTCTGATTTAATCCTCAGTTTGTGACTTTGGATTGAGCAAGAACTTAACTCATCCACGAGGTTAGGTACTGACTTACTCAGATTCTGGCGCCCCAGGGTACATGGCACCAAAGGTTTGAGGGTAAAAGTGCATGACCCCACAGCCGATGATGTTTGGAGTATGGGCGCTATTCTTTAGTTCATGCTTTTTGGAAGCAGATCAGGCAGAAACAGAAGAGAGGAAGGAGAACCTCCTGTTTCCACCCACAGCAGCAGTTCCTTCTGAGGCAAAGTTGCTGATCCAAAATATGCTTTAAAAATCGGTTTCATATTCAAGAGTTCCTGGATGAAAAATGAATAATAAGAAGAAGAAGAGGAAGACGAAGGGCCTTTATTGTTTTCCTCTACATTTGACCATTCTAACTACAGTTAGACAATCCAACCACTAGGGGGAGTAGACAGCCATAGTCCAGCACCTAGGAACCACATCCAGATGTAAAGATGCTTGCTGCCTTTGTCAGTTCATCCTAAATAAACATCACATTGCATCTTTTAAACAACACATTTTTTGCATTGTCAGCAGTGGAAGAACACCAGGGATATAAGCTATGTGGAGGAAAGAAGATTGCATTATATGGAGGTGGGATGCTGAGGGTACCCAGCAATATCAGTGGGAAGACTCTTCAAAGCCATTTGTGTGGTGGGTGTATGTGGGGGGGAACAGCAACAAAAAGCTATCAAACAATTATGTGAGGCTGCTGAAAGAGCATTGTGTTAGTTGTGGTACCAAAGGAATGAGGAGAGCTGCAACTTCTGACGAGCACTGATGTGGCCTTCACTGCAGATCCACCAACTGGAGGGTGTCGTGTCACAAGGATCCAAACACCCGGGAAATGTTGGCTCCACCTGACGATGTCAAGGCTGACAACAGGAGTCACTGCAGTCAGTCAGCACAAATGAAAAATATATAGTTATATTACAGCAAACCATCAGTTGTCATTAGTAGTACAAAAAGATCCAGAGTTGAATTGTGATCCGTACAGACCACCTTCCACATGTTGGCACAGTATGCAAACCGCAGATTAATTGCAAAGTTTACATAACAACAGGCTCAGTGCACTTCTGGATCCAACCACAGAAAGAATCTCTCCAAAATTAAAGTTGAGGATAAAGTGTCCGTTATCTCTTTCCTGTACAATCTTGACCTCCCTGGACTGGGCTTAAAGAACGTGTATAGGCGAGGTGGCTGAAAATGACTTTTCCCAACTTTTTCTGAGTGTCTACTCAGCATGACCACTGATCTAAATGAATTCAGATTAGTGGATAGGATAAATGTATTTATCCTGAAAGGGTTTTTTATATATTTTTTCAAAAACTATATGGATTTGAATCATGTGCGCTTGCATCAGACAAGCTTGAACCTTCGTGCGCATGCGTGAGTTTTTTCACGCCTGTCGGTTGCGTCATTCGCCTGTGGGCAGGCTTTGAGTGAGCACTGGTCCACCCCCCTCATCGGATTTTTATTGTCAGTGAAATGGCAGAGCGACTGCCGCTTTGCTCCATGAATTTTTTTTCAGAAACTGTTAGAGACAGCCAGTTGGAAACCATTCGAAAGATTCAGATGGATTTCGGTGAAGATTCTGTCGGCATCACACAGATTAAGGAGTGTTAAAACCTTTTTAAAGACAGCCCACAGCGGCGGAGGGCGCGCGGCGCACCGAGCGGCCATCGACAGGCTGAAACGACCAGATCATTTCTAAACTGAACGCTGTGTTGATCCAGGACATCGTGTGACTACCACAGAAATGGCAGCAGAGCTGGACATAGCACTTTTGTGGCACATTCCACTGTTACAGGAGATTTTGTAATGAAAGATGTGCAGAGGATTTCGCGCGTCGGCACAGAGCCGCTCATTGCGCGCAACAAAAATACATCTCCGTGTTGGAAACCATTCAGAAGATTTAGACGGCTTTTGATGGCTTTTCAGTCGAGTGAGTATCCGAGAAATTGTTTAACAGCTGGGCATGTTCCAACTTGTCCTGTGAGACTTCCAACATGGAGGTGTTGTTTGTCCAGCGGCTGTGAGCGGCTGCGTCCCGACGCGCAAATCCGTCCGCACGTCTTTCATTACAAAATCTCCTTTAACAGTGGAATGTGCCGATAAAGTGCTGATCCCGACCTCTTCTGAAACTTCTCTGCTAGTCACACGACGCCTGCATCAACAGAGCCTTAAATTTGGAAGTGATCTGCTCATTCCAGCCTGTCGATGGCCGCTCGGGGCGCGGTGCACCCTCCGCTGCTGTGGGCCGTTTTTAATCCAGTTTTAATGGTCCTTAATCCATGTGCCTGCCCACAGGCGAATGACGCAACCGACAGGCGTGAAAAAACTCACGCATGCGCATGAAGGTTCAAGCTTGTCTGATGCAAGCGCACATGATTCAAATCCATATAGTTTTTGAAAAAAAAATAAAAAGGTCGGATACTTTTCTAACAGACCTCGTATATATATTAACCCTCTCACCAGACAGTGTGGACATCCTCATCTCTTCTTTCCAATTCAGTTTATTTATTGTCATTGTTATCTAAACATTGAAAGAGCACAGTGTCAGTCATATCTGTATTGCTACACTAAAAAAATCAATAAACCATTAAATGATGGTTTATTGTGGCTAAGTGGCTATGTGGCTCTACTCTTCTATTTTACTCTTCCTTTTTAGATATTTAGATATACCTTAGTATACTAACATAGTTCCACCTTAGAACTGGAATATAATATATAAGATATACCTTACTGAATTTTCATGATGGTCCTTTCTGTGTGGAGTTTGCATGTTCTCCTTCGGGTACTCCGGCTTCCTCCCACCTCTAAAAACATGTATGTTTGTTAAGCTGGAGACTCTAAACTGACCACAGGTGTGAATTTGTCTGTCTACATGTGGTCATCCAATAGACTGGCGGCCTGTCCAGGGTGGACCCCGCCTCTTGGATAATGACAAATGGGGCAGGCTCAAACTCCCCTGTATAATGATGCATGGCATGTATTAGAAACTTCTTTTTCTAAACTAACTCAGTGTTAAAACCTCGGGTTGGTACGACTTCAACAGGATTTGAAAATACTGTTAAAGATGAATTAGCTGACAACTTGCAAAGATCCAAACTATGACCTTTGTTTTGTGTGTTTTTAAATAGCACTTTCAATCATGAACAAACTAGTTAACAAATGCTCAACTCAGCTCTTCTTCAACCACTTATTTGGGTCGCGGGGCAACAGCTCTAGCAGGGGACCCCAGACTTCCCTTTCCCAGGCCACATTGACCACCTCTGACTGGTGGATCCCGAGGCATTCCCAGACCAGTGTGGAGATATAAGCTCACCAGCTAGTCCTGGTTCTTCCCCGGGGTCTCCTCCCAGATGGACGTGCCTGGAAGACCTCCCTAGGAAGGCGTCCAGGTGGCATCCTTACCAGATGCCCAAACCACCTCAGCTGGCAGCTTTCAACGTGAAGGAGCAGTTGCTCTACTTTGAGCTCCCCACCGATAACCGATCTTCTCACCTATCTCTGTACCCACGATCTAATTCTTTCGGTCATGACTAGGGCTGTCACGATTAGAAATTTC
This sequence comes from Thalassophryne amazonica, assembly GCF_902500255.1. Taxonomy (NCBI): domain Eukaryota; kingdom Metazoa; phylum Chordata; class Actinopteri; order Batrachoidiformes; family Batrachoididae; genus Thalassophryne; species Thalassophryne amazonica. Next base: position 35,476,779 of record NC_047116.1, on the reverse strand, counting down.
TGAAGGCAATTAATTGTCAGGGAAATAATTGCGATTGACGATTATATTGTCTATTTTTTCTTTTTTCCCTTCTTTATATTCTACTATCGTAGTATGATTACACAACTCTGGAAGAATGTTTGGCTTCTGTGAGTGGAGAAACTGGGAATAGTGCAACATTTTTATTTTTATCTTCATTTTACATATAATCCCAACTTTTTCTAATTTGTGGTTGTTTCTGTTGCATTTCTGAAATTACAGAACTGCTATAAAGAAAAGTGTGAACATTTTATTGTGTTTTAAAACTTTGTGGAGCAAATGCAAACACCAAACTCTTATAAAGAAGGAAAAAATACCTGGACATGTGCAGGAAAACTGTTATAAACTTAACAGAACAATGCAGGCTGATTTGACTCCCCATGTTTTTTCTATAAGTAAATCAGAATACAATAAGAGGCAACTCACTTTGAAATGAATAAAACTTAACTTTGAAAAATAACAGAAATCAGCAGCTAGTATTTTTATTCTGAGTTCTCACCTGCTTTTTGAGATCTGTGCCTCTGAACATCACTGCACAGCTTCTCCACAGCAGGGTTTTGTTTTTAAACCTGTGTATGAGTAATTTTTGCTCAGTTCATTTATATATTCTCATTTTTAAGGATGTTTTAAGGATATTCGACCTTTTATTTCATCTCATGATCTCATAATTTCAGTGTACGATGCGCACATGGTGTGAACAGGATGGTGCCATCGGACCCACACAGGTAGAGAAAGTGTAAAGAGAAGTAAAGGCAGCTCCACGTTTGGTTTTTTTAAAACATGTTCTCTCGGGTTAAAATCCTTTCTCTCTGCTCCACGCTCTCTGTCTCACGTGCACTGATGGTTCTCAGCAGAATGTCTCGTGCATCCGGAATCTCCCTCTTCCACCCACTCCCTCCCTTCCTTGCAGTCTGCAGCCAGTTGATTCCGCGCGCTGCACACATACAGTTCCTCCGGTAAACTGCGCATTTTAAATGGCTTTGAACAAGATGGCCACTGTTTTAATTGGACGTTTTTTTCAAAATTTGAACGTCCAAATGACGGCAGGACAGCTCTCTGCCGAAAACTATGAATTGAGAGAAAAACAAAGACTTAAATAAAATAAACGACTCGTCAACTATTAAATTAGTTGTCGATGATTTCAATAGTCGACATAGTCGTGACTAGTCAACTAGTCGTGGCAGCCCTACGAATATTGTAATAATTGTGACTGCCCTAGTCATGACCCAATCCTTATGACCATAGGTGAGAGTAGGAACGAAGATTGACCAATAGATCGAGAGCTTTGCCTTTTGGCTCAGCTCCCTTTTTGTCACAACAGCAGGGTAGAGCGAATGCAATACCGCTCCTGCTGTGATGATTCTTCGGCCAATCTCACACTCCATTGTCCCCTCACTCATGAACAAGACCCCAAGGTACTTGAACTCCTTCACTTGGGGCAAGACTGCATTCCCTACCCAGGGTAGGCAATCCATCGGTTTCCTTCTCAGAACCATGGCCTCAGATTTAGAGGTGCTAATCCTCATCCCAGGCGCTTCACACTCTGCTGTGAACCGATCCAGTGAGTGTTGGAGGTCACAGGCTGATGAATCCAACAGGACCACATCATCTGCAAAAAGCAGTGATGAGACCAAACTGGAAACCCTCCTCCCCCGACTACGCCTCCATATCCTGTCCATGCTTTTTAAGATTTAAGTCATAAAAAGAATTTTCTTTTTTATTAACTTTTGAATCCTCTCAAAGGTTAATAAAAAAGAAAATTCTTTATATGACTTAAATGAGTACTGGAGAGGAGACCTCGGATTCAGGAGGAGCAGTGTGGTTTTCGTCCTGGTCGCGGCACACTGGACCAGCTCTGCACGCTCTATCGGGTGCTCGAGGGTTCATGGAAATTTGCCCAACCAGTCTACATGTGCTTTGTGGATCTGGAGAAGGCATTTGACCGTGTCCCTCGGAGCACCCTGTGGGGCGTGCTCCGCGAGTACGGGGTCCGGGGTCCTTTGCTAAAGCCTATCCGGTGCCTGTACGACCGCAGCAGGAGCCTGGTTCGCATTGCTGGTAGTAAGTCAAACCTGTTTCCAGTGCACGTTGGCCTCCGCTAGGGCTGCCCTTTGTCACCGGTTCTGTTCATTATCTTTATGGACAGAATTTGTAGGTGCAGCCAGGGTGTAGAGGGGGTCTGGTTTGGGAACCACAGAATCTTGTCTCTGCTGTTTGCGGACGATGTGGTTCTGTTGGCTTCATCAAATCAGGACCTTCAGCGTGCACTGGGGCGGTTTGCAGCAGAGTGTGAAGCGTCCGGGATGAAAATCAGCACCTCCAAATCCGAGGCCATGGTTCTCAACCGGAAAAAGGTGCTTTGCGCTCTTCAGATCGGTGGAGTGTCTTTGCCTCAAGTGGAGGAGTTTAAGTATTTTGGGATCTTGTTCACGAGTGAGGGACGGCTAGAGCGTGACATCGATAAACGGATCGGTGCAGCATCTGCAGTGATGCGGTCGCTGTATCGGACCGTCGTGGTGAAGAGAGAGCTGAGTAGGGGGGCAAAGCTCTCGATTTACCGATCGATCTACATTCCGATCCTCACCTATGGTCATGAGATTTGGCTCATGACCAAAAGAACGAGATCGCGAGTACAAGCGGCCGAGATGTTTCCTCCGCAGGGTGGCTGGGCGCTCCCTTATGCTGCGTTTACACCGGGCGCGATCAGACGCTACAAATTCGTGGGGGTCGCATGGCGATGGACGCACCTCCTTCGCCCGGTGTGTCGCTCTGCTTTTGCTGCGAAAATTCACCCCGGTGTGTCATCAAATAGGAGGAGCTTCCATTCCGCTCGCCGGCTCCGGTTGTCAGTCAAGTTAACATGACGGACCTTGATGACACGGAGCGAGTTGTTGTGGAAAGCTCCCAATACAGGGAGTATCATTATTTGCTGCAGGAGCTGCGTCTGGATGACGGCTGCTCTCAGCGGCCCTTCCACCTCTGCGGGACCCAGTTTGAGGACCTCCTGTCCCGTTCATGCACGCACATGTAAACAATAAAAAAAAAGAAACTCTGCTGCCTGCTGTAGGGCTGCTGCTCACTCCAAAAACTCTGTCATAATTGTGTTTAGAAACCAGTCACCATTTGTTTTATTATACATCTGTGTAGTTAATTAATAAAATATTCTCCACAGACGATTCGCTCGCGCGTGCACATAAAAAAAAAAAAGAAACTCTGCTGCCTGCTGTAGGGCTGCTGCTTCCTCCAAAAACTCTAATTGTGTTTAGAAACCAGTCACCATTTGCTTTATTATACATCTGTGTAGTTAATAAGTAAAATATTCTCCACAGACGATTCGCTCGTGCGCGCACGTAAGAAAAGAAAAAGAAAAAGAAACTCCACTCCTGCTGTTGTGGGGCTGCTGCTCGCTCCAAAAACTCTTGTCATAATTGTGAAATAAAGGACAAAAGAGACATAAGTCCTGCTTACAGGCTGCTACCAGAGACAGGACATGGTCACATCTTCAGTCAAACTCCAGACATCTCCACGTCACTACATATTCAGTCCCTGATTGGTCATCGCGGAGCGACGAGACGAAAAAGTTCAGATTTTTCAACTTGGGGAGGAGGGCAACGCGACGTGATGTGACGTAATATCGCGTCACAAAAGCGCCAATTGCTCAAAATCGCTTCACTCGCGTCGCTTCATTCGTGTCCATTGCGTCACTTGGCGCCAAAACGCGTCGTTCCGTAGGGATTACATGGCAACCTGTCGCTGCTGTCGCTCGTGTCGCTCTCGGTGTGAATGCGGCATTAGAGATAGGGTGAGGAGCTCAGTCACTCAGGAGTCGCTTGGAGCTGAGCCGCTGCTCCTCCACGTCGAAAGGAGCCAGTTGAGGTGGCTCAGGCATCTTTTGCAGATTCCCCCTGGATGCCTCACTGGAGAGGTGTTCCGGGCAGGTCCCATTGGGAGGAGGCCCCAGTGAAGACCCAGGACACGCTGGAGGGACTATGTCTCTCGGCTGGCTTGGGAACGCCTTGGGGTTCCCCCGGAGGAGCTGTGGGAGGTGTGTATGGATCGGGAGGTCTGGGCGGCTTTGCTTGAGCTGCTGCCCCCGCGACCCGACTCCGGATAAAGCGGAAGAAAATGGATGGATGGATGGATGAATGATGGATAACCTTTGAATAGGGGATTCATAATATGATGTTGCCAATATAATCTACATAAATTTGTGTTGTCTAGAGAAAAATTAATAGCTCTCCTGAAGGGAAAAATTTCAAATGAACGGATGGTCTTGAACTACTTACGGTTGTGACCCGTACAGTCTATGATAGCCCACATAGCAGCACTGGAGATCATGTGGAGGATTTCCCTGACTTGCGTGAAGTATTTTGGGAAGCACCCGGTGACGGCCAATACAGAAAGGCATGGCAACGTCATTTGGTTATTCGCTTGAACAAAAAATCAGAGATGGCAGAGAATGGTCCAAAACGGCTGCATGTCTGTGTGACTTGAATATGTTTCTCATCTATTATGTAAATGTTAGCAAGAACTACACTGCTAAATAAAAAAACTACTGTTTTTGAAACAAGATAACACTTTTGATGTGATTTACAAGATATCTCACGGATGCCAGTGTGCATGTTTAAAAGATAAACCGACATAATGCTTGGATTTCAGTAGCAACTACATTTTGTCAGTTTTGTGAAATTTGAATGGCTGTTTTGTTTTAAGTAAATGCGCATATGAGAAATGCGCAGATGAATGTTTGTTAACATGAATCTGAAATGCACGTCCACATAATTTGACCAACTTCATGAAAGTGATTATGATTATGAAACTTGGATTAAACGTTTGGTAAAAGTCTGTGCCAGGCTCGTAAGTAAGTTAAACTTACTACCAAAAATATCAAAAGCTCACACACAGCTGTCAGAATAATAACGCAAAAGTGTGTCATAAAGAATCTGTTCATTTCTTTAGAACATAATTGTAAACCTCAAAGAGTTTTAATGTGGATAAAGACCATTTGCAGATTCACCCTGTGAAAACACACAGTAATGTAAATATTACAATTTGTGTAAATCTCATCTAATACACAAGGCTGACCATGTGTGTGTGTATGTGTGTTTGCTATTCACAGCCACAGTGCATAGCGAACACAAGCAATTGACAAGCAAGCGATCGGAAGCATTCGACACCGAACTTGCTATGCTGACTGGGGCCCTTAGGTTGAAAGTGTACATGCACGAACACACATGCAGCCAACCTTATGTATTAGAACAGACCCGCTCACTGGAGCCCTTATTTTTGCAGTTCACGTGGTATTCAGGTCAGGTGCACTTTAGTTACAATCCAAATGGACCAGCGTGCACTGTGTGCAAGTTAAAATGTGAGTTTTTTTTTTTTTTATTAAAATGTACCTGCTGTGTACGGCATGCCGGACCATTGCAGTGATATGACATGCTATCAACTTATTATCATCATTCACTTGAGTCTCATGAATGTCAAAAATTGCTTCATGAAAATTAATGATGCCAGCATACAGTAAGGAAAATAAGTATTTGAACACCCTGCGATTTTGAAAGTTCTCCCACTTAGAAATCATGGAGGGGTCATTTTCATCTTAGGTGCATGTCCACTGTGAGAGACATAATCTAAAAAAAAAAAAAAAAAAAAAAAAAAAAAATCCGGAAATCACAATGTATGATTTTTTAAATAATTTATTTGTACGTTACTGCTGCAAATAAGTATTTCAGCACCTGTGAAAATCAATGTTAATATTTGGTACAGTAGCCTTTGTTTGCAATTACAGAGGTCAAACGTTTCCTGTAGTTTTTCACCAGGTTTGCACACTGCAGCAGGGATTTTGGTCCACTCCTCCATACAGATCCTCTCCAAATCTTTCAGGTTTGGAGTTTCAGCTCCCTCCAAAGATTTTCTATTGAGTTCAGGTCTGGAGACTGGCCAGGCCTCTCCAGGACCTTGAAATGCTTCTTACGGAGCCCCTCCTTAGTTGCCCTGGCTGTGTGTTTGGGGTCATTATCATGCTGGAAGACCCACCCATGACCCATCTTCAATGCTCTTACTGAGGGAAGGAGGTTGTTTGCCAAAATCTCGCAATACATGAACCCATCCATCCTCCCTTCAATACAGTGCAGTCATCCTGTCCCCTTTGCAGAAGCACCCCCAGAGTATGGTGTTTCCACCCCCATGCTTCACGGTTGGGATGGATTTCTTGGGGTTGTTCTCATCCTCTAAACATGGTAAGTGGAGTTGATTCCGAAAAGCTCTATTCTGGTCTCATCTGACCACATGACCTTCTCCCATGGTTCCTCTGGATCATCCAGATGGTCACTGGTGAACTTCAAAGGGGCCTGGACATGTTCTGGCTTGAGCAGGGGGACCTTGCTGCCCTGCAGGATTTTAAACAACGACAGCATCATGTGTTACTAATGTAATCTTTGTGACTGTGGTCCCAGATCTCTTCAGGTCATTGACCGGGTCCTCCTGTGTAGTTCTGAGCTTTCTCAGAATCATCCTTACCCCACAAAGTGAGATCTTGCATGGAATCCCAGACCGAGGGAGATTGACAGTCATCTTGTGTTTCCTCCACTTTCTAATAAATAATCATAACAGTTGTTGTCTTCTACCAAGCTGCTTGCCTGTTGTCCTGTAGTCCATCCCAGCCTTGTGCAGGTCTACAGTTTTGTCCCTGGTGTCCTTAGACAGCTCTTTGGTCTTGGCTATGGTGGACAGGTTCAAGTGTGATTGAGTGAACAGGTGTCTTTTATACAGGTAACAAGTTCAAACAGGTGCAATTAATACAGGTAAAGAGTGCAGAATAAGAGGGCTTCTTAAAGAAAAATTAACAGGTCTGTGTGAGCCAGAATTCTTGCTGGTTGGTAGGTGTTCAAATACTTATTTGCAGCAGTAACATACAAATAAAATATTAAAAAATGTTACATTTTAAATTTCAGACCCCTCCATGATTTCTAAGTGGGAGAACTTGCAAATTCCCAGGATGTTCAAATACTTATTTTCCTCACTGTACATACACACAATGCAGTGCAACTTACGACACCTTAACTAAAGTGACATGGAATATACAATGACAGGGCTAAACGTCATCTCTGTTACCCGTGCGTAGAATGGGTAACTCAACTAGTATATTATATCTTTGTTATTAACTTATGGGTAAACAGCTAATCAGTTATTGATAAAGCTAACTACCTGCTTAATAAAGTAAACATCTTGTGTCACTAATCTTTACTTTTAAAATGTCATTCTTTGGGATGAATTATGAATGAGTAATGAATTTAACATATTAAGGTTTTTCTTTAATCTGAGACGATCCGCTACTTATTTTCAATAAATGTACCAAATTCTTTGTCGTTGAATGTTTAGAAATTTCAAATACTGGCTCATGAAAAAAAAAAGCTTGACTAGATCACACACGCTCGTGGACACACACACACACACACCTCAGAGTGTAAAGAGCATATCAATGAGAAGAAAAATAATTGCATGTTGCTGTTTTTATGTCTGGAAGGTGTAAACCAAATGGGATTTTTCCAACGTTATTTTTAAACAATTAAACTCAAGTCCTCTGGGCCTAGGATGGAGGCTGAAGTACCTTCCAAAATATACACAACAAATGGGGTTATTCTTTAATGAGGCTTAAATATGACTTATATACTTAAGATGGGCTAATGGCGATTAATCTTCAGCGCTGTTGTAGCCTCAAATCCACTTTATCTCTCATCACCATGGAGAGATTACAGTAAAAGCAGTTCAGAAGAAGATCATAAATCATTCCTCAAGTTCCCTGAGGGGCCAGAAGGCCTCATGGGAGACCAAGACAAGATCTTGTTGCTTTTATGGAAATCTTTAGCAGAGATACGGCAGCCAAATTCAAGTAAAGATCTTCAAAGACTGTTAACTAAATGGCCTGTGGGAAAGGTTTTGAAATACTACTCAATGAAAATATCTGAATTCCTTTAAGAGTCAGTGGTGAGATTCCTGACTTATTTAAATTTGATACTCATAAAACAACTTTTTCTTTGAGATTGTAGTTCAGTTGGGCAAGAAACCAGCAGGAGCTCGTCAACCTAATATGATAAATGAGTCAATATCTTCCATAAAGGGCAAAACTGGTTTACCACTTTGTTTTAGTGAAATCAACACTTTGGTCATGTGGTTACTTACGATCTATCTGTCTAGACACTATTCAGACTCGACACGGTCAATGTGGTGACTTTTGGAACAAACCTTTCAGAAAACCTATGGGTAATGCCTCAAACAAATAAATGAAATAAATAAATAAATAAAACATTGCATTTAGTGTGTTATTATCAGCATTTTATTTCATTATTTTGTTCTTTTTAGAGCAGCACAGTCATAGGAATGTGCTCTGCTGAATGCCAAACCAGTTTTTTTTTTTCCCTTCAGCACTCAAAAACCTTTCATCTCCACAAAGATGAAGGGTTTCCTGTTTTCAAAATCCAACAGAAGCCATCTCCTGTAATTTTATGTACACGTCAACCAAATTATCCACTCAGAGGGCTGACCATTATACAAAACTCTGGGATTTATTCTACAGAGCACATTGTGGTTTCTGTGTCACACTTTTAATCAGTAATAATGTATGAAAAGTGATTTAGCTTCCTGATTTACAATGATTAAATTACAGTATGTTACATAATTCAAGGATATTTCAACAACTCACACAACTACGAAGGCTTTTATTTGCACTGCTAGAAAAAATATCAGCCAACAGAATAATGGATTTAGACAACAGAAACTGATTTTAACAGTCAGAACATCAGAGATAGTGGAACAAAATGTGTGAAAAAAACTGACACCATCAGCTTGGTCAGTCACTGGGAGCCAAATATGTACAAGAAAATGAAACAATTAAACACTGAATCTGAACATCAGCATGTTGTGTCAAAGGGCAACATATACAGTGGTGGATATATGGAGGGTTGAGGAGTTGCAACCCCTCCCAGATTGTTTTTGTTAGACTTCTTTTTCTGGATCTAGATCTGGATCCTGGAGGCAGTGGTCAAAGCCCCTCAGCTCACACATCTGGATCCTTGGCCAAAGGGAAAAAAGTCTGGAGACTTTTCTCCTTTTTTTCTGGGGAAGCAGGGGAATGCCCCCTGGGCCCTCCTACCCAACCAAATCACAAGATTGAACTCTTTGGTGTGAATGCCAGGAGTCATGTTTGGAGGAAACCAGGCACCAGCTCTACAGTGAAGTATGGTGGTGGCAGCATCATGCTGTGGGGATGCTTTTCAGTGAATAGTCAGGATTGAGGGAAAGATGAATGCAGCAATGTACAGAGACATCCTGGATCAAAACCTGCTCCAGAGCGCGTTTGACCTCAGACTGGGGTGACGCAGTTCAACTTTCAGCAGTACAATGACTTTAAGCACACATCCAAGATATCAAAGGAGTGGTTTCAGGACAACTCTCTGAATGTCCTTGAGTGGCCCAGCCAGAGCCCAGACCTAAATCAGTTTGAACATCTCTGGAGAGATCTGAAAATGGCTGTGCACTGACACTCACCATCCAACCTGATGTAGCTTGAGAGGTGCTGCAAAGAGGAATGGACAAAACTGCCCAAAGATAGGTGCACCAAGTTTGTGGCATCATATTCAAGAAGACTTGAGGCTGTAATTGCTGCTAAAGGTGCATCAACAAAGTATTGAACAAAGGGTGTGAAGACTTATGTGAATTCTTAGGTTTTTATTTTTAATAAATTTGCCAAAAAAAAAGAGAAAAAAAACGTAATGTCATTATGGGGTGTTGTGAGTATAAGATTAAGGGTAAATGAATTAACTCCAGGCTGTAACATAACAAAATGTGGAAACAGTAAAAAAAAAACTTTCATATTGTCATTTTGGGGTACTGAGAGTAGAATCTCAAGGGGGAAAAAAATACATTTACTCCATTTTGGAATAAGGCTGTAACATAACAAAATGTGGAAAAAATGAAGCAATGTAATACTTTCGGGATGCACTGTAAAATAGATAGTTTATACGTGTTATGCTAGAGGGTGCACTTACTTATTCACACCATCATTTTGGATTGTTATTTCTTTAAATTCATGATGTAGAGATTACTTTTCACTGAGAGTATAAAGGACATCATTTTAGAAATTTTAACATAGAAAGCCTGAATTTTTTTCTTTGCCCTGAATAATTTCAAACATATTAAAGCTCGAGGGGTTCAAAAACTTGTAAGCACCACTGTATGTTATACAAGAAAAAATGTATCGACTTTTTTTGTCTGCCATCTGAAAGTTAATAAAATACTGCAAGGAGACTGTACAGAATTCTTTTTATTATTTAGGAATTTAATTTTAGGTTCCAAATGTTAATTTTGTACAAAATATGATGTAATGTACTTTGACGTAACATTAAAATTTATTTTAAGCCTGTGGCCATCTGCTCGTATTAATTTTTGGCCTTTCTTAAGAATGAATTTGGGCACCCCTGGTATGGGGGGGGGGGGGGGGGGTATTACTTTCATGTCTTTTCCTGCACATAAAAAAAAGGTGTGCGTCTTATTGTGTTATGATGAGTCATAATTTCGTGGGTGGGCTCTGTGTTTGGACCTTTTCACAGCAGTTGTGATGGAGGAGAGGTGACTGTTGTTCCCATCTGGCTGCATAATGAGCTCACAGTCAGACGCAGCAGGGTCACTCATATGAAGCATGTTTTATGACACACAGCAGCAGCACAACAAACTGTGTAGCTGATTTTGTAGCACGACTGAGCATCAATCTTTGTTTTATAGCTCTCGCTCTTTCACTATCACGCCATGCAGCTTTTGATTTGTCCTTTAGCAATATCACACTAATTGTGCAATTTGTTTTCCTGATCCCATTTTGGAAAGGAGGAGGTTGTGGAACAGAACCCCTAAAGAGCAGCAGTTCATTGAAATTCATGTGCAAAAGGCACACACATAGTGGTCCGTGGTGTCTTCAGAGGGCTGATTTTCCCAATAAATAAAATGGTGCAGTTGAAGAAAAACCTCTTTGATGCATCAGGAGTAGACATGGGCTGGTTACCAGCTTCACAGCATTCACTTGTATGAAAATACCATGGCTCTAAAACCTTTAAGATTTCCTGTTTGACAGTATGAACTCCACATATAAACACACCTGACATCATTCCACATGGTTCAGTTGATGAGATTTGCATGCCTAAAACCTGTGCATCTTGGCCAGAATATTGTTGGAATATTTCAGTTATCTAAAAGCCACCTAAGGTGCAAAGTGCATTTTTGAAGAGTCCCTGAAAAAGGAGGCAACAACCCTATATACATATATATATATATATACATATATATATATATATATATATATATATATATATATATATATATATATATATATATTATTATTAATTTTTTTTCAAGGATTCAAAAGGAGTTTATTGCCATATGCACATAGGAACATGTTACCTGCACAATGAAATGTGTTTACTGCATTTTTACCCTATATGCTTGGGTGGTTACTATCCAGGACCAAAGGCAGTTTCATGGATGTAGAAAATTGTGACACTAGTGCATGCTCCAAGACTTGACTTGGTGGGGAGTTAATCACAGGATTCTCTGGTTATAAGCCCACCTCTTTAACCTCGAGCCCATGACCTCATGATAATTGAAACTATAAGGTGTGTGCGTATATATATATATATATATATATATATATATATATATATATATATATATATATATATATATATATATATATATATATATATAGTTATTTTGAAATTAACTATATCCAGAAGTAGGTTATGGTAAGAAGCTGCTATACTAGTGAAATAAATATGGCCTTGTTAATGAGATGGATAACACAGCTTATTACAAGCTTTTTTTTCTTATTCTGTCATCCTCTGTGGTCAGAATTTAAAGCAAAACATTACAGAGTCAGAAACTCTTTTCACACAACCCTTATGGTTTCAATTATCATGAGGTCATGGGCTTGAGGTTAAAGAGATGGGCTTATAACCAGAGAATCCTGTGTTTAACTTCCCACCAAGTCAAGTCTTGGAGCATGCACTAGTGTCACATTTTTTTGACATCCACGAAACTGCCATTGGTCCTTGGAAGCCACCCAAGCAGACAACTAGTCTATAACCTAGTTCTCAAAATTAACCATCTACAACCCCAATTCCAGTAAAGTTGGGACGTTGTGTAAAATGCAAATAAAAACAGAATACAACGATTTGCAAATCCTCTTCATCCTATACTCAATTGAATACACCACAAAGACAAGATATTTAATGTTCAAACTGATAAACTTTGTTTTGTGCAAATATTTGCTCATTTTGAAATGGATGGCTGCAACAGATTTCAAAAAGCTGGGACAGTGTTATGGTTACCACTGTGTTACATCATCTTTCTTTCTAAAAACACTCAATAAGCATTTGGGAACTGAGGACACTAATTCTGAGTGTCATGATTGGGTATAAAAGCAGCATCCCCAAAAGTCTCAGTCATTCACAAGCAAAGATGGGGTGAGGATCACCACTTTTTGAACAACTGCATGAAAAAATAGTCCAACAGTTTAAGAACAATGTTTCTCAATGATCAGTTGCAAGGAATATAGGGATTCCATCATCTACAGTCTATAATATAATAAGAAAATTCAGAGAATCTGGAGAACTTTCTACACGTAAGCGGCAAGGCCGAAAACCAACATTGAATGTCTGTGACCTTCGATCCCTCAGGCGGCACTGCATTAAAAACGGACATCATTGTGTAAAGGATCTTACTGGGTGGGCTCAGGAACACTTCAGAAAACCATTGTCAGTTAACACAGTTCGTCGCTACATCTACAAGTGCAAGTTAACATCAACAACATCCAGAAATGCCACTGCCTGGGCCCAAGCTCATTTGAAATGGACAGACGAAAAGTGGATTTCAAATTGTTTTTGGAAATCATGGACATCGTGTCCTCTGGACAAAAGAGGAAAAAGACCATCCAGATTGTTACCAGCGCAAAGTTCAAACACCAGCATCTGTGATGGTATGGGGCTGTGTTAGTACCCATGGCATGGGCAACTTACACACCTGAAAGGTACATCCATGTTTTGGAGCAACACATGCTGCCATCCAAACAACGTCTTTTTCAGGGACGTCCCTGCTTATTTCAGCAAGACAATGCCAAGCCACATTCTTCAAGCCACTTCAAGCCACATGAAGTCACAAGCGTGACTTCATAGTAAAAGAGTGCGGGTATGAGACTGGCCTGCCTGCAGTCCAGACCTGTTGCCCATTGAAAATGTGTGGCGCATTATGAAGCACAAAATACGACAACGGAGACCCTGAACTGTTGAACAACTGAAGTCGTACATCAAGCAAGAATGGGAAAGAATTCCACCTACAAAGCTTCAATAATTAGCATCCTGAGTTCCCAAACGCTTATTGAGTGTTGTTAGAAGGAAAGGTGATGTAACACAGTAGTAAACATACCACTGTCCCAGCTTTTTTGAAACGTGTACAGGCATCCATTTCAAAATGTGCAAATATTTGCACAAAAACAATAAAGTTTATCAGTTTGAACATTAAATATTGTTATGTGTCGGACGCAGCTCGGAGAACCGACCAGCGTTTGAAGGACCCAGTATGAAATAAGCAGAGCACGGTACAAAGGCTAACTGAATTTAATACATAACAGTGATACAAAAAATAACAAAAGAAAGTGCGGTCTGGCGTGGTGCGCTCCCAGCAGCGCTAACGGTCTGGAGCCAGAAGCTGTTCGGACCCAAGGACCCCGCCGACACCCCCCAGGTGGCCGCAACAAACCGAGTCTGTGAAAGAAGGAACCATTATGTGAGTCCACACTCTACACACAGAGAGAACACTTAAAGGTGTACAAACAGCAAACACTTCCTGGCTTGAGTACTAATCAGCTTCCCAACCTGCAGGCATGGAACATCCAGTTCACAAAACTCCACTGCAGTGGAAGCCGATACATGACTAACATACAGCTCAATATAAAAAGGTGTGAGGGACACCACATTTACTGACTGTATAAATGTTAGTCACAAAATCTAACGTACCTCAGGAAGTGTGCTGACGAGCGTGAGACCTCACCCCCTCCTCTTTCACAGACCGTGCATCAAACCCTGGACGTTCTCTGCATCCACTGATGATGAGATGGCTCCCGAGACGACGATCTCACCCGTCTGGTCACAAGGTCGAGTCTCTGGCAAATACACACTGTATACTCCAGTCTTAAATGCCACCATGTTCCAATCCATATAGATGCACCTCAGCTGTGAGTCCTGACGAGCCGCAGGTGATCAGGGTGAGGTCCTGATAACCTCAGCAACACAGCCACTCAGTCCCAAATGCAAGCCACCTGGAAGGAAAAACAAAAGACAGAAACAAAAAGGCAGCCAGGCCCCCCAGCCATACAACAAATATCTTATCTTTGTGGTGTATTCAATTGAATATATGTTGAAGAGGATTTGCAAATCATTGTATTCTGTTTTTATTTACATTTTACACAACGTCCCAACTTCACTGGAATTGGGGTTGTATCTGCTGCAGCCAATGTGGGTGTCCCAAGACAGGAAAATCAGACGGGTCCTTTGATCAATGTCCTTAATACCCAAGTTGCTCCCAGTGTGAAGTTAAGTGCCTTGCATATCAGCATGCTGTCAGTGGCGTGTGAATGAGTGAATATGAGGCATCACTGTGAAGCCCTCTGAGTATTGGCATCAAGTGCTATAGAGGTGTAGTCCATTTACTCCTCTAACTCCTCCAACCTGCTGGTGGTAGTACTTGAGTCCAATGTGCTCCTCAGACATGTTTTGCTTTGAATTTATTACAACAAACTTCTGCGGTTAGCTGGGTGAGTTGGTATAATCATCAGTCTGCAAATGAAAGAAACATGAGACATGAACTGAGGATATGTGGTGAGAGAGAGAGAAATTTGGATATGGAAAGTAGAAAAAGAGATTGTGCATATCAACACCATCAGCTGTAAATGATTTCTCATTCTATGAGCGAATTGTTTCATCAACCAATAGTTCTGAAAGCAAATGTGTGATCAGGTACAAACTTATTTAGTACTGAAAATTTAAACAGATCCAATATGTTCCAGCATCCAAATTCTGTAGAGATGAAGGCACAATATAACACAATCCGGACTCGACACACAGACTTGCATTAATTAATTCCACATGGTCCAAATTAATTACATCCATTTTTGTGTAGTACTGAATAAATTCAGCTTTGAATAAAATTCCAGGTAGTTACTAAATCCTCAGATTTGGCACACAGGCATGATTTACACCAGTTTATTGCCCAAAAGTTATGGAAAAATTAACAAGAATAACCAAAACTGCTTGCTTATGGAAAGAAATGTCTCCCTTTTTCCTCTGGTTGTGACCTTGCCAACATGTGCAGCTTTCCAGCATTTTGCACCTGTTTCTTGATGAGATTCTTTGGGCGTCAGCGCGTGCTGCCTGCTGAGTTGCCCAGATCCAAAATGGCGACCACGCCTCCTTGCCGGGACATGTCTATGTGACTGCGGGCTCTAGTTCTTAAATAGGGCTCTGTGGGTGTACCAGAGTTTTCCATAAATGGGTCCTGGCCTTGTTTTAATCATGGCTGCATTTTCAATATGTTCAAATATTTAATTGTTTCCGTTGCAAGCTTTGATATTACTTTGGCATTGCACTTCTGGTCGTCTGTAATGTTATCGTGTATGCGGTGACATCACCGAGAGGTTTTCTGGAGGCACCACGGCTGCGCTAAAATCACATTCTACTGTTATTTGTGCACAAATCACATGGTACAATCCCGCCATGTTACGTCATCACACCCTGTACTAGACAGCTGTGATCTTCACGTGCCAGTTTGTTACAGTGTTATTGTGCGACTCACAGCCAGGGGTGGCAGAAATTTTTGTCATTCTCTCATTTAAAAGACAGCATGTGTTATTGTGTCTGCAGCATGCATTTTACTGTGGCACTGACAGCAACCTCTTTCTCTCTTGATGTGACGTTGTGGCTACCAAAGAAAGTTGTATAAAAATAAACTTTTATTTTGCAAGCAATAGCATGTGAAAAAATGTCTTGCTGAGCCAACAAGCAAATTTTCTCAGATATTAGACCCTCAGTGACACTGACACAGTTTGTGGTAGAATGATGAATCATCAGCAAATGGAAAAATGTTCTGCTTAATTTTTTTTTTTTTTTCCCTTCAAAAGATGTTGCAGTAACATTGACAGACAGATGCCACAAGGCATGAAATACCCCCTCAGATCACATTCAGGGATATAAACTCTCAGCACTGAGACTGGCTGTGCTGCAGCTGTACTGTAAATTACATTGGCACTGCAGTCTTCCTTGACTTTATTTCTTCTCCCACCTGAGCCGGAGCTTTGTGCAGAGTATTGATGAATGTGAAACCGCTCAACCTGCTTCAGCGTCAGCAGACACAGTGTGAGTCAAAAAACAACAATTATGTGGCCATTCCCTGTTTTATTACCTCTGGGTGTGCAGGGACAGCACAGAGAAAGCTGCATCGGTGATGTTTCACTCATGATTCTGCAATGTAATTAAAAAAAAAAAAAAATCATCATTTTAGGAACTTAGTGTGAGATCTTCCTTCGGTGTAGAAATAATGGAGTAAAAAATGGGCTGAAGGTGAGTTTGCCTCTTTGTAATAACTTTTAATAGAATTTCCTCACTGGAAGTAATAAGTTCTTAATGCTTAGGGGAGGTGATGGTCTAGTGGTTAAGCTTTGGGCTTGAGACCACAGGATCCTTGGTTCAAATCCCAGCCTGACTGGAAAATCACTACGGCCCCTTGGGCAACATCCTTAATACCCTAGTTGCTCCCGGTGTGTAGTGGGTGCCTTGCATGGCAGCAGCCTGACATTGGGGTGAATGTGAGGTATTGATTTGTAAAGCGTCTGATGCAGATGGAAAGGCGCTTTATAAATGCAGTCCATTTAAATATAGAACATACCACATTTTACTTCATCTGCCAAGGACCTAATAAAATCATTGGCGTTGATTTATTTGTCTGGTTGTCAGCAGGATTACGTCAAAACTACTGCACAAATTTGGACGAAATGTTCACCACAGATACATATTAGGCCATAGAAGACTCCACTGAATTTTGGACGTGATCCGGATCCAGATTCTTGATCAAGATTTCACTTTATTAGTGCAGCAGATAAGTGAATATTTACTGAGGGATCCTTCAAATGGTGATGCAAGCACCAAATTTGGCACACATACTCCTTAGACATTACTCTTTTAAAATGCCGGGTACCCACGTGAACTTTCAATAGGCGGCCAAGAAGGGGTCAATTGAAGTATTACACAGGGGTCAAAATTGAAAAATGCTCCAATCATATTGAAAGATATTTCATATTATTTGTCTGATCATAAAGATTCCAAAAATGTATAGTTTGGACTATCTATGAATGAATGTTCCGGAGTTATGGGGTAAAAACAGCAAGAACAGTGACAAGGGTCAGTTTCAATTTGTACAGGGGTCAAAAGTTAAAGTTGCTCCCATTTTGGTAAAAAGTGATGCAAATTATTAGTTGGGTGAATACGGTTTTAAAAAGGAATAGTTTACATCATGTATCATGCTTAGTTATCATGTTACAGGGTAGCATATGTCACATGTCATAGAATCCAATGGATGCTGATATTGTTTAACCTTTACTTTGCAAACCAAGCACACAACATAGTCAAAACTGTTCCATTTATTAATCCTGTTAGCTCAACCAGTAATTTGCACCACTTTTTTTTTTACCAAAATTGGAGCAGCTTTAACTCTATATAGGCTTTGAAGGATTACAGCAAAAGTACTTCATGGATTCTCACCAAATTTGCACCACAGATAGATATTGGGGTATGGAAGACTATGCTGAATTTTGGAGGTGATCCGGCTCCAGATTGATTGGTGGACATCAGAAATCTCTGATTTCTCTTGTTGATTTAATTGTTTTTGCAAGTCTGCTGTGGAAATGCAATGCAATGTAAATTTTTGCAGCCCCTTTTTACCCAAGTTTTGGATCATCCAATCATATCAAGAACAACCTGATGTTTTTTTTATTTTTTTTACAAAAATAACATCACAAACACACTCATCTTCAAACACTTAGTCCAATTAAGGGTCACGGGAGGCTGGAGCCTATCCCAGCAGTCATGGAGCGCGAGGCAGGGTACACCCAGGACAAGACACCAGTCTGTCACAGGGCCACAGATAAACACATTCACACCCACTCACACACCGATGGACAATTTAAAGATTCCAATTCACCTAACCCGCATGTCTTTGGATGTGGGAGGAAACCGGAGCACCCGGAGCAAACCCACGTAAACACGGGGAGAACATATAAACTCCACATAGAAAGGCCACAGGCGGGAATTGAACCCATGACCTTCTTGCTGTGAGGCAACAGTGCTAACCACTAAGCCACCATGCTGTCCACAACAACATTAATAATGACAAATGTGACATAAATTTAATTCTCTCAACAAATTAAAGCTGTACGGCCATGTTAGTTTTCTGACATTTTGGTTAATTTTGTTCGAGCGAACAGCCCGCTTATGTCGCTGTGCCTTTCTCTACTCTGATGTGATGTCGCCATGTGCTCCCCGGCATTTCTCGCACAAGTCGACGGAAGCCCCCACGTTATCTGTGATGTCACAACGGTGGCTGTCATAGACTGTATGTGTTGCTGCTGTTTGCAGTTCAAGATCATCTGTTCATTTGAAATTTTTCTCTTTAGGGGAAATAATTATACATTTTTCCAGACAGCACAAATTTTGATCATATTGCCAATGTCATATTACAAATCCCCTCTTTAAAGGCTAAAAAATAAAATTATAGTGTTGTCAAAGAAAATTGTTTTCATGATGTAAATCTTAAAACTTTGAAAGGCTGTGCACCTTTAAATAAATGTAATGGTTTTACAAGACGTGGTCACTGAGAAATTGCACAGATGTCCTTCATCAATGTCCTCAAACACTGGAGGTATTACCCAAGCATTACTCATTCTATTTGATGTCTGCATGCAGGAAATGTGGGTGGTGTGCTAGTGGACTATAGGCCCTGCCTAATAACAGTGGCTGTGTCCCAATTCAGTGGCTGCACATTGCTAAGGCTGTCATTTAAATATTTTAAAATATAAATATTTTGATTGCAAATAAAATATAGAAGTAGTTGTTGATATTGGCCTGGTACCACGTCTGAGAAAATGAATGGTGCTGATACCAAAATTTTTAAAAATAGGTCACATCTTGGAGCTTCCACTGCTTTATTTTATTTTACTTTTTTATATTGATTTTTTTATTTTTGCTAGATTTGAAGAATGAAGGTGCTGCCCCACTCTTCTTATAAGTCTGATTGCTTATTTATATAATTGTTGTGAAAGTGTAGGTGCACGGACCCACAACAGGGGGCGCAATGAACGGACAATGGAGAAAAGTAAATAATAAGTTTTACTGTTGTGAGAAGAACACAACTAATACAACAATTAACAATTTGGAGGCGTAAGCCGAAATCTGCTGGTGTCGTGTGGGCAGGCTCGAAGGTAGGAGACGCCCGTCCTAGTCGAACCGGAACCACCCAGATCTCCTCTGCCACCGAAACCCAGAAGTACTGGAACCGCCAAGTCCCGAATTCCCAGGTGGCCACTGCCTTCGCTCGTCGGATCCGGTACTGCTGGCGGAGAAGAGCACAAACACACAGGTAGGGATGCGACCGCACCCAGTAGACGGAGAGGGGCAAAGCCGCCTCCACCTCTTGTCACACTTAAGCAGGAAAGGTGAGTACTTATCCAAACACTTGGCCTTCAGTAGTCCGCTGTCCTGAAAGGGTTATCAAATATTGTCAAAAACACAGAATATGCTGCTGAGGTGATTACCTTAAACTCAAGGTGATATCTCGGCACTGAGGTGGAGACGCCGTCCTGCTGATATACCTCCGTGCTGAGTGGAGTCAGCTGTGTCCAGTAATGGGTGACAGCTGTCATCCTGGCTGTTCTCATCCGGCGGCAGCGCCCTCTGGTGCCTGGAGCCCGCACTCCAGGCAGGGCGCCCTCTGGTGGTGGTGGGCCAGCAGTACCTCCTCTTCAGCGGCCCACACAACAATAATTGCCTGATATCCTTGACGAGAAGCTGGCTCACAGATCTGGCAAGACAGATTCTGTGCTGTTGTGAGGTTCTTCTAAACTTTACACGGTTATATACATTTCTTTTATTTCTGTTTAGCACTCTTCTGGTTGTTAAGTGTATCTACTCTGAACCTTATTTAACTGCAGTCCTGTTGTGATTCGCTAGCGGTTAGCTTTCGCCAGCTAGATCGACTCCCACCGCCGCTACTTTTTCAGTGTAACTGCTCTGAATTTTAATTCATTTATTTACATCTGTGTGAATCCTGGGTGAGCCTTAGGAGTGGTTAGCTGATCCATTATTGGTTAGCTCGTGCTTGCTTGGCTATACTCTTGAAATTCTTAGTGCACAAAGTACACTACTTTACCTACTTTACACCCTCAGTAAATCCTGCGTGATGTTGGAAGATAGGGGAGCTCTCTTAGAGAGCCGTTCCGTAAGGTAGAGCAGCTTCTTAGCTCAGTGGAGTTAGCTGTTACGGGCACTCCAGATGAGGTTAGTGTTGGGCCGGCTAGCGAGCCCATCAACATCAGCCTAGAAACGCCAGCTGTGGAGGACGGCTTTCGGACTGTGGCTAGGCGGAGGAAGCCCTGTAGGGCTTGCTGCCGGTTGTGGTACCCCGATCACACTCGCCACTGCGGACTGTAAATCGGTTCTCCACCTTGGAATTAGAGCATGACACGGGAGTGGATTTTCACTCCCGTCCCATCCCGCTCCCAGAAAAAAAAATCCCATCCCGTCCCACTCCTGTAAAGATGACTCCCAATCCCATCCCGCTCCCACTCAAAATCAGTCCCACTCCCATCCCACTCCCGTATGTCTTCGTGGCTAGGATACGGTTTGATATCTCCCAATTGTGGATGTAGTGCACAGTGACCGTTATGTAATTCGTGTTGGTTCTCTCTTCTAACCACAGATCTGTGGTAAACGCATGGTCTCTGCTCTAAGCGATTTTGAGCGATTGGCGCGTTTGTGGTGCGATATTGCGTCGCATCACGTTGCGTTGCCCTCCTCCCCAAGTTGAAAAATCTGAACTTTTTTGTCTCGTCCCGCCACGATGACCAATCAGAGACTGAATATGTAGTAACGTGGAGATGTCTGGAGTTTGACTGAAGATGTGAACATGTCCTGTATCTGGTAGCAGCCTGTGAGCAGGACTTATGTCTCTTTTGTCCTTTATTTCACAATTATGACAGAGTTTTTGGAGCAAGCAGCAGCCCCGCAGCAGCGGGGGAGCGGAGTTTCTTTTTATTTTTATTTTACATGCGCGCGCGAGCGAATCGTCCATGGAGATTATTTTACTTATTAACTACACAGATGTATAAAAACAAATGGTTTCTAAACACAATTATGACAGAGTTTTTTGGGAAAGAGCGAGGAGCAGCCCTGGAGCAAGCACCAGAGTTTCTTTTTATTTTTATTTTACATGAGCGCACGAGCGAATCGTCCATGGAGATTATTTTACTTATTAACTACACAGATGTATAATAAAACAAATGGTGACTGGTTTCTAAACACAATTATAACAGAGTTTTTGGGGGAAGAGCAAGCTGCAGTCCCACAGCAGCCAGCAGAGTTTCTTTTTTTTCTTTTTTTTATTGTTTACATGTGCGCGCATGAACGGGACAGGAGGTCCTCAAACTGGGTCCTGCAGAGGTGGAAGGACCACTGAAAGCAGCCGTCATCCAGACACAGCTCCTGCAGCAAATAATGATACTCCTTGTATTGGGAGCTTTCCACAACAACTCATTCCGTGTGATCAAGGTCCGTCATGTTAACTTGACTGACAACCGGAGCCGGCAAGTGGAATGGAAGCTCCTCCTATTTGATGACGGCGCACGGGGGTGAATTTTCGCAGCAAACGCAGAGCGACACACCGGGCGAAGGAGGCGCGTCCGTTGCCACGCGACCCCCGTGAATTTGAAGCATCTGATCGTGCCCGGTGTGAACAGAGCACTTCGGTCTGCTGACCAAAACTTTCTGGAGGTTCCCAGGTCCAGGTCCAAACAATGGGGTGACCGTTCTTTTGCAGTAGCAGGTCCTAAGTTGTGGAATGCATTACCTCTTGAACTGAGGTCCATTAATAGCTTGCCTCTGTTTAAAGCTAAGTTAAAAACATACTTGTTCAGGGCAGCTTTTTGCACATAATTGCTTTGACACTTTTTTGTCTATTTTTATTCTATTTTGGATGCTCTTATTGTGTTTTATTGTGTTTTTCGTACTGTTCTTTTTATTTTATCTCTAGCTGGTGCTATTGGAAAGCACTTTGCTTCAGTGAAAACTGTTGTAAAGTGCTATAGAAATAAAACTTGATTGATTGATTGATTGAACACAGCATAACAATGGACGGGTGTAATTTTGGTTATTTTAAATAGATGAAAATAAGCTATTTTTGGCATTCCCGCTCCTGCCCGCTCCCATTCATTTTTATTCCCATCCTATCCCAATCACGGAGTTGATAAAAGTTTGACTCCCATCCCGCGGGAATCCTGCAGGAATCACGTGACCCACGGGAATTACCGAAAAATGTCATCCTCTACTTGGAATTGCCTGATGTGAATTCTCTGAGCCCACATGTGACTTCCACTCCTGTCTCCAGGCTGAAACACCAGACTTTAGTGATAGGGGATTCTATCACCCGCAAAGTCAGGTTACAGACACTAGCTGACGTTAATTGTATTCCTGTAGCCAGAGCTCCCAACATTGCATCACATCTTAGGGTGCTGACGCCGCAGAAGGGAAGACAGACTAAGGAACATAACATGAGATATAGTCACATAGTTATTCATGTCGGCACCAATGATGTCAGGATGAAGCACTCAGAGGTCACAAAAATGGACATAGAGAGGACTTGCCAGAAGGATGTGTCGGCATTGGTTAATAGTTTCTGGTCCCCTCCCCTCCCGGGGTACTGATGAGGTGTTTAGCAGGCTGACATTGTTAAATAGGTGGCTGGCGCAATTTTGTAGACAGCAAGGCTTTAGCTTTATTGATAACTGACCTTTGTTCTGGGGCCACCGTGGCTTGCTGATGCTGGACGGCCTCCACCCTACCGGGGAAGGTGCCACCATCTTGTCTGCAAGCATAGATAGAGTTCTACAGGGAGGGTAACATTAGGAATTTACAGCAGGCCACGGAGCAGGTGATTAGAGACCCTGCAAGGCTTATGACAAATATGGGTGTGGAATCCATTAGCTTAGTGGAGAAATTAGTGCAGAAAATCCACTATGGTGATAGTGCAGTTTATCTGCCAGGGGGAGAAATTCAGCAAGTTGAGACTGTGGCCTGCTTCTATAGACGTGTCTATAAAAATCATAGAGCGATATATTTTGCAAACTTAATACCCATTACTACATTGGATGATGCTGAAATTAAGGATGGCCCAGTGGTTGTTCCAGCAATAGCAAAGATTTCATGTCTGCTACCTACAACACGTGTGGCATGTCTCAAACCTAAACCTAGGCATCTTATATACATATTCTACTCTGGAACCACCCCTAAACCGAAACAGTTCAACTGTCAACCCCACTGTGGTCCTTAGTCTGGGTCTCATTAACATAAGATCACTGTCCTCAAAATCATTGTTGATTAATGAATTAATTATTGATCATCACTTAGAAATGATTGGGTTATGTGAAACCTGGCTTAAACCTACATCTGTCCTCCCCTTAAATGAGGCCTGCCCACCAGCATATACATTTAGTCACGTCCCTTGTGATGCGAAGCAAGGCGGGGGTGTTGCTCTTATTTATAAATCTAGGTTTAGCTTATTAACTGTTGGGGGTCACAAATATAACTCATTTGAGAATCTGATTCTCCGCTCTGCTCAGGATATTATGCATTGCCAAGGTCAGAAGAATAAAAATCAGCCGTATTACTTTGTCACTGTATATAGGCCTCCTGGCCCATATTCTGAATTCTTAGATGAATTTGGTGCATTTATCTCTAACTTGTCAACTATTGCAGACAACATTCTGATCATTGGTGACTTTAACGTTCATATAAATAAGCCTTCTGATCCTTTCTGCAAATCATTTTTGGAAATTGTGGATGCATTAGGATTTAGGCAATGCATTTGGGACTCAACGCACATTAGTGGAAATACCCTGGATCTGGTTCTCGCATGTGGTATTGCTGCCACGAATATTGACATCATGCCTCTTGCATCAGTGGTCTCTGATCACTCACTTATTAAGTTTACAATTTCGCTGCCATGTTTAGTGCAACAACTACCTTATATATCACTACGGTGATGCATCAACTCCCCAACTAAGACTGAACTCGAAGCTAGACTGCCTGATGTCTTAGCTTCACATTTGGCAAATACCCAATCAGTAGACAGACTTGTGGATAGTTTAAACTCGGTCCTCAAAATGACACTTGACATGATTGCGCCACCTGTGTTAAAACCGCGCTCCCCCAAATCACAGTCACCTTGGTTTAATGATTACCTGTGTGACCTCAAGCATAAGGCAAGAGGTCTAGAACAGAAATGGCGTCATTCAAAATTAGAAGTATTCCACCTTGCTTGGCATGATGCTATCTTAGACTATAAGCATGCATTATTGGCTACAAAGCAGACATATTACTCGGATTTGATCAACAAAAACAAGCATAACTCAAAGTTCTTGTTCAACACGGTGGCAACACTTATTCATGAACACTCACATTCACTTGTTCGGTCTCCTTTTACAGCACAAGATTTCCTGGATTACTTTGAGAAGAAAATAAAAGACATTAGGTTAAACATATCCCAGCATGCCTTAACCCAGCCACTACACCCTGCTATTGAGGTTGGCGTTATTACTGAGGTATTACCTAGATCAGTGATTTTCAAACTTTTTTGAGCTGCGGCACCCTTTTTATATTTACAAAATACTATGGCACACCACCAACCAAAATAATATTATAATTCTATTACCTCTGGTTTTGCGCAAAACCCAATTATCGCAATAGAAAATCGATACAGAAAACACAGCATTTCGAAAATCTTCAAGCATTTTGCGCTTTGATCTCAAGTGTTTTTTTAGACGTGTCGACACTTTTATTCACAATAATCTGCCACTCTAATATTCACGGAGCGCAGAGGCTGCCTTCAGCGAACCGAGTTGTGAGCGAGAAGGCCCAAGTCTGACCACGGTGACATCAACGGAGGTCAGGCTGCCTTCCCCGCACACCTCCACAGCCAACGCGGTTTCTCCTTCCCCAGAGGAGCCATGCTCCGTGAGCAGCTGAGATTCACGCTGTAGTCAGCAACCCGTAACCATCGAGACGCACAACACTATGTGCGCAAGTATGTCTATTATACTATAGTACAGCGCTTTGCTGCCATCTACTGGAATAAAAGAGCATTACATCATCTGCCACACTATTACAGCACATACACCCGATAATGGTGATATCTGATAATTGCCCACGACACCCCTGACGATCGATCACGGCACCCTAGGGTGCCGCGGCACCCCGGTTGAGAATCACTGACCTAGATTTACAGATTTTGATAGTATCTCACTAGGCATGCTGACAAAACGTGTAACGTCAACAAAAAGCATAAACACAAAGGAGGTGATGGTCTAGTGGGTGAGGTGATGATCTAGTGGTTAAGGCATTGGACTTGAGACCTGAAGATCCTCGGTTCAAATCCCACCCTGACTGGAAAATCACTAAGGGCCCTTGGGCAATGTCTTTAATCCCTTATTGCTCCCAGTGTGTAGTGAGCATCTTGCATGGCAGCACCCTCACATCGGGGTGAATGTGAGGCATTATTTGTAAAGCGCTTTGAGCGTCTGATGCAGATGGAAAAGTGCTATATAAATGCAGTCCATTTACCATTTCACAACCTGCTTATTTGATCCTATACCAACAAAACTGTTTAAGGACCTGTGGCCCACTCTTGGGCCGACTGTGCTGGAAATGATTAATCTTTCTTTAACTTCTGGATCTGTTCCTAAATGTTTCAAATCTGCAGTGATTAAACCATTACTTAAGAAACCTAATCTTGACTCTAGTGTATTGAAAAACTATCGGCCGATATCAAATCTATCATTTTGCTATAAAATTCTGGAAAAAGTGGTGTCACGGCAGCTAGTGGACTATCTTACTGAGAATAATCTCTTTGAGCCACTGCAGTCTGCTTTTAGAAAATATCATTCCACAGAGACAGCTCTCGCGAAAGTGATGAATGATCTTCTGCTTACAATGGATTCGGACACCACTATGGTTCTGGTGCTGTTAGATCTCAGTGCTGCATTTGATACCGTGGATCATCATATTCTACTTGATAGGCTGGAAAATCATTTTGGGATTACTGGGAGTGCCCTTGCATGACTGACATCATACTTGACCAGTCGTTCTCACTGTGCTTTGTAAAGTAACACTACCTCTAACTTTAGTGACATGAAATTTGGGGTTCCACAGTGGTCCGTCTTAGGCCCCCTGCTTTTCTCCCTTTATGTACACCCCTTGGGCACATATTATACCGTTTTGGGATTACCTTTCACTGCTATGCTGATGATAGTTATACTTACATGCCGATAACTGCTGGTAATCTCGCTCACATAAAATCCTTAGAAAATTGCCTTGCATCAGTGAGAAGTTGGATGTCTAAAAACCTCCTACTTTTAAATTCTGATAAAACTGAAATGATGGTTCTTGGTCCAGTGAGACATCGGCATCAATTTGACCAGTTAACGCTCAGCCTAGGCTCGTGTGTCATACATCACACTGACAAAGTGAGGAACCTTGGGGTAATTTTTGATCCTACATTGTTCTTTCACCTCTACATTAGAAATACAGTAATGTTCAGAATAATAGTAGTGCTATGTGACTAAAAAGTTTAATCCAGGTTTTGAGTATATTTCTTATTGTTACATGGGAAACAAGGTACCAGTAGATTCAGTAGATTCTCACAAATCCAACAAGACCAAGCATTCATGATATGCACACGCTGCATTTACACATAACGACAACAAGTCACGAATGGCACGAAGTACACATTCTTGGCTGCTGATCACGAATGTGATTATTCGGGGCAGAGGCGTCAGGTGTCCTCAGGAACTGCTGCAACCTGTTACCACACGTTACGATTAATGGCACGTGTTACGCACGGTCAAGAATAGTGTTCTGCGTTGTTGCGCGCTATTGCACGCTATTGAGCGTAACAGCACATCGTTAAGTTCTGTCACGTTGTGAATGAGGTGAATTGTCTCCACACACCTCACCTCCACATTAGAAATACAGTAGTGTTCAGAATAATAGTAGTGCTATGTGACTAAAAATATTAATCCAGGTTTTGAGTATATTTCTTATTGTTACATGGGGATTCAGTAGATTCTCACAAATCCAACAAGACCAAGCATTCATGATATGCACACTCTTAAGGCTATGAAATTGGGCTATTAGTAAAAAAAAAAAAAAGTAGAAAAGGGGGTGTTCACAATAATAGTAGCATCCGCTGTTGACGCTACAAACTCAAAACTATTACGTTCAAACTGCTTTTTTAGCAATCCTGTGAATCACTAAACTAGTATTTAGTTGTATAACCACAGTTTTCCATGATTTCTTCACATCTGCGAGGCATTAATTTTGTTGGTTTGGAACCAAGATTTTGCTCGTTTACTAGTGTGCTTGGGGTCATTGTCTTGTTGAAACACCCATCTTCATAAGGCAACATGACCTCTTCAAGTATTTTGACATATCCAAACTGATCCATGATACCTGGTATGCGATATATAGGCTCAACACCATAGTAGGAGAAACATGCCCATATCATGATGCTTGCACCACCATGTTTCACTGTCTTCACTGTGAACTGTGGCTTGAATTCAGAGTTTGGGGGTCGTCTCACAAACTGTCTGCGGCCCTTGGACCCAAAAACAACAATTTTACTCTCATCAGTCCACAAAATATTCCTCCATTTCTCTTTAGGCCAGTTGATGGCAAATTGTAACCTCTTCTGCACATGTCTTTTATTTAACAGAGGGACTTTGTGGGGGATTCTTGCAAATAAATTAGCTTCACACAGGCGTCTTCTAACTGTCACAGCACTTACAGGTACCTCCAGACTGTCTTTGATCATCCTGGAGCTGATCAGTGGGTGAGCTTTTGCCATTCTGGTTATTCTTCTATCCATTTTGATGGTTGTTTTCCATTTTCTTCCACGGGTCTCTGGTTTTTTTTGTCCATTTTAAAGCATTGGAGATCATTGTAGATGAACAGCCTATAATTTTTTGCACCTGCACATAAGTTTTCCCCTCTCCAATCAACTTTTTAATCAAACTACACTTTTCTTTTGAACAGTGTCTTCAACATCCCATTTTCCTCAGGCTTTCAAAGAGAAAAGCATGTTCAACAGGTGCTGGCTTCATCCTTAAATAGGGGACACCTGATTCACACCTGTTTGTTCCACAAAACTGACAAACTCACTGACTGAATGCCACACTACTATTGTTGTGAACACCCCCTTTTCTACTTTTTTTTAACTAATAGCCCAATTTCATAGCCTTAAAGGTGCGTTTACACATAACCAAGATGCGTTACGAATGTCATTTTTCTGTCATTCGTGACACATTCCTGACATTCTTAACGTGACTTAACGCATCTGAATAGGTTTCTTAATAGTGAGTGTTGGTGCGTGATATTCTTGATATTCGTGGAGCATGTTTTTGCCTGTCAAAAAATCTTCCACGAATGTCACACACCACCCTCATTTCGTCTCACATCATGGAGGTCGCAACTGAGTGTATTGATCCGTTTTGATGAATAGTGATCCTTAACATAACGTGACAACGTTCATAGTGGTTCCTGTGATGGTTCTTGGAGCCCAAACTGTCACGCGTTATTACAAAGTGACACGGAAACTGTCAAGTTTTGACACGACTTGTAAAACGGCGTCACGTCACTGCGAGCCATGACGAATCAGTTTTCTGTCACGTGCGCACAATTAAACTCGGCTCCAAGTGTCATTCCACAGTTCCTGCTGAAGCTCCCCAGGACGCTCCTGCAGGTGTTCCACCTGCTGTTGTAACCGATGAGCGGGAGAACGAGTCTGAGCAACCAGAGGAGCGAGAGGAGACTCACGTGCAGCCAGACATCTCTGCACCTCCTCCAGTCCATCGGAAGAAGAAGCGCGCGTACAATTAAACCCTGCTGCACCCCATTCAGTTTGATTGCTGACACCAAGTCGGCTAAAAGACTAATTTCACTGCTCTTCAGCATGCTCCTGCAGGTGTTCCACCTGCTGCATGTGCCTGATGTTTGGGAAAATGCGCGAGACAAGAGCTACATGAAGCCACACATCTGGCTCTGTCCTCCTCCTCCTTTCCCAACTACGCATGCAGTCACAAAGTTCTTCTGAAAAACTGGAACGATCTGAATTCAGTTGTATGAATATGGGTGTGTGTGTGGAGACAATTCACCTCATTCATAACGTGACAGAACTTAACGATGCGCTGTTACGCTCAATAGCGCGCAACAACGCGGAACACTATTCTTGACCGTGCATAATGGTTCCTGATAATTCTCCAACAACATGTGCCATTAATTGTAACGTGTGGTAACAGGTTGCAGCAGTTCCTGAGGACACCTGATGCCTCTGCCCCGAATAATCACATTCGTGATCAGCGGCCAAGAATGTGTACTTCGTGCCATTCGTGACTTGTCGTCGTTATGTGTAAACGCATCATAAGCGTGTGCATATCATGAATGCTTGGTCTTGTTGGATTTGTGAGAATCTACTGAATCTACTGGTACCTTGTTTCCCATGTAACAATAAGAAATATACTCAAAACCTGGCTTAAACTTTTTAGTCACATAGCACTACTATTATTCGGAACACTACTGTATTATGAGGACTGCTTTCTTCCACCTGCAAAATATAGCGAAGATTCGTCCCATCCTGTCTATGGCTGATGCTGAGACCCTGATCCATGTGTTTATCTCTTCTAGATTAGACTACTGCAATGTTCTATTTTCTGGTTTACCACAGTCTAACATTAGGGCTCCCCAATTGGTTCAAAATGCTGCAGCCAGACTTTTGACATGAAGCAGAATGTTCAACCACATTACCCCCATTTTGGCATCCCTTCACTGGCTTCCTGTCCCAGTGAGATCAGATTTTAAGGTTCTGCTACTAGTCTATAAAATTGTTCACGGACTGGCACCTCCCTACTTAGCTGACCTAATTAAACCTTACGTACCGGCCCGGGCTTTGCATTCTCAGGGTGCAGGACTACTTTGTGTCTCTAGGGTGAATAAGAAGTCTGCAGGTCATAGAGCTTTCTCTTATTGTGCCCCTGTTCTGTGGAATGATCTCCCTGCATCAATAAAACAGTCAGATTCTGTGGAGACTTTCAAGTCCAGACTTAAGACTCACTTATTTTCCCTTTCGTATGGCTGCATACTGGTGTAGTTTTGTTTTACACTTTTTACTCATTTAATTCATTTTATTAGGAAACGGAGCGTGCCGCGGCCTCAACTTTACCTAAATTCTGGGTCTTTTAGTGAAGCTTAGGGCTAGTGGCCGGCGATCACCTTAGTATTTCTTCTGTTTTTCTTGTTGATTCATGCTGGCAAATTATACAGTATTTCTTGTCTTTTGGATGCCTGATTCTGTTTTTTCTCTCTGTTTAAGGTGCAGCTCCATCCAGACATGGGAGTTGTATTTGTGCTGGCGACCCTCCTGTCCTGTGCACCAACAGCATTTCCTGTGTATTTGTTTTGTGAATTGGTCTGTAATTTATGTCTGTAGCATGGTCCAAGCAGAGGGTCACCCCTTTGAGTTTGGTCTGCTTGAGGTTTCTTCCTCAGAAGGGAGTTTTTCCTTATCACTGTTGTTCTGGGGGTTAGTAAGGTTAGATCTTACTTGTGTGAAGCGCCTTGAGGCAACTCTGTTGTGATTTGGCACTATATAAATGAAAATAAATTGAAAATAATTGAAATTGAAGCTGCGGCGTGCACACTTTTCGGTGCACCAAGACCTCTATGGCTAATCTCAATTTGCAAAGTCTTGCAGTGGAAACAGGAAGCAATGATCTTGTGCTGCCTGTTCTTGCAAAGGGAGAAAATTCACTTGAGAAAATGAGTCCACCACTTCCACCACCTATGATCAGATATGTTGAGGTTTGGGGCTTTTTTGTTCCTGAGAAAAATAAACATTGTGGTGCAGTGCATCCAGAAAGTATTCACAGCACTTCACTTTTTTTCCCACATTTTGTTATGTTACAGCCTAAACCAACAGCAGAAAAACAACACCCTTCTAGTGTGTCACGACTGCGTCCGTGCTTGAAGTCAATTTGCTCCCTGCGTGTGAAGATGTAGTGCACCTCATTGTGCATACTAATAGCCCACATAAACCTTTCAGAATGATAGAATAGCTCTGTTTAGGAGATGACAATTAAAAGTTAAAACTGGTTGCAGCTTATAGACGCCATCTTCCATCATAGGGGTGATAATTACACTGATGTATGAGTGGAAAACAGTAAACAAAACTAATATGGTAGTAGTATGGCAATAGTATGGCAATATTATGCTTTTCTCCGGGTGCATGTAGGCTCGCGGAGCTGGCTGATCTTTAAAAGGTTGAGCTTTGAAAACAACGAAATATGGAGCCATTTCATTCATCACAATCTAAATCAGCGAGCAGCACCATGAGCAGTTGAATCGGGCCAGAGATAAAAACAGATGGCTCGCTGTCTCTCTTACTTTGTCCTCATCTGTTCTATCTTTACCCTTTTCGAGCAAAAGTTTCATAGTGCACTCTCAGCTATCACAGCTAATTTTCACACTTGGTTGGTTCGTGCCCCATTGAAGTTCAGCGACTTTGCAAATGGAATGTCTTGACTATTTTCAGGCTCATAACACTGCGTGCGAGTAGCCCAGTATGACCATGCAGTGGCCGCCAGCTCTTTTTTAAAATAATTGCAACCTTCAGCGCTGTGATGGAGCTGCACACATGTGACACAACAAACAGTACATACAGCACAGAACAAAACTCTATTTCATTAAAAACATTTTTTATATTACTGCAACACTTAAATGTTTGTATATATACTAGGGATGAGCGAGTACACCACTATCTGCATCTGTATCTGTTCAACCATCTACATTATCTGTATCCATATCTGGACTCGGGGTGGGCGGGGCCTAAATCGGAAGTGGGCGTGGTTTTGCCAGACATGGGTGGGGCTTAAATATGTACATTATTTTGAGCCCGAAATTGATATAGATTGATCAGAAGTTGCTATATTTATTGTTTATTTGAAAACTATTCACACAACAGCCTCAAAATTGAGATTCAAATCAATGTTTTTGATCACAAAAGTAAGAGAACTATTTACAGAACAAGTTTTTTTTTTATAAATTCAGAACATGAATATTCTTAAGTGTATGAATGAGTATTTACAAAAGAGCCTCAGAGGTGAGATTCAATGGTTTTGGTCACAATAGTAAAGGAACTATTACCGAACAAGTTTTTTATAAACTCAGAAAATGAATATTCTTAAGTGTATGAACGAGTAACAGAACAGACTCAGAATTGAGATTCAGTGTAGTAGGAAATTATGAACTACTAAATATGCATGAAGCATCATAGTCAACACAACTTTGTTTTTTTTTATGATCAAACTGTGATTTTTTTTTTCAGTTATTTATTTAGTTTGTGATGGCTGCTGGATTGTGTTTGTTTGTGTTGACGGCTGTAGGTTTGTGTTAATTTGTGATGATTTCTGTTAGTTTGCGGTGATGGCTGTTTGTTTGAGTTGACGGCTGTAGGTTTGCGGTGAAGGCTGTTAGTTTGCGGTGAAGGCTGTTAGTTTGTGGTGAAGGCTGTTAGTTTGCGGTGAAGGCTGTTAGTTTGTGGTGATGGCTGTTAGTTTGTGGTGATGGCTGTTAGTTTGTGTTGATGGCTGTTAGTTTGTGGTGATGGCTATTAGTTTGTGGTGATGGCTGTTGGATTGTGATGATGGCTGTTGGATTGTGATGATGGCTGTTGGATTGTGATGATGGCTGTTAGTTTGTGATGATAGCTGTTGGATTGTGATGATGGCTGTTAGTTTGTGGTGATGGCTGTTAGTTTGTGATGATGGCTGTTAGTTTGCGGTGATGGCTGTTAGTTTGCGGTGAAGGCTGTTAGTTTGCGGTGATGGCTGTTAGTTTGTGGTGATGGCTGTTGGATTGTGATGATGGCTGTTAGTTTGCGATGATGGCTGTTACTTTGCGGTGAAGGCTGTTACTTTGCGGTGAAGGCGGTTAGTTTGTGGTGAAGGCTGTTACTTTGCGGTGAAGGCTGTTAGTTTGTGGTGATGGCTGTTAGTTTGTGGTGATGGCTGTTAGTTTGTGGTGAAGGCTGTTAGTTTGTGGTGAAGGCTGTTATTTTGTGGTGATGGCTGTTAGTTTGTGGTGAAGGCTGTTAGTTTGTGATGATGGCTGTTAGTTTGTGATGATGGCTGTTGGATTGTGGTGATGACTGTTGGATTGTGATGATGGCTGTTAGTTTGTGATGATGGCTGTTAGTTTGGGGTGAAGGCTGTTACTTTGCGGTGAAGGCTGTTAGTTTGCTGTGATGGCTGTTGGATTGTGATGATGGCTGTTAGTTTGCGGTGAAGGCTGTTACTTTGCGGTGATGGCTGTTAGTTTGTGGTGATGACTGTTGGATTGTGATGATGGCTGTTAGTTTGTGGTGATGGCTGTTAGTTTGTGGTGAAGGCTGTTACTTTGCGGTGAAGGCTGTTAGTTTGTGGTGAAGGCTGTTAGTTTGCGGTGAAGGCTGTTAGTTTGCGGTGAAGGCTGTTACTTTGTGGTGAAGGCTGTTAGTTTGTGGTGATGGCTGTTAGTTTGTGGTGATGGCTGTTAGTTTGTGGTGATGGCTGTAAGTTTGTGGTGATGACAGTTTGTGTTGATGGCTGTTAGTTTGTGTTGATGGCTGTTAGTTTGTGGTGATGGCTATTAGTTTGTGGTGATGGATGTTGAATTGTGATGATGGCTGTTGGATTGTGATGATGGCTGTTAGTTTGTGATGATAGCTGTTGGATTGTGATGATGGCTGTTAGTTTGTGGTGATGGCGGTTAGTTTGTGATGATGGCTGTTAGTTTGTGGTGATGGCTGTTGGATTGTGATGATGGCTGTTAGTTTGCGATGATGGCTGTTAGTCTGCGGTGAAGGCTGTTACTTTGCGGTGATGGCTGTTAGTTTGTGGTGATGGCTGTTGGATTGTGATGATGGCTGTTAGTTTGTGGTGATGGCTGTTAGTTTGTGGTGAAGGCTGTTAGTTTGTGGTGAAGGCTGTTAGTTTGCGGTGAAGGCTGTTACTTTGTGGTGATGGCTGTTACTTTGTGGTGATGGCTGTTAGTTTGTGGTGAAGGCTGTTAGTTTGTGGTGATGGCTGTTAGTTTGTGGTGAAGGCAGTTTGTGGTGATGGCTGTTAGTTTGTGGTGATGGCTGTTAGTTTGTCATGATGGCTGTTCGTTTGTGGTGAAGGCTGTTAGTTTGTGGTGATGGCTGTTAGTTTGTGGTGATGGCTGTTAGTTTGTGATGATGGCTGTTAGTTTGTGTTGATGGCTGTTAGTTTGTGATGATGGCTGTTGGATTGTGATGATGGATGTTAGTTTGTGGTGATAGCTGTTAGTTTGTGATGATGCGAACTAAATGGGGCGGATGATTACTATCAGCTCTCAATAAAGTATTTCTGCTAAGAGATTTGCGGTAAATAGTTGATTGCAAAAAAAAGTATTGACATCCTTATAAATAGTGAGATCAAAGGATTATAGTTATAGAGGATTATAGTTCATAGTAAAAGATAAATAATCCGTGGTGGAATTAATATAATTCAAAAATTGATGTAACTCATCATATGTGCCCCTCCAAATTAAGAGGACGTCATCAATGTATCTGTGCCATAATGATATTTTTGAGTGAAAAGGGTTATTTTCAGTACTAAAGATATGTTTCTCTTCCCAAAAGCCCATCACTAAACAGGCGTATGATGGAGCAAAAGCACTCCCCATAGCAGTGCCCTGTAGTTGTAGATAAAATTTGTCTGAGTATTTGAAAAAATTAGTCGATAAGACAATCTCAACCAATTTAATCAAAAAATCTGAAGGTGGCAGCACATCAATAGGACGTTCGGCAAGATAGAAGGAAATGGCTTCTAAGCCTGCGTGGTGAGGTATGCACGTATATAGACTTTGTACATCCAAAGACACAAGGATATCAGCACTTGCACAATTCCAATTATTGATTAGATTTAGAACATCAGTGGTATCCTCAAGATACAAAGGTAATTTATGAACAAACTTTGCCAGAAGGAAGTCAACAAATTGTGAAAGGGGCTCACTAAGACTCCCTATTCCAGAAACAATGGGCCGTAATGGAGGATCATCCATCATTGTTTGTGAATTTTGGGTACACCTGCAGAGTTTGAGTCAAGCACAGTTTGTGCAGGACTCTGAGGAAGATGTGACTCTCACATCGAAACGTTAGTCCAGTTGAACATTTTTGCTTTCAGCACCTTATTAAATTTTCTGGCACTTATTTCTGTGTTGCACCAGTTATTTTTCTCTTTTATTAATATAGGTTACTTTGTGTGTTCAGCTACACGTGTGTATGTGGGTAAGTGGTCTGTAAGACTGTTTATTTTTTTATGATCTGTGTTAACTTAGTGATTCCTGCAAACATCCAGTGATGGCAAACAGGGAAATAATATGTCAACCTTGTTCACTGTATTCTTCTCAAAAGCACAGCGTTCAGTACGAGCAAAGTTTTCCAACTGACTTTATATCACCAGCCAAACTAAGATCAAACATACGGTTATAAAAAAAAAAAAAAAAAAAACCCTACCGGAGTGGAGGCAGTGACCGACCAAGATAGTTCTGTCTTGTCAAATGCAACGCGTATGTTACGAAACAAGTTCACCAAGTAACTTTAAATATCATACATACCGAAATAGAGGCGAGCTGAAGAAAACCCTGGTCTCATGGCGTTTGCTGAATGAAGGAAAAAAGTACCAAAGTCACAAACCATTGAAAAAAAGTGGACAGTTGAGCCTGGACTTCTCCCGCTCTGCAAGTCCAGAGCGCATAAAAGGCTGAAATAAAACCGAAACTAACAAAATAACAACGAAGCGAACGTGACCTTGACGCTTTAAAACAAAATCAAAATGAAGCGTCAGTGTATGATCATATCAGCAGCGAGTCTGTGAGTCTGTGCTGTCTGACTCCACAACTACCTGCAGCTCCATTGTCTTGACAACGTGCGCGCACACACACACACACACACACACACACACACACACACACACACACACACACACACACACACACACACACACACACACACACACACACACACACACACACACACACACACACACACACACGTCAAAGCCAGAGATGCTGAAAGGTTGGAGAGACATGTCTGTGTAGGGAGGGGTGGGCTCTGTGTGTGACTGGGCAATCACAGAGCGTGAAGACATTCAGTTACCCAATGAGGATTGCCCTTCAGCACGAGCATGGATATTGACAAGTTTTACTCTTATCATGCTCGTACTCGTCAAAAAAGCTTTATCCATAATGGATACTCATCTGAAACGAGTATCCAGCTCAACCCTAATCTATACTAGAGAAACCCCCTATGATATCACCCACAGGTTTTCAGAGAGCTGGTTTGAAGCTCAAACAGCGTGGTTCAGAATGCCATCATCTTGGCCATGCCTGACTCCAGCTAACTCCCAGCCAACACATAAATGGGTGAAGAGGTAGAGTGTGAGCAAGACCAGTGTGACCTTGGCAGGACTAATAAAGCCCAAACAAGCCCCCCATCTCTAAGTTATAAAACAAGCTAAAGCTAACAGGCTTATCTTGGTTTGGGTATTCATGCATTTTTGTTGTTGTTGTTGGGGGTATTGGGCGGTGGTTTCCGTAACTGGTGGTTTGGGTGTGGGTTTTAAAAGTATCACTGCAATATTGCCTTAGTAACAGTGGAGGTAATGTCACCAAGCTCTCTGTTAGATTAGACAGAACTTTATTGATCCCTTGTGAAGACTCCCTCAGGGAAATTGAGGTTCCAGCAGTATTGTATAGCAGTACATGGGGTAGGAAGCACACAGAGTATCAAAAGTGAAAGTAGAAAAGAAAAACAGTTTGCAATAATATAACTATACAATATAAATACCAGACATATTGATCAATACTGGTTTACTGGCTACTACTTTTCCTCTCATTCCCGACCTCTGTCTTCCTGTTACTCCCCCCGCTAATAAGTGCTAATGGTGCTAACACACAAATTTAATCTTCTTCTTTTGGCTGCTCCCATTAGTGGTCACCACAGCAGATCAATCGTTTCCATTTCACTCTGTCCTCTGTGTCTTCCTCTGTCACCTCTTCTCCTGCATAGTGGCTCCATCCTCAGCATCATTCTCCCTATATACCCAGTGTCACTCCTCTGCACATGTCCAAACCACCTCAGTCACCTCTCTAACTTTGTCTCCAAACTGTCCCACCTCAGCTGTTCCTCTGATATGTTCATTCGTAGTCCTGTTCATTCTTGTTACTCCCAAAGAGAATCTCAATATCTTCTGCTCTGACACATCCAGCTCTGTCCCCTGTCTTTTTGTTAGTGCCATTGTCCAGGGCCGTTTCAAGGCATTTGGGGGCCCTAAGCAAAATGGACTTTCAGGCCCCCCATGCCTCACCACCCCGCCCCGTCTGCTCAAAGCCTACATGAACCACAGCACAGACACACTGTTTAAGCTCACACTTTGTCAATAAAATATTTCTTTGACAATCTATTTAAATATTTGTAAAAAAAAAAAAAAAAAAAAAAAGCCACTACCATCCCATAACTAAATATATAGAAAGTGCAAATTGTGTAGTAACTACAAAATCCAAAATACTTCAAAAATGTGCACAGTAACTAAATCAAACACACTTTAAAAATGTTATTAAAAATAAATTAACGGGACTATTAAATGCTGCTTTCCCATTTTCTGGTTTCACTCCTTTCTCTCTCATCATAGTTAAATTTTTTTTTTTTTGCAGTGTGCATGTCAATTCGATCATGGGTCAAATACATTTGGCAGAAAGGTCCGAAATATGACCAGCTTCACAACACGGAGTCGGGAAAAAATGCTCAAATGACCCGCAATTAATGGAGGCAAATTGTACATACCGTATCGTTGGTTTGGAGGTTGATGACTGTATAAAGAAGTGGAGCTCGTTGAGAGAGAAATTAATGCAGAAAACCCATTGTTCCTGTTGTAAACTCCATACAGATGTGACAGAACTTTAAAAGAGTCACGGGCAGGTCAAAGTCATTGCATGGCCACAGAGTTACAGAGTTGCAGAAGCATAAATCAGGCTTCCCCATAGATCATCAGCACCTCCTGACTGTAACTAATCTGTTACATACATATAGCGGATTTTGTCTGTTTTACACATATAGCGGATTTTGATTATAATGGACAAAATTCGCTGCTCCATCTGAATCCATTACATGCAAGTTTTACTGCGGTCAAATTCACATTTTTGTAATTACTCTGTCGTGATTGCAGCATTAAAAACAATCACATAGTCAATGATGAACCTAATTAATGCTGAAATTATTAAATTAAAAAAGAATTGTTTC
Source organism: Thalassophryne amazonica (assembly GCF_902500255.1). Classification (NCBI taxonomy): domain Eukaryota; kingdom Metazoa; phylum Chordata; class Actinopteri; order Batrachoidiformes; family Batrachoididae; genus Thalassophryne; species Thalassophryne amazonica. The sequence continues at coordinate 35,437,995 of NC_047116.1, read as the reverse complement.
ATCTTGGAATTTATCATCACATGACTACATGTGTGCTGACAAATAACCATCAAGAGTAAATGAAATGTGACCATGTCAAAGCTGTTTTGATCTTTAACAGACACACGGCAATAATAGGCACAAACTCTCCTGTTGTGTTTATAGTAAATATTTATATTTATCTACTCTCTTTTTTAATGGTTGAAATTCAGATATGAATTAAAGGATAGGGATTTTTCAAATTTTACTAGATTTTTCATGACCTTGACCTTTGACCTTGAAAAAAGAATGGTGTCTAGCCACTGGGGTATAGTTTATGTGGATAAAGTTGGATGAAAATTCCATTTGAATTGCAAGCTGTAGAGTGTTCACTGACAAATAGGGATGAAAACATAACGTTTGTCCAAGTTCGTTAGCAGAGGTAAATAGTGGACTTATCAGTACAGACGTTTCTAGAATTTCAAGAAGACTTTTTTGTTTGTTTTTACATTTTATGTTGGAAAATAACATTAAATTTGGCAAGTGCTCTCATGAAATGCTGTCTCCTTGGTGAAATTCAATTTCAATTTTATTCAGTTTTATTAATTTATATAGCGCCATCTCACGACAGAGTCACCTCAAGGCGCTTCACACAACACAAATTCACAGCAAAACAAAATGAATTAAAATCAAAAAAAGCACAGTAGAAAGTAAAAACATAAAATAATTAATGAATCTACCAGACTTAAAAATGTGCACATTACATTTCATGCTATTTTGTCTAAAAATAAATGTCCAAGGTACATTGTTATTGAAGAAATCATCTCATCTGAAGCAACAACAACAGATAAGTTTGGTAATTTACAGAGGAACATCAAAATTGTTGAACAGAAGAACTGCAGAGTTTATTTTATTACTTCAAAATAGAAAATAAACTCTTCTGAAGTTAAACTTGAGGTAAAAAATAATGAATGTATATTTGTAAAGATTTTTTTTGGAAAGCTGCCGTGGATAAACTAGCAGGAGCTGCACTTTGTGTTCTTCCATGTTTTGGGCTGGGCACCTCGTTTCTTTTGGCCATGTGAAAATATGTCACAGCATGCCGAGGTGAAAGTTGGATTTGGTTGAACTTTGATCGCAACGCGATGACGTCAAGCGATAATAGTTTTTGCTGCTTTGCTCAATGGAACGTCTCAATGAAAATAATGGGTTTTGCGTGTCCAGTGTGAAAGGCCCTTTGGTGCTTTATATGTTGGATTATTAGAACTATCTGCTATGGCACATCTTAATAATAGCACATGTTGACAACTGCAAAAACTTTGGTAAAGTCTTTCCTTTTCATAATCCAGTGGCTCTTAAATAATTGAAAACAAATATTACTGAGGTATTGATCCCAATCACACCAAATGTAACAGCAAGTCAACTAAAATGAAAACAATCCATTTGAAATTGAAACTGTCACAAATGATTCCTTCTAATTCCTCTCTAAAGTTATTCACCTCCTGAAAATAATGAACTAAATCTATTACAGCTGCTCTCCTGTGGCTATATTGTATTGTAGGATGCTTCTGGTTATTCATCTTGAGCACAGGTGGAAAAAGTCGAATCAGCTGTGCCGGTGGCGAGCACTGTGTCAGGGTGAAGAAATACTGATCTGATAATATCCTCATTAGCGGGTCTCGGCCCAATGGAAACCACAGCTGAGATCAGAAGGTCTCCTCTGTTGGTGACAACCGCTGCCCCGGGGCCGTCATGAGCCAGATGAGCTCTGGATGGCAGCGTGCACACCTTTGAGTCCCATCAGTCACAGTGTAGTCAGAGAGAGAGAAATAAAGGTCAAGGCTGATTTTGCTTCTCAGGCACATCATCCTCATTGAAACTACAAGGAGAGATTGATAAATTTCAAATAAAAAAGTAGCATTATTGTTTCAGCATAGTCTCCTCCATCTCCATGGAAACACCTAATGTAAAAGAGACATCCCCCTGTTGTTGAAGAAATACCACTTTAAAACATTAACCTAAAGCCCCTTGAAACCTGACCGGACTGTGGGTTTGTGTCATATTTGAATCACTGTTGCAAAACAAAATGACAGTATATGGATATCACTAGAATGGCAACATTCTCCCGAACAAAATGTACCCTGGTCATTTTATGATGCTGCAATTCTGAGGAAAAAAATCATACAGAATAGTCAGGTGCACTATGCAACCCAAAAAAATTTCACTTTTTTTTTTTTTTGGAGTGTATCAAAACTATGCGTGCAAAGACACATGCAAAAGACATGTCCTGCCTTTGAGAACCAACAAGCTTCTCATGACAGAAATGGGTTTAATCTTTTAGGTAACCAAGGAGTCTTTACATGTCATCACCATCATCGTCACCATCAGTGTCATACTTGTTCTGGGGATCCTCATCATTCTGACACTCACTGCAGCACTGGCAAAGATCGGTGCAGGATGCGTTCTTTGTTCTGCAAGAACATCTGGCAGAAGAACAGTCTTTTTTGCATTGACAGCTAACCATCTCAGTGATGGCCTTTGGCGCTGTCATGGTTGGTTTCAGCTGGCCATTGGACTCCTTGTGTTAACCATTTTGCATGGGATCCAGCTGAGGATCCTGTAGTGCAATGCTGGCCTGTCCCCACACACTGGCTTGGATATTCGCCCTATTGATGTATCCCATAATACCCTTGCGTGCCAGAGAGTCGCTACAGTCCAACATATAGAGAATCAACACGATGACAGTTGTAAATGAATATTATACTACAAAAATGTATTTTTTTATGCGTTTCATCATGTTAATAAGCAACTGCTGCATGATACCCTGAAAACTTGCTAAATCAATTATAACAAATAATCCGTGTCTGTTACGTTTAATCTGCATGGAATTTAATAAACACAAACCGAATTTCAGACATATTATATATATTAGTCTCAAACAAAGAGGACAAACAGTGTTGTAAAGAACAATAATCAAGACGTTAAAGAGCAAACTTGACTTTCCCCCAGAACGACATGATCAGGAAGCGATTGTAGCTCACAGCAGCTCCCATTGAAAATAACAGAGAGACAGCCTGTGATTCTCGCATGTTTACATAAAATAAATACAATAACAACATCTAGAAACCCAGAGGATATATTCGCGAGAGTTTTAGGCACAATATAAAAATACTTTTATGTTGCGATGTTAATGGAGTTGTCTGTGTGTAGCGATTAAAGTGCAGCGTGATCAGAGCATCTCAATGCAGTTCTCAGTGTTACTGAGATCTCGCAGCGCGGCGACCTCTTCGAGGTTTTGCGGGATTTGAAATGTCAATAGGGCGAATAAACTCTCAGGACATGTTGTCTCAGAGCTTCAAGGGTAGGAGGTAGCTTGTCACTTTCTGCCATGTGCTTGCAGAAGAAATGCCATTGCAGTTCAGAGATGGCCTTGATGTAGATGGGGTGCACAGATGAAGCTAGCCAACATAGTTTCGCCACTTCTGCCTATGTTGAAAGCATCTGCAGAGAACTGATTACATCTCTATCTGTCTTCATGTAGACTTGCAGCCAGGTTGCTTTGCCTATATGGGAGAACCTTCCAGTGTTGCACACATGGAAGGCTGGCAAAACCTTTGCACTTTCTGACCCCTATGGTTCTCCATATTGGTTCTATCACCATTACCCCAGAGTCCATGGAAATGGATGTGTTCTTAAGCATGAGGCCATAGTTTGCTATGACTAACACTAGGACAGCTGTGCCTGAGGAGAAGAAAACCATCTGTGCATCTGGTGGGTTTCTTTGTGATGCCAGGACAGCGTGGTAGATCAACAGTGTGTCTGCTTCTTCATGATTGTTGTTCTGGAAAAGAAAGTCTTTGTTGCTTCTGGTATGCCCTGAAGAAGAGGTGATGACCAGTTTGTGTGATGTACCGTTGTACTCTAGAGTCTTTTCAGCAAGATAGTTGGTCAGGTCAGCCTTCATCTTGTCATGTGAAAGGATCCTGCTCATTGGGATGTGTTTTATGTTTGTGTCATCTCTGATCTGATACTGGACTGTTAAGGATCTCAGGGCTATCTTGCAACTTGGAGCATTTAGTATGGTGTCCATCCCATCTTCTGGCTGCTGATCCACCTGTGGAGTTTCTGCTTGTTGCCAACTTGTTCTTTTATTTGCCCAGACATGGCAGGATTGTACCATCTGCAATAAAAACTGTACAACATACATGAAATATAGGCTTACTACAATCATCAGACCACTACATACACATGTTGTTGTGGGTGGTGCTTAGTATGGCCTAATGAAATTGTGAAATTAGTAAGTTTTTGCACTACTGTAACAAATGTCTGAATACATCTGCAACTAGGAGCATTGGAATCTGTGGCCCTGAAAATGGCAGTTTAATGGTCAGAACAAAAGCTCAAGGTTATTTAGAAGCTGAGATATTGACAAAAATTTTTTTTTTTTTTTTTTTTGCTTTTGAATTGTTAAAAGGCCCAGCAACAATGTCCATGTAAATATAGGAGAAATAATGTGCATTAGGATTGAAGCTCATTTTTTCTTCAAAAGATCAAAACACGTACTACAAAAAGAAGGACTTACCTGTGTGACTTTTGCCTCTGCTTCTCTGGGTTTTTTTTGCTGATGTTGCATAATCCTCAGGTCCCACATGTTCCCCTTGCTTTGGGGAAATAGTCAACACTGCTGCTGGCTTTAACATGTGTTTTTAAGGCATGTTTATTCCCATTTCAGACAAAGCATGGGCCCTCAGAGAAATGCGCTACAGATATAGCTCCTAATGGAGCTGCACATCTGCACACATTTCTCCCACGTTTGGGGTAATTTTGGGTCCTTTAATTGGAAAGGTATCAATGCTAACATTCTGGATGCCGACTCTTTCATGTGAGCACCCAGATACAGCACACCTACGACGCATATTTTGTTCTCAGTCTCTGAGGTCTGGTGTTTTCACACTCATGCAGGATGCTAAGCTAACTCTACGTAGCACCTGCAGTGGTGTCTTCCTGTTCTACAAGTAGGGATGGGTATTGATAAGATTTTATCGATATCGATGCCATTATCGATCCGATTGCTTATCAATTCCCTTATTGATACCTCTTGTGAATTTTCTGTGTACTAAAAGTAGGCTTTACAGGTTTTCTATGTCAACAACATTTTAAATTGGTCACTGGATCCTTGATCTGTGGACATAAATAAAATCTGTAGTTTTTGTCAAAAGCATTTCCTTTCAGACATTTTGGAATGAATGTCACTCCGTACCTCTGAGCTGAGCTGAGCCGGCTGCTACACGTCAGCGCAGGACGTCTCGTTTTGGGAGGAAAAACATTTTGATCGATTGCAGTTTGCTTGTATTACAACATTTGGAAAGAGGTGTCAATTGATTTAAACGGCGTTTTGCTTTGAAGTTATTCATTCTGACTGGACTCCATCATTCTAGCTTGACTCTGCAGAGAGCCGCGCAGCATTTGGAGGCTGTGTGAACAGAACGGAGGACGATTCTCGTTTCTTTCTCGCAACAAGACAGGAGTCGAAGTTAGTGACTTTAATCTGTACAAAAGTGACTCACGATTTACATATTCATGGATAAAAGTGGTGAAAAATAAAAAAGCTGTAGCCCAAAATTACCCCCGAACACCTTCTTGAATTCTAGAAGCTCTGAAATGCAATCTGGGACTATTCCAGACAATAAACTGCAGTGAGTGCAGCATCCATTTAGGTGAGAAAAACCCAACTTTCCTTATTCAAATTCATTCCAGTAGTATTCTGCTCTTACTAGGATTCAGCGGTTTTCTAGCTTGGCAGATAGTTCTGGAGGAAATCACTGAAGAAATTAACAAATTGAAAATATGGTTTGACCGAAACAAATTGTAATTAAACTTAAATAAAACAGGGATGAAGTGGATAAGAGTAAGATAAGACTATAAGAGTCACTAGGTGTTCACAGGAAACACTTATTTCTATATTTATTTATTTATTTATTTTCATTGTTAGTTGATTTTACCTTTTCTGTTGTGTTTTGTTTCATCAGGTTCTTTTTGTCTCTTTCTCTAAAATTGTATTCTAGCATTATTAGTTATTATGAGTTATTATTACTATTATTGTTGTTGTTGCTATTATTATTAATATATGAATAAAATAAAAAAAAATACAATTTGACTATTTTACGACAACGAACACAGAGCCATTAATTATTATACAGAAAACATGCACACAAACATGCTGAGATGCGAACAGCTTAATGCTAACTTTAACATTGAAAATGCCATAGACATGCTAACGCATTAGAATCGGTCCTGTTTTTAAGTTCTATAATACATCTATCAACTGTTTCAGAAGACCATAACAGGTCAGTATAACATGAAAATGGTAAACATTACTCACAGACATATGCTCTTTAGGATTTTAGCGGGGAAAAATTAAGATAAAGTGAAATAAAACAATCAATGAAGCAGCAAATCAAAGCATTGCTTCGATCTGTGAAAAAAAGCCGCGCTGCAGAAAAGTTGATTACAGACCTGCTGCAGGGTCTGTAATCAGTATAGAGATATTATCATTTTCGTGACAAATGCCCCCAAAAACAATGGCCACTCTGAAGGACCGATAAGGGAATCGATGTCGTGGATCGAATCATTTCTTAACGATATCCGAAAGGAAGTGGTTCTCAATACCCATCCCTATCTACAAGTATTGAATTGTCAGATATATATGTGTGGTTATTTTTTTACTATATCAAGTGTTTGCTATGCTTAAATGATTATATCTTTAGTGAGTTTTAGTTATTTGTTTGAGTATGCATGTCAACTGCTCTGTGTCTCTCCCTTATTTAGCAGGAGTAGGGGAAAAACTACAGAGGATCTTCAGACAGCACAAAATCCCAGTTTACTTTAAACCGGTTAACACCTTGGGACAGAAATTAGTTCACCTTAAGGACATGATCCCTAGTTACAAACAGAGCAATGTAGTGTCTTCTATCAGATGTCAGGAAAACTGTAACGATTACTACATAGGTAAGACTAAGCAACCTTTACACAAAAGGCTATACCAGCACCGCAGAGAGGGCGCCAGTGGACCTCAGTCTGCAGTTCATCTCCACCTTAAAGACACTAACCACACATTTGAGGACAAGGTGTTATGTGTCGGACGCAGTCGGAGAACTGACCAGCGTTTGAAGTAGGACCCAGCATAAAGGAAACAGAGCACGGTTCAAAGGATAACAGAATTTAATGACATAACAGTGAGTGCTAAACAAATAAGTGCATGGTCTGGCGAGGTGGAAGAACGGTGCGCTCCCAGCAGCACAAACGGTCCGGAGCCAGAACAGTTCAGACCCAAGGACCCCGCCGACACCCCCCAGGTGGCCGCGACCAACCGAGTCTGTGAAAGAAGAAACCATCATGTGAGTCCACCACTCCACACACAGAGAGACCACTCAAAGGTGTACATAAACAGCAAACACTTCCTGGCTTAATCACCAATCAGCTTCCCACCCTGCAGGCATGGAACACTCAGTTCAATTCTCCACTGCAGTGGAAGCTGATTAAAACGACTAACATAACAGCTCAATATAATAAGGTGTGAGGGACACCACATTTACTGACTGTACTCATGTTAGTCACAAAACCTAAAATACCTCAGGAAGTGTGCTGACGAGCGTGAGACCTCACCCCCTCCTTTTTCACAGACCATGGCATCAAACCTGGTATGGTCTCTGCGTCCATGATGATGAGATGGTTCTCTAAACGTCGATCTCACCCGTCTGGTCACAAGGTCGAGTCTCTGGCAAGACAGACTTAAATGCAACCATGCCCCAATCCATATAGATGCACCACAGCTGTGAGTCCTGACGAGCTGCACATGACCAGCCTCAGGTGATCAGGGTGAGGTCCTAATAACTCAGCCACACAGCCACTCAGTCCTGAACGCATTCCACCTGGAAGGAAAAACAAAAGACAGAAAACAGAAGACAGAAACAAAAGCCAGCCAGGCACCCCAGCCACAACACAAGGAAGTTAAAATATTAGCCAGAGAGAAGAAATGGTTTGAGAGAGGGGTCAAGGAGGCATTCTTTGTGAAACGTTTGAAACCCAGCCTTAACTGGGGAGGGGGTCTGAGACACGCTTTATCCCCTGTTTACAATGGGGTACTCAGGTCAAAGGAGTTTCAGTCTTTTGTTCATGGTAATGAGTCTTTCACGTCATCAGGATAGTCATCAAGGGAGCAATCAGGAAAGGCATCCATCCCATCATTAGGAGGGACAGCTGTCCTGTCATTAGGAGAGTGCTAACTAGAGCACAATAGTTGCTAATTAGAGCTATTGTTTAGTCACTAGCCTATAGCAGTCTGCCTCTCAGTAGGAGGGGTCTGGTTAGGTTTAAAACTCCAGCTTTTGTTGGCTTCTGTTTATTCGTCTCTACAAGAGTCAGACAGAAATCAGACTTCCAGAGCAAGAATTTTAGCTGAGGAAGCTTCTGCGATTTGAAGCAAAACGTCCTCGCGTCAAGCAACCCAATCCAGTCGAAGATTCAAGCTTCTCTACTATGCTCTGAACTGGCTTTATCTGATCGGAAAGTCCAGTAAACAATGGAGTTGGCTTCTATCAGGTACCAAACAACTGTGATGAAGACGAGGGGTGGGGTTTCCCCTCTGTCTGAGAGCCAATAAGGTTAGGTGTTGTGGGAATAAAACCCACCCACTGTACCGCCTGCTTCGTCTTTTATAAAAACCACTTGTTGGCCATGTTCGGGGTCTCTCAGAAGATGGAGCCCCTGTGTAGGCTCTGTTTTCAGCGTGACTTTCAATAAATACAAACTGAGGGATATATCGACTTTGTTCTTTGTAAGGGACAGTATTACAGTAAGAACCAAGTAGATTTAACAGTATGCAGAGTTCTGCACAGGAAAATTTCAGTCTCATGAACTGTCTGTTCAGTGTAGTATTTGGGACTGAGTCAATTTTGTTATGTAAAACATAAAAAAAAAAAACCTTGACAGTTGCACTTTAAACTCATGCTCTCAACCAAAAACATGGAGATTAGACTTCACATTTTAATTTTTTTCTTCTTGTCTAGATGGAATTCCCTACCAGCATTACTCATTTGCCCATCTTGAACTTTGCGGTTTGGAAATGGGGTGAATTGGTTTTTGTGTTGTTCAGTGATGGAGTGGCTCAATTTTGCGAACATAGATTGTGGAAACATTACATCAAAAAGAATTAAATTGCACAAATCTGTGTCAAATGTAAAATGCAGGTGTTGCACCATCTGAGTTCCCATTTTATCAGCACCGAATGCTCCCTTATCAGAGCGAGGACACATATTGCACCACTTGTGGTAATCAGAGATCTGCTCACAAGTCAGATCTTCCTGTTGTGCTAGAATCAGTTGGATCTTTCCACTCCCCATCTCCTACTTTTTCTCTCTGCACAGACACACAGCATCAAATCCTAACAGCGAAAATCACACCAGCACATCTGGTGTTTTGGTCTTTGCTGCAGACAGCGTAACATCCAAACGTAAAGCAGTCCTGCAGCAATAATCCTCTTTTTCTCCTCTGTGTGGTAATGCTGCTTTGTTCATTCTGACAAGAGGCATTTTAATTCAGCAAGAATCTGCACAGCAAGAACGCTCAATCCTGCCTCTCTGACTGACAGGATCCTATCTGAATTTGGATTTTATGTCTGCCATCAGCAAAGTCAGCATGAATAACTACTCCCTGAGCATCTATACAAACACTGCTGATGTTCCAGGATAACACCTCCATTCTTTAGCTGAAAAGCAAAACAGGAATAGCAGAACTGTTAAAAAAAAAAAAAAAAAAAATCAATGATCAATATTTTATAATAAGATGTTGTGAAATAGTCAAAATAAATTGTATTTCTATACAGTTTTAACTTAAAAAATGCTTCAAACGTTTTTGTGTTTAAGAAATATGCTTGAAATGTTTCCAACACAATAAAGCTCATTTAAACCAATTACAGCAACAATAAAAGTCCATTTAACAAGACAAACACTTCAAGATGCAGCAAGAATGAAATGCATTTAAAAATAGACAAGACATTAGTGGCATAACTGTCACAACGATTGCTATTCATTACATAATAATAACCAAGTCACATCTGGGAGCATGCTCTGGAGTGGCATGTTGCCACAACCATCATGCTGCTACTATTGTGACTAAATAAGGTCTTCCCAGGAGTCTCCTGATCTCAAAGGCTGAGGACCCAGAGGCATGAATGTCACTGCTGATGTAAGTAAATCTCAAGTTCATATTTTGACCACATACAGTCACATTTTTGATTGTGGAGGCCAGGAAGTCATTGAAAGCCTGGATCTTAATCTTGATCCAGGACAATCACAAACCCAGACACTCTGATCCTTCACTCAGCTTCTTAAGCTGCTCCCCCGTCAACAAAAACAGAACATCAGGCAACAGCTTCTGAGAACCTTCACACTAAACAAAAATGGTGCAAAATGGCACTAAAAGTGTTTCTTTGCTTGTAATCTGAGGGGAAACAACTTTTGTGCACACTCTATCATACTACACACACAGAGATAGATAGATAGATAGATAGATAGATAGATAGATAGATAGATAGATAGATAGATAGATAGATAGATAGATAGATAGATAGATAGATAGATAGATAGATAGATAGATAGATAGATAGATAGATAGATAGATAGATAGATAGATAGATAGATAGATAGATAGATAGATAGATAGATAGATAGATAGATAGATAGATAGATAGATAGATAGATAGATAGATATTAATCATGTGAGATTTCAGACTGCATAATATCGGGTGTACGGTGGCAAAATATTCGACCGCTTCACATTTGATGTATTACTCCGCATCCTGAGCGCCTGCTGAGAGTGAGAGATGTGGCATAGTGACAATGGTGCCGAAATGGGTGAATTTAAGATACCATACGAAAGTATTGATGTGGATTCTGATACAGAATTACCATTTCACATTTCATGGATTGCTCCGTGCTCTGACCGCTGCTGGAGCGACGGCGAATTACCTACAGAAAAATAAACCGTGCAAACGATAAAATTGGATTAGAATGGGGATAACACCCTTGTATCTGATTTGCGTTCATGGATTACGGTCGCACAATTTGGGACCGTATAACCAGCACAACAGGGTTATTTCCTAATTAACCGAAAGCGAGGTCTGTACGGGGAAATATCAGACGGATGTGTTGTCAGTACGGAGTGATATTTCCCCATACAGGCCGAGCAAGCGAGGTTAGTAATTTGTTTATTATATATACGAGGGCTGTCAATAAAGTAACGGTCCTTTTTATTTTTTTCAAAAACTATATGGATTTCATTCATATGTTTTTACGTCAGACATGCTTGAACCCTCGTGCGCATGCGTGAGTTTTTCCACGCCTGTCGGTGACGTCATTCGCCTGTGAGCACTCCTTGTGGGAGGAGTCGTCCAGCCCCTCGTCGGAATTCCTTTGTCTGAGAAGTTGCTGAGAGACTGGCGCGTTGTTTGATCAGAATTTTTTCTAAACCTGTGAGACACATCGAAGTGGACACGGTTCGAAAAATTAAGCTGGTTTTCAGTGAAAATTTTAACGGCTGATGAGTGATTTTGAGGTGATTCTGTCGCTTTAAGGACTTTTCACGGTACGAGACGTCGCTCAGCGCTCTCAGGCGGCGTCATCAGCCTTTTTCAAGCTGAAAACCTCCACATTTCAGGCTCTATTGATCCAGGACGTCGTGAGAGAACAGAGAAGTTTCAGAAGAAGTCGGTTTCAGCATTTTATCCGGATATTCCACTGTTAAAGGAGATTTTTTTAATGAAAGACGTGCGGACGGGTCCGCGCGTCGGGACGCAGCCGACGCGGTGCGGCGGCACAGGAAAAACACCTCCGTGTTGATAACCATTTGTAAAATCCAGGCGGCTTTTGATGGCTTTCAGTGGAGTGAGTATATGAGAAATTGTTTAACAGGCAGGACATGTTCCAACTTGTCCTTAAGGCTTTCAACAGAGGTGTTTTTCCTGTGTGTTTTTCCTATATATATATATATATATATATATATACATACGAGGTCTATTAGAAAAGAAACCAACAGTTTTATTTTTTAAAAAAACTATATGGACTTGAATCATGTGTGATTACATCAGCCAAGCTTGAACCCTCGTGCGCATGCGTGAGTTTTTTCACGTCTGTCGGTGACGTCATTCGCCTGTGAGCACGCCTTGTGGTAGGAGTGGTCCAGCCCCCTCGTCGGATTTTCATTGTCTGAGAAGTTGCTGAGAGACTGGCGCTGTGCTTGATCAAAATTTTTTCAGAAACTGTGAGGCACATTCGAGTGGACGCCATTCGAGAAATTCACCTGGTTTTCTGTGAAAATGTTAACGGCTGATGAGAGATTTTGGATTGTTTCTATCGCTGTAAGGACTTACCACGGAGCAGGACGTCGCGCAGCGCTCCGAGGCGACGTCGTCATCCTGTTTCAAGCTGAAACCCTCCAAATTTAAGCCTCTGTAGACCCAGGACGTCGTGAGAGAACAGAGAACTTTCAGAAGAGGTTGGAATCAGCAATTTATCCGGACATTCCACTGTTAAAGGAGATTTTTTTAATGAAAGACGTGCGGATGGATTGACGCGTTGGCTCGCAGCCAGCGTGGCGCGCCCGCCACAGGAAAAACACCTCCGTGTTGATAACCATTTGTAAAATCCAGGCGGCTTTTGGTGGCTTTCAGTTGAGTGAGTATCTGAGAAATTGTTTAACAGCAGGGCATGTTCCAACTTGTCCTTAAAGCTTCCAACGGAGGTGTTTTCCAATCCGTCCGCATGTCTTTTTGAGTTCTGACATGTCTGGAATGGAGCATCAATTCCAGTACTGCAGCATAGCAAACCAATTGTTCAACTTGTCATAAAAGCACCAAAATTGGTACACATGTTGACTAATGTATTCTGAACAATTCTGGATAAGAACCCCCTCGGGATTTTGCCTTGGTTATCTTTGATGGCCATTTTCCAAGATGGCCACCATTTTACTTTAACAACATGGGATATCTGTCATGGCTTTTCTCTTTGTAAGTTTCTCAGAGGTGATAAATACTCTATGGGGTGTGCTTTCACAAATAGAAATGATACAAAAGCCATTTGTGTCATTAGGAATCGCATATTGTACTAGACTGATGTATGCGTGTACCACGTGTCCTTGTAAAATGGTGGTACGACAATAAAGCTTAGTCGCTTCAAAGTGTGCAGTAATTTACAAAATTTTCTGAGTTTGTCATTATTATGAGTATCAGTTCTCTTTTCAAAATATAGTACGGTATCTAATCTATCATGCAATTTTTGTTGATTTCAAACCAACTGAATGTGATGAATATCATTTGACTTATGTTTTCTATGTAATAATGGGTACTTTTAAGCAAAATGTTTCAGGAGAGCAGCAGTTTACAAATCAAATAACTTTTTTTTTCATTAAAAATACTGGCTCACAATATTTAGAAACACCTTTCAAGGTCAATTTAATGAATTGTACACTCTTATATCTACCACCAATACAAGAAAAAAATGAGCATATAGCCTTTTTTGCCAAAATGGGATGGTGGCCATTTTGGGAAATGGCCAAAAACTCGAGGGGGCCCCTTTCCAAAACTGTTCAGACTACACCATTCTACAGGTGTACCAATTTTGGTGTTTTAATGCAAATTTGAACAATTGATCTGAAATATCAGTCTATGCTGCTGCACTGTTCTCCCTTTTCAGTGGCTGCGCCACAAAATGTTACAGAAAATGCATTGAAAAACACTTGCTTTAGTACATTGTAATACTTGGTTTTGTGTTAGGTTCTCTCACATGTGGGTATGTTGAGACACATTTTTCTTTAATAAACCTCACGGCAGACTTGTCTGCACATGTCTGTCAGAAACACTATACACTTGGGTAATCTCGGGTCAACTGGCACAGCACCGACACAAACTCTAGTTATTTCTGCTCACTCATTCATGCAAACCTCTCCTTCACTCTCTTGCTGTATATCTCTAATGACTTTTTCCTTCCTGGCCACCCTCATTTGCCTTCTCTTGCTCTCCTCCTTTTCAGTCTGACCATCCATATCCGACCCATCGGCGGCTGTCCTGTGCACCGACCCGATGCTCACGGGCTGCTTTAACATCCCCCCATCTCTCGCCTAAGCAACAGCACAGATTAAATACTTAACATTATTCTTTTTCTCCCTCCCTCCCTCTCTCTTGCCTGGCATTAAAATTTCATCCACTCTGTGTTGTGTTAAAAGCACATTACGCAAGACTCTAAATATACCGCCTCTCGGGCAAAAGGCTTCGTGCCACACTGCCTTTAAGGCTAAGGCTGAGCCGTGTGTCTATATGTGTGTGTGTGTGTGTGTACTTGTCTTACCGCTTCTTTGTTGTTATGATGCTTCTGTTTTATCCGTCAGATCCCTGGCGGAGGCCAGCTAGTGCCTGGGAATGTCCCCGAGGTGGAAACAGGGGAATGCTACAAAGTGACAAACAAGTAAAATAGGAAGTTGTCTAATCTACAGAAACACTTATTGCCTTATTATTTTATTATAGCCTGTGTGTTCCTGTTGCTTCGAGAAAGGAACTTGACAATGCAGGAACCACAAGTCCACATAGGATTGATGGATGTAACACAGATGGGAGCATAAAAATGACAAAAACCGAATGGAAGGTGATGATTGATAGGTTAGATGTTGGAGTTGGATTGGGGAGTACAACCCCAATTCCAGTGAAGTTGGGACATTGTGTGAAATGTAAATAAAAACAGAATATGATTTGCAAATCCTCTTCAACCTATATTCAATTGAATACACCGCAAAGACAAGATATTTAATGTTCAAACTGATAGACTTTTTGTTTTTGTGCAAATATTTGCTCATTTTGAAATGGATGCCTGCAACACATTTCAAAAATCTGGGACAGGGGTGACAAAAGACTGGAAAAGTTGATGAATGCTCAAAGAACACCTGTTTGGAACATTCCATGGGTGAACAGGCTAATTGGAAACAGGTGAGTGTCATGATTGGGTGTAAAAGGAGCATCCCCAAAAGGCTCAGCCGTTCACAAGCAAAGATGGGGTGAGGATCACCATTTTGTGAACAACTGTGTGAAAAAATAGTCCAGCAGTTTAAGAACCATGTTTCTCAATGTTCAACTGCAAGGAATTTAGGGATTCCATCATCTACAGTCCATAACATAATCAGAAGATTCACAGAATCTGGAGAACTTTCTACACATAAGTGGCAAGGTCGAAAACCAACATTGAATGCCTGTGACCTTCGATCCCTCAGGCGGCACTTCATTAAAATCTGACATCATTGTGTAAAGGATCTCACCGTGTGGACTCAGGACCACTGAAGAAAACCACTGCCAGTTAACACAGTTCGTCGCTACATCTATAAGTGCAAGTTAAAATGCTACCATGCAAAGTGAAAGCCAAACATCAACAACATCCAGAAACGCTGCCGCCTTCTCTGGGCCTGAGCTCAATTGAAATGGACAAATGCAAAGTGGGAAAGTGTGCTGTGGTCCGATGAGTCCACATTTCAAATTTTTTTTGGAAATCATGGACGTCGTGTCCTCCGGACAAAAGAGGAAAAAGACCATCCAGATTATTACCAGCGCAAAGTTCAACAGCCAGCATCTGTGATGGCATGGGGGTGTGTTAGTGCCCATGGCATGGGCAACTTTCCACATTCTGCAAGTGTTGGGAAGGTGTCGTAACACGGACCCACAACAGGGGGCGCTAAGGAACGGACAATGGATAAGCCAACCAGTAACAATTTAATGTTGTGGAAACACACAACGGAATACAGATAGAAACATGGATTGCCAATTATACACCAGGTGACATGTGGGCAGGCTCGAAGATAGAAGACCTCTGGCGAGAGAAGAGCTGATTCCCACACAGCTTCCACCACCAACGGGCCTGAAGAACACCGGAGCCGCCAAGTGCCGAGTCCCCAGGTGGCCTCTGCCTTCGGCTGTCGACCTGACCAGAGAAAATCCAGGTGAGTGTGAATCCGCACACTCAGTAGTCCACTCACAATGTTCTTTAAGGAGGGAGCACCTCCACCTCCAATCACACACTCGTGCAGCTCCTGTGTAACCACTTATCTGCTACGAAGCGTGATGCGAAGTCGTCGCGGTCACGCCCTTACTCCAGCTCTGATAAGGACACCACAGGGCAAACGGCTGCAAAGAAGAGTTAAGTTAGCAGAGAAAATTACCGCAGAGAAGGTTACCTCTTGGTTGCTGATTTCTCGGCGGGGAGGTGGAGTTGTAGTCCGGCTTTTATGGTGATGTGGAAAATGAGTGACAGCTGGTGCAGATGAGGAATGACAGCTGTCACTCTCCGTTGCTCCGACGCCCTCTCGTGCTTGAAGCCCGCACTCCAAGCAGGGCGCCATCTGGTGGTGGTGGGCCAGCAGTACCTCCTCTTCAGCGGCCCACACAACAGCAAGTGTTACAACAGCATGGCTTCATAGTAAACTATAAGCACTCGGAGAGTGCAAACCTCCGCCAAGGCCATAGGGTCACTGATGTCACATGGAATACCCTTTGGCAAAGAGATTTATTCCACGTCGTTTCACGCATCTACTGTCATGTTTCAGATTCAGTGGTTAACCCTTTGGGGTCCGAGGGCATTTTTGGGACAGTTCATTCGCCCGGCATAAATGTTTTTTTATTGCTGTTAACAGCTCTCCCTGCATCCCACAATCAAGTTTTATGTCTCTTTTTTCAGAACAACCTGTACTTTCAAAATATATATGCTATAGTTGTGTTTTATAAGTGTAATAAAGGTTTACAATCAGAAATAAGAAAGGAAAAAGTAAAGCAGAAAATAATTTTTCACACACATTTATTTAAAACACACAGCAAACTATAATAAACAACTGTTTTGACACTTTATAAAAGGTAATTTGGGCTCTTGTGTGAAAGACTGTACAACAAAAAGGTTCAAACAGTAAACACAAATGCACATTTTGAACAACATATACAAAATGGTCTTTGCGTTTTGTTTGTCTTCATCTCAAAGCAATTTCTGTCTGCTATTACACAAAGGTCACATCACAAACTTCTACTATGAAGTTGACTGTGTGTTTGTTCTCTCCTGCTCTGAAAGCAACACACACACTTTGAGGCTCATTCAGTTAGAGGAGCCCCCCCCCCTTGCTCCATTGATATGGTAAACAGTGCTTTACGCCGGAGCGAGAGAGCTTGCCACAGGCTTATCCAATAACATTCACAGGAAAACTAGTCGAGCAATCCTGATACGCACACACTGTTTGAGCACGTGAGATTGTATGAGAGGCTCTCCGTCTGCTCACTTTCACTTTCGCTGTGTGTAATGGTGCAGGGCGTACTGGAGCAGCCAGGGGGCTATTCAAACGGGCCAACTAGTAACACATCACTCCTAAAAACAATCTTTGGTGTGTGACTCTGCCCTGCGATTGGATTTTGGAAAACCATGTGACGGTGAACCAATTCCAATTGGACACTCACATTGCTCACGTCATCACACAGCTTCTATGAGGAGTACAAAGATAGTGGACGGTGGATTGAAAGGCCGTGGAGTTAACTTTTCAGCAAAAAAAAAGTACGTTTGTATCTCATATCATTAAAAAGTTATTTATAATTTAGTAAAGCTTGGTCTCAGCCGTCGGCCCCAGAGATCTTCAGCAAATTTATTTATAAAGAGAAACTGCATGAACTACACAAGTTTTTTTTTCTAATAACGTTTATTCAATGAGGAGAAACAAATACTAAATTATTGTTGTGTCGTAACTTAATTTTTGTTCAGCCTTTGTGACCCATCTTCATGAAGTTAGATGCAAAAATGTTGAAATTGGCCCTATCCTGCAATGATAAAGAATCCTTAAAAAAAATGACTGGATCCAGATCGTGTTCCAGATCATTACCACATTTTATGACTTCTAAGTTAGGCCAAGATACATCCCTGGTAAAAATTTCATTGAAATCCATTGAGGATTTTTTGAGTAATCCTGCTAACATTCCAACCAACCAACAAACAAACGGACGTGACCGAAAACATAACCTCCTTGGCGGAGGTAATAAAAGAGTGCGGGTACTAGACTGGCCTGCCTGCAGTCCAGACCTGTCTGTCGCCCATTGAAAATGTGTGGCGCATTATGAAGCACAAAATATGACAACGGAGACCCTGAACTGTTGAACGACTGAAGTCGTACATCAAGCAAGAATGGGAAAGAATTCCACCTACAAAGCTTCAACAATTAGTGTCCACAGTTCCCAAATGCTTATTGAGTGTTGTTAGAAGGAAAGGTGATGTAACATGGTGGTAAACATACCACTGTCCCAGGTTTTTTGAAACGTGTTGCAGGCATCCATTTCAAAATGAGCAAATATTTGCACAAAAACAATAAAGTTTATCAGTTTGAACATTAAATATCTTGTCTTTGTGGTGTATTCAGTTGAATATAGGTTGAAGAGGATTTGCAAATCATTGTATTCTGTTTTTATTTACATTTTACACAACATCCCAACTTCATTGGAACTGGGGTTGTAAAATGCTGAGGCAGTACAGGGTAAATGTATTTATAAATGCATGGACTGGACCAAACCAATTAAATAACAAAAAATAACTCTGAGCCAAACACAAATGGTGATAAACATTAAACAAGAGAAAACTCAAACTAGCCCAGGGAGCAAATGAGTGCATCACAAACAACAGAGAATATACAGGGATGAAGTGCTAACAGAAAAATACAACCTCACAGAGGGGCAAAAGTTTAGTACATAATGATTTGGGGGGGCACACAAATAAATAAGTGCCACTATGTGATAAAGACAGAATTCTGAGCACAAACAATACAACCCTCCAGCAACAAGATACAAGTGGTGAGTCTATATACTGAGTCTGTGATTAGGGGATGTAGGGCAGGCAGAGAAGCAGAATCAATGTCCAGCCAGTGTTTGGAATCAAGTCTATAAACCATCACTCCAAACATCACTTCAGTTCACAGTAGTGGAAGTAAAGCACAGTCATGGCGGTGATCTTTTATTGCAGTGTCTTAACTTGTGAGAGGTCTTTATTCCAGCAGCACACACATCATTCTTCTCTATGAATGCCATTTTTGGTGTAGAGATGAGTATTCAGATGAGAGGAATGTACCACTGTGTGATTCCGTGTCTCTTCAGGCTGGTCTGCCTGTCTGCTTCCGGCAACAAAACCCACCAGTCCACTGTTGCTGCCTGCTCGATGAAAAGCTTTTGTAACTGGTTTAACAAACAGCAACCCATTCTTGATAATGGAATGAAAGAGATAAGAGAATTCAAATGTTCCCACAATCAACCTTTGCACTGAATTCTAATGAAGATCAAAACAACTCCATTACTGCCAAAAGGGAAACGTTTTTGATTTGGTGTCATGCTGTTTTGTTTTGTTTTCTTGTTTTTTTGTTTATTTGTTTGTTTGTTTGTTTGCAAAAACCTGTGGCCACCATAGGCCCTGGACATAGACAACTTAGGTGGGTGTGGAAAATGTTAAGCGCTGTGAATACTTTCTAGATGAATTGTAGGAGTGGAGCTACCAGTACGTAGGCCAGACCTGGATTCAATTCCTGATCATGGTGGCTGTGTCCACCCAGCTGTAAATGGGTACTGGTGCTAGTTGGGAAAGTAACTTGCAATTTAAGTTATCAGATTTGGAAACTCTTATGTACAGAATCCAAGAGATAAGAAACAGGGTCTATATAAGATTTACTTCAACTTGTATGCCACAAAGCCCCCTGGTCAAATCAGTTATGTTGTGTAGAAATCAAGCTAAAGTGAAGCCTCACTGTGAAATAAATGAAGGGACCGGCCATCAGCAGTGAGGATCTGCATTCTGACACCTCTGATTTGATTGCAGATCTTTATACCCCATAATGTTGAGCCTGCTTTATTGAATCAAATCTAACGTGTTACTAATAAATGTGGAGAATCCACTTTCTCACTCTGTAACGTGCGCACACACACACACACACACACACACACACACAGCCACATGACGATCTTTGCAGTGTTTTCTGTGACTTTCTGAGCCATTGTCCTTTAGCTTCCCTCACCATCCTGAATACTATGAGGCGGCCTCTGTGATAGAATAAGGTTTTGTTCTGTTTGTCCAAATCCACAGACAACACCCACTGGCTTTTCCGCCTGCTTGCACTGATGTGTGGATGGTTAACACATTGCAATTGTAAACACAACACCTGCAATCTACACTGTTGTTTAGGAAGCTGCCAACTTCCTCCCGTCGCTGTCACCATCATCACAGTGTGTTTGCTGCTACTATTTTGCATACATCTGGACACTCATGGCATGAAACAGGTTCTTCAGTGGCTACAACAAGCCGCACTGAGAAAAACGTCTTTTCAAATACAGCTGATGTCCACAGACTGTAGATATACACACTGGACAAACCCTCCGTAATGCCACCCATAGGTTTTCTGAAGAGTGGTTTTGAGGATCAAATGGGGCAGTTCTGGGTATTGCCATCTTGGCAGTACTTAACTCCACCTAACCCCTGGCAACCCATAAATGAGTAAAGAGGTGGACTGTGGATAAGACCAGTGTCACAGACTGAACAGTCCCCCCTAAAAATTGGTCCACCTGCCTTCACTGCGCATGCGTCATTTCAGACCACAGCAGCATGTCTGAGTCTGACTCTCTACACCCAAAGCAATCAAATGGATTGTTGGGATTATTAACCATCAGATGACAAGATAAAACCTCTTAAATCATTCTAAAGTCAGTTTTAAGCAGAAAACAAGGCGATAATGGACAATTTTCAAGTTGCGCCGCCATCTTGAAACCAAGCCTTCCAGTTAGTGATCCTCTCGCTCGCGTGTTTGGCATCATTAGAAACAACAGCTTGTTATGACGCCTCATGGAGCGGCTGACCGATCGGATGTTATGACGCCTCACAGAGCGACTAACCGATCCGTTGTTATGACGCCTCACAGAGCAGCTGACCGATTGAAGCTGGACGCCGGTTAAACGATATCTCCGAAAGTCAATGTAAGTCCAGGTTTCTTGTTTCTTGTTGGGTTCCGTGTCCTTCATTAGCGCCATGTGACCAGGGCTTTACATTCGTTGCTAGGAAAGTTCAGTGACCAAAATACCAACATTCTGGGCACAATGAACATGTTTTCACTATTATTTGATTTCTTTGTGCAACAGACATCGTTAATCAAGCATTCAAAAGGCTATTCTTACCTCCACACAACTCCAAATAACACCAAGAAAGTTTCTTAACAGTTCTTGCTGTTGAACAAAACTGCATCTCCCTAACCAAACAGAGTTGTGATGTCATCACGCATGTGCGTAGACACTGCTCTATCGCAACTTGAGAATCATCCATTGGCGAGTTGTTAGTGGTGCTCTGAAATGACATAGGCAGTGCAGCAGCTGTTGTGCGCTCTGATCCGTCTTATTATGAAATAATTCTAAATTTATATGGAAATGATTGTTGTACAAAAGCTTCAGATATCTGTTGCTGACAGGTGACTGGAGTGCAGGTTGAAGCAGAAACGAGGTGATAAACAGTGAATTGCTGCTGACTCTAAGAAATGATGCTGCTGAGCTCTGAAATGACGCATGCGCAGTGAAGGCAGGGCTGACCGATTTTTAGTGGGGACCGTTCAGTCTACAACACCAGGATGACCTGGGATCAGTAAATGAAGCCCGAACATGCCCGCCATCTCAGAGTCCCCAAACAAGCTAAGGCTAACCGGCTAATGTTGGCACTGGTGTTTGATTAATGCATATTTTTGCTGATTGGATGGTGTTTTTCATAATGGGTGGGTTAACCTGGTATTGATAGGCAGACTAGCTCAGTAAAAGTGGCACCATCAGTGGACCTAATTTCATCAAGGTTTCAGCCGGGGCAGATCCAGGATTGTGTAAGGTGGTGGGGGAGAGGTGACATGGATTTGTGAATGTGTTTTGGTCACCTGCTATGGATTAGGGGGGGATTGTCTTGGGGCATGCCCCCCAAAATATTTAGAATTTTTAGGTGCCATTTCCTGCATTTTGGTGCATACGAGGTCTGTTAGAAAAGTATCGGACCTTTTTATTTTTTGCAAAAGCCTGATGGATTTGAATCACGTGTGCTTGCATCAGCCAACCTTGAACCTTCGTGCGCATGCGTGAACTTTTTCACGCCTGTCGATTGCGTCATTAGCTGGTAAGTAGCCTTTCGGTGAGGACATGTGTAGTGCGCTTGGCGGATTTTCATTGCAAGGAAAAAGACGGAACGACTGGAGCAGCGCCGCATCAAATTTTGCCAGAAACTGGGCGACAGCCAGGTGGAAACCATTCGGATGATTCAGATGGCTTTCGGTGACTTTTCAGTCGTGTGACTATCCGAGAAATTGTGGAAGAGGTGGGCATGTCACAGCATGTCCTGTGAGACTTCAACACGAAGCCTCTTTTGCTCCGCTGTCAGCAGCAGCATGAATTTCACCGTCACTCTTTTCATGGCCAAATCTTCTGTCACAGTGGAATGTGCCGAAAAAGTCCTGATGTCCACCTCT
Organism: Thalassophryne amazonica; assembly: GCF_902500255.1. Taxonomy (NCBI): domain Eukaryota; kingdom Metazoa; phylum Chordata; class Actinopteri; order Batrachoidiformes; family Batrachoididae; genus Thalassophryne; species Thalassophryne amazonica. The sequence continues at coordinate 35,415,459 of NC_047116.1, read as the reverse complement.
TCCGCAATTTCTCGGATAGTCACACGACGGTCCCACATCATTACAGCGTTCACTTTGGAAATGATCTGGTCATTTCAGCATGTTCATGGCCGACCGGAGCGTGACTCGCTCTCCACTGTTGTGCGGACGTCTTTAAACTGGTTGTACCGCTCCTTAATCTGTGTGATGCCTATAGCATCGTCACGAAAGCCGTCTGAATCTTCCGAATGGTTTCCACCTGGCTGTCGCCCAGTTTCTGGTAAAATTTGATGCGGCGCTGCTCCAGTCGTTCCGTCTTTTTCCTTGCAATGAAAATCAGACGAGAGCACTACACACGTCCTCACACAAAGGCTGCTTACCAGCAAATGACGCAGTCAACAGGTGTGAAAAAATTCACGCATGTGGACGAAGGTTCAAGGTTGGCTGATGCAAGTACACGTGATTCAAATCCATCAGGTTTTTGCAAAAAATAAAAAGGTCTGATACTTTTCTAACAGACCTCGTATTTCACTACAAAATCCAGTCACAGATACCAGAAACTTTATAACCTTTTTTTTTAATTAATTTGAACTTGCATTGTACAAACTTGAATGAGATGCTGTGACATTATGACGACAAGTAACAGAAAAAAATTATAAATGTCTTTGGCTAAAAAGGTTAACGTCCTTGCTACATCTTGCTGAATCATGGTCAGGTACAAATTTATCTAGCTGAGTCACTTGTTGATGAATACAGGGTTCAGAAACAGAATTCAGCAGGTTTTTTTGGTCTATAAAAAGTGCTCCCGCTCCCCCAGGTCTGCCCCTGGCTATCAGTACCTGTTAATAGCGCTAACATACACATTAAATAAAAGTAAAATTTCACTCAATGGAAAGAATGTAGCGCCGACTTCTTAGAGGGTCCTTTCGTACAGTCAACTGCACAACAAGCCATATAATCTAAGTATTTGAAATAAACTGCTTGAAATGCAAACAGAGTTGATCCACAGTTGATAACAGCCACTGGTAGCGGACTCTGCTAGCAGGCCACTGAAGACTGGACTCCTCACACGGGTGCACAGCTGTCATTAAAAGCAACCATGTCAAAAATATTCAGAACTCACTCACTCGGTCATCTTCAAACGTTTATCTGGGATCGGGTCACGGGATATTCACAGATTTATTATTTAAAGTATGTTAAACAGATGAGTTATTTAAAAAATGATTATTCACTTCCCCTCCAGTTGTCATAAAGGAAGAAACTAGCTACAGACAGTGGTGGGCACAGTTCCGATAATCCGATAACCGATAATTATCAAAGATAAAGTTTTCATTATCGGATTATCTTTTCAGATAACTTTAAAACCATTTTGTCCGATAATTTTTTAGACCGTTAACGTGGTAAACAAAGGTGAACAGATGTGTAGTTCTACCCTCTACAAACAGAGGAAAGCTGCTTCTAGGAGAAACCACTCTATCCTCTGCAGGCAAAGAAGAACTGGTCAGACACACACACAAAAAAAACCCATTTCATTTAACCCCATACTGATATGCGGCCAACATCACACAAGTCATCCAGAGGCATACATTTTTAACTTATGGTTCAGATTTTAACCAAATTTATTTCGGACGAGTTATTTAAATTAATGTCACTTCTGAAGTTTGATAAGTGAAAATATCAGATATATGTTTTAGTTTTAAAGTAATGCACTACTTTTTAAGGTTTTAGTGTGGGCATGTTGTGCCCAGCAATGCATTATGGGTAGGATAGGGTCATCTCAGTACGTTCATGACAGGAGAATGCATTTGAGACACTCTGATCAGGACAACAGCATTAAACTCTAGTGCCTAAAACTCTCGTGAATATATTCTCTGGGTTTATAGACGTTGTTTTTGTGTTTTCTTTTATTAAATTCCACGCATCTTAAACGTAGCAAGTAGCAACACAGATTATCTGGAATTTTGTTTTGGCAAGTTTTCAAGGTCTCTACTGCCATCTACTGGCCAGTAGTGTTCATGGTAGTGTTCAGACTGAAGCTGGGCAGACACTGTACCACAGTACCGCACGGTGTAAAAGTTCAGAGCACCCGATTTATGTTCTCACACACATTGTACATTCAAAAAACACACGTCGGACTCGTGTTTCCAGAAGCAAAACATAAACAGAAGCTTTTTTTTCCAACTTAATTTACAAAAACTCTCGAAGGGAGACATCAAAGTTAAAAAAACAAAAAAACATTACAAGACATGTCTGCGGTGTTTGCACAGGCACAAGAATATCAAACAGGTTTGATTTTCATCTGACCATACGATCGCTGATCAGGAGGTGGTCGTGAGATGTTAAACGCAGCTCGTTACTCCATGTTTACTAAACGATGCAGGACGCGCGATTAACCTGAAACTCAGTGCAATCCAAAAAATTCTCACACAAATGAAAAATCAGTTGAAAAAGGGCCAAAACTCGCACTGGCACCAGTAGTTGGCAGTGTTCTATTTGACACTGGTTATATCAGACGGTTATCTAATTATAACTTGGCTTTTTTTTTTTTTTTTGAAAATGCCTTTTTTTTACAAATAAAAAATGGCATATTTTACAAAAGCACATTTATCTGTAAACACCAACACACGACACACCTCACATTAACGTGTTGATTTACATAGAATTAATCAAAAATTCAGTGTAGCGGAGGCACATTTTACCCATGCCATCCGTCTGTGTGTGTTACAAAACTTCAGAATTAGTGCATTATTCAACATTAAAAGATATATGTTATATCTTAACTTTGCACAAATGACAGAACTGATTTTAATGGAGTTATTCTATCAGTATTCTTTTTATTTATACACCAAACCATAACTCAGCAATGCTTTATTTTCCAAGACCTCCGCCTGATGGCAGCGCTGTGATTGAGTAGAGTTGAGCTTTTTGGCTCCTCTCAGTTGCGTCTGTGCTGGAAGCCATGTAGTAAACTAGAGCTTCCAACAGGGGGCAGGATGCTGAAAGACAAAAGTGCTGATTCGTTGTTTGGGTCTGTTGTTGCTTCCAAAAGCAATTGCGGTGTCTCCAACTATACTGGAGACAATACTGGAAGTTATCGGTTATCTGTAACTTCCGATACATTTTTGGGTGGTTTATCGTTTTATCTTTATCGAAGATAACTTTTCAGTTATCTGATTATCTGTTATAAAAGTTAATTATTTGGTTATTTATCTGTGCCCACCACTGGCTACAGAGACCAAAACGTTTTATTTTTGTAAAAATGCTTCAGCTTTAAAGTTGGGAATTTAACATGAGGGTCTACAGGAAATGACTCTTTTGGAGCCAGCCACTAGTGGGCATGCAAGGAACTGCAAGTTGTTTAATTTCTGAATTGGCTTAACTGGAGAATGGGGCTTGCTGATGACCTCTAAACCCACATTTAAAAAAACAGGCACAGGAAGCTGAGGTACAGTGAAAATGGTGCAGTGCGAGGATAGAATAGAGGAACAGCTGGTCCCTTGTGGTGAATTTGTCTGTTTGAGGACTGCATACTGCATATATCTTGTGGTTCAGGTTTTGTGAGTGACAGTAACGTGCAGCATGTTGGTCCCTTCTTCATCCCCATGCGTCTAATTTGTGCAAGCAGCTTTTCACATGTTGCAAAAAAGATGCAAAAACAAAGTTAGCTGAGGAGGCTGGGACATGTGGGACCTTACTTTTCGTCAGCTTTTGTTCTGTTGGCAGTTTGCCTGCATTCTTCTGTTCTGCGCCTCTCTTACTTCAAGTTGTCAGCCTTTCATTTCTGCCATTTGCTAAAGTACTGAAGGAGAAGGTTGTGCAGTTAGCAGAGTAATGCTGACCACAAGACTTTTTATGTGTACAGTGCATCTGGAAAGTATTCACAGTGCTTCACTTTTTCCACGTTTTATTATGTTACAGCTTTATTCCATAATGAAGTAAATTCATTTTTCCCTCAAAATTCTACTCAAAACATCCCATAATGACAACATGAAAAAAAATCTTATTTTTTTATTTTTGCAAATGTATTAAAAATAAACTAAGAAATCACATGTACAGCAATTACAGCCTCAAGTCTAATTGAATATGATGCCAGCACCAATCTTTGGGCAGTTTTGTCCATTCCTCTTTGCAGCACCACTCGAGTTCCATCATGTTAGATGGGGAGCGTCGATGCACAGCCATTTTCAGATCTGTTCAATCAGATCCAGGTCTGAGCTCTGACTGGGCCACTCAAGGACATTCACAGAGTTGTCCTTAAGCCTCTTGGCTGTGTGCTTAGGATCATTGTCCTGCTGAAAGATGAACAGTCATCCCAGTCTGAGGTCAAGAGCACTCTGGAGCAGGTTTTCACCCAGGATGTCTCTGTACATTGCTGCATTCGTCACTCAATCCTGACTAGTCTCCCAGTTCCTGCCACTGAAAAACATCCCCACAGGATAATGCTGCCACCACCATGCTTCATTGTAGGGATGGTGCCTGGTTTTCTCCAAACACGTTGCCTGGTATTCACACAAAAGAGTTCAATCACTGTCTCACCAGACCAGAGAATTTTGTTTCTCATGGTCTGAGAGTCCTTCAGGTGCTTTTGGCTGCCATGTGGCTTTTACTAAGGAGTGGCTTCTGTCTGGCCACTCTACCATACATGCCTGATTGGTGGTATTGTGGGCTGCCTGTTCCTGCTGCTGCTTCTGTCTTTCTCCTCTGCACAGGTGGTGCGCCTCAAACTGATCGACACACCTGCTTCTCATCTCATCAGTCCCTGCATATAAACCCCGGCTCTTCACTCCATCGCCAGAAACTCAGCGTATCTTTCATGGTAACTGGCCTCTCTGTTGTGCGTTGATTTCTCTGAGCTCCCAAGCTCTCTAGATTGCACCCCCACATTGCATCATCCACTTCTCGCTTTGGTACCAACGCCGTCCGGACTGTGGCTCCCTGGTTCCACCACTGTGCCGGCCCTGTCTCCACTCTGCAAGGCTGCTGATCATTCCACATTATTATACACATTCCTTGTAAATAAACCAGTGTTCTGATCCACTACACTCTCGTTTCTGCTCCCAGCACTTGGGTTCTCCGGTCCAAACCGTAACAGGTGGATTGTTGCAGAGATGGTTGCCCTTCTGGAAGGTTCTCCTCTCTCCATAGAGAAATGCTGGAGGTCTGACAGAGTGACCATCAGGTTCTTGGTCACCTCCCCGAGTAAGGCCCTTCTCCCCTGATCGCTCAGTTTAGACGGGTGGCCAGAGGAAGAGACCTGGTGGATCTGAACTTCTTCCATTTATGGATGATGGAGGTCACTGTGCTCACTGGGACTTTCAAAGCAGCAGAAATGTTTCTGTACCCTTCCCCAGATTTGTGTCTTGAGACAATCCTGTCTCTGAGGTCTACAGATAATTCCTTTGACTTCATGATTGGTTTGTGCTCTGACATGGACTGTCAACTGTGGGACCTTATATTTGAACAGGTGTGTGTCTTTTCGAATCATGTCCAATTGAATTCACCCCAGGTGGACTCCAATTAAGTTGTAGAAACATCTCAAGGATTATCAGTACAAACAGGATGCACCTGAGCTGTGAATACTTATACTTACTAATACTAAATTGCAAAAATCTCAAAAAATATTTTTTACATTGTCATTATGGGATATTGTGTGTAGAATTTTGAGGAAAAAAAAATCATCCATTTTGGAAAAAGGCTGTAACATAACAAAATGTGGAAAAAAGTGATGCGCTGTGAATACTTTGTGAATGAGCCATAATTTAAGGTAAATAACAACATATGCAATCAATCTGTAAGAAAAAAGTTAGCAGTAAGCGTTTTCTCTGTGATTATCAAGGCATGCATATATATATATCGTGATTCAGCAGCACGAAATATATATTGCAACGAAAAGCACTTCATTTTTGTCACAGCAGCACAAATTCATTCTAATTCATTCCGTGATGACTGCATGAAACTAAAAGTGAAAAGGGGGGGTTGGGGTGGTTATGGTTAGGGTGGGGGGGGAGGAGTAAGATTAGGTTATGGTTAAGGTTAGGGATAGGAGTAGGGTTAGTAATAGTGAGTACGTGGCTGTAAACATTTAAGGCAGTGATTGTGAACACTGGGGCGCAGAAGCCAGTGCTGTTAAGGTGCTAAAGCCCCTTTCACGTTGGACCTGTGTAGAGGTCATACCCAATTTGACAAACTAACTAAAAGGATTTTTTATATATACATACAAAAAAATATGTATTGTGTTGCATATCTAGTACGCAGGAATGGCTGCGTAAATTGCGCACAGGTAAAAAAAAAAAAAAAAGTTGCATGCAGGGGGGAGAGGCTTTGCTCCATGACACTGTTTTTACTGCCTGGACACGTTGTGTTTTACCTGGAGAAACACACACAGCTGCTGGTGTTCCAGAGAGGTCTCCCATCCAAGTACTAACCAGATCCTACTCTGCTTAGCTTCTGAGATGGGATCAGGCTGACACAGAGCAGACCGGCTGCACATAGATGGATTTGATACATTGGAAAAAGTCAGAATACATTATTTCCAGGAGTTAATGGATTTTATTTAAAATGCCACAATTGTGAGAGAACTTGAGGAGGTGAAAGCACCGTGGAGCTGCAGCAGGCGATCGCGTGTAATCCGTACATGAGTGGACATGGACATGTCCTCTAATTGGTGATCTGTCCGTGAGGAGTGGACATGGACATGTCCTCTCTCTGGAGATCTGTCCACAAGGAGTTAGTGAACATGGAAGCCTGGCTGGCCCGCCTTTTCCTCTTCCATGGTTTTGAAGAATCACTGCCAGCAAATTCCAGAGGGATGAATAAAATCTAGCAATGCAGGTATGTATTGATAAAAAAAACAAAAAGGATTTTTCACCCTGACATAGGGTTGTGTACAATTGTGGAGGCATGATGTACAGTAGCGCAGTGTTGTGTAGATTTGCATACAGTAGCGGAGTGTTGTGTAGACGTGCGTAGATCACTGTGTCCGTGGTCTTCAGTAAACGTCAGTGAAAAAAATTAGACGTTTATTTTTTTGAGTCCATTTCACGGACCCCTTTGCGTCCCTCAGCGTATTGCCACATATGGATGCATAAGCTTGGCATAGTCGGTACACTGCATTATGCAACTCTACGTTGGCCCAATGTGAAAGGGGCTTAAAGGCGGGTGGAGGTACATTGGATTGTTTGTTGTCGGGGGGGAGCTGGGGTGTTTCTGGGAATAGGTCTGTGGGTGAGTGTGTGTATGTCTATGGGTGTTAGCAGGCTGACAAACCACTTCATTCCCTCGTCCATACATACTGCAGTCAGCCAATACTACATTGGCTTTTAATGGTATTTCTACCATTCTGTTGAACTTTTATACCCAGTCTTATGCTAATTTATATAACAGCTGAGTGGATCCTTTCCATTTGATTGGTGCTTTGTATGTCACATGACATGAAGTAATTCATCCTATTTGTGTTTCATTGCATTTAAAGTGCAGTTTGGTTTCATATGTTTGGGTACCATTGCACTCTGCACACACACGCACTCACACATGCACACACGTCCTCGTGCACGCACACACACACACATGCTCATGCATGCACATGCACCACGCATGCTCATGCATGCGTGCCCACACAGACACAATGCAGGCATGCACACACAAAACAAATCCACTGCGCTGTCTGGAGGCTGTTAGCAGGAAGAAAGAATGAAAAGCTGGAGTAATTTCTGACGTGATTTTTTTTTTCGCTGCTCTGAGGATGTACATGGTCTTTTTTTGGTAGTACATATGCACAAGCACCAACCCGGTTGCGTGCGTGTGTGCACGCAACGGGGTCGGGATTGAGCTAACTGACACTGCTCATTCTTGTAACACACACACACACACAGAATCCACTCTGCTGTAAGTCTGGGTACATGAAGAGCTGTTCAGATGAAAAGCTGACTTGATTTTTGGCTGGACTGAGGAACTACACAAAGTTTTTTTTTTTATGGAAGTCCGAAATCAGTACATCACTGGACTATACATCACAATTTGGACTTTAGCAGCAGTGGAACACAAAAATGTAAGTCCCTTTTCTGTTGTTTATAAATTAATAAAATATCAAATGACAAGGATCTATTTTAGCCGTTATATAAAACAAATAGTGAATGTTTTTACATTCTTTCAATGGTACGAATATTTCATGAGGTGAAAGCTGGAACATACTATTCAACTCGGCTTCATCTCATTGAATGGTATGTTTCAGCTTTCACCTCATGAAATATTCGTATCATTGAACTCATAAATTATTCATTATTTGTATATTACATCACTCACAAGATGTCAGAGACCATATGCAGAAAAGCATACATCTACAGTCCTTCTGGCTGATGCAAAGAAGAGAATTTTGGGTGATCAAATGCCACAGGGTTTTTTGATGTGCTAACATTCACCCACTTCAAGTCCTAGCAGCATGTCACATCTGCTGCCTGGCAGCTTGGAAATGCAACAAAATAACATAAAAAATGTAGGTGTGCAATACTCACATCATACATCAAGAAAAGCAGATGAATTTCAACACACACACACACACAAAACAATGCTATTCCGGCTTCATCTTAGGAGTTTCATCAGCACTGTGCTTTCGCTTACTGTATGAAGCACTGCCCCAGTGATCAAATGTAAAGGTAAGATGACATGCAACCATCTGTGCACATCGATCAAGACTTTGCTGACATGCAGTAGTATAGTTGTAATAACTGTGATTCATATAAGTATTCTTCAGATATCTTTCATGGAAAAGAAAACCTGCTTTTTCCACGTGGATTGTTTACTTCAAATTAAAGCAGTTACATGTGCCAAATAAAGCTTCAGTCATTTTCAGCTAAACTTTCAGTTACTTTTCTGTAGTTCTATAAATGGTGATCTTGGCATTTCTAAAAATGTTCATTTACTAAACATCTTTAATTCCCACTTGACCTCCAGCACTGAATAAGTGTAATATATGGAGGAGTGATGCATCTTTTGACAACAGTCCACTGCATGATTTTAAAGGGGAACACTAGTATTTTCCAACCTGGGCTCTATTTGTAGATGTTTTTTGGTTAAACTGTAGTGCGTTTAATGTCTTCTGCCACCGTCTCTGTTTGTGGATGTGTAAAAATAAAAAGGACCTGCTTGCTGCAGAATGCAGAAAAGACAAAAAGCTTCACAACTTTGATCATGGACAAACTGTAGAGAGCTGACATTTGCTGTTTGGTATGCTTATGAATTTTGGGTCAAGGATGAACGCTGCGAAAACGGAACATTCATAGGACTAATAACTTTGGAGAAACTACAGATATTATCTAACAACACTGAACAAGGGATATTGATAATTAGATTCTAGATTTGCATGCCATTCCTGCAGTGGATAGAAAATTAACTATATATTAAAAGCGGGCATGCGTGTATGATTTTATTTAGTAAGTTCAATGTAAGTGCATTAATATAATTGTAAATGCATTAAAAATACATGGATGACATGTATACACCAGGCCTGTGCATGAATGAGGTGGTGGTCCGAGGGGCTGTAGGCGCAGAATGGCAGCCACGCTTCTGTCAGTTTGCTTCAGGGCAGTTGTGGCTACACTAGTAGCTTACCACCACCAATGTATGCAAAAGTGGGAGTGAATGAATAATGCAACTTGTGAAGCACTTTGGGTGTCTTGAAAAGCGCTGTATAAATCCAAGGCATTATAATTATTATTATCATGACAAGAAATTGAAAACACTTATTTCCTTTGTGGTCCATCTTAAAATCAAATAACAAAATAGAAGTAACAACAATAATAATAATAATAATAATAATAATAATAATACATGCGTATATAATAACAAGAACCTAAACAATGTATAAATATATTAAGACAGTAAATTAACATTAAAAATATTACATTAATAACAGGAAATAAAAGGGTTGAGGTCTAAGGTTCTAAAAACCATTCTGGACTCACGCCATTCCAACTCATTATTGAAACTTTGCATAATTTAAGTGGTGTTGTCCTGGAGGAAATTTCCATTTAAAAAAACAAAACAAAACAAAACAAACAAACAAAAAGGGTGGAAAATCAAGGAATTTCCCTTTAAATTATACCTTACATGCTGAAATATTACTTACACAGTGTTTTCAGGAATTCTCAAAATAAAACCAGTTTTCAAAAAAAATCTATATTTTCCTAACTTTAAACAGTTTTTTAAACTTAATTTTATTCATTTATTTTATAATTATATCCTAATGATGCAGCGTTGTTCCATTTATTCCGTCTTTGTAAAAACGACTGGTATCGTTCACTCTGACAGCTGCAGCTATAATGACATCTTTCAAAGATTTTGACTAAACCCTGAATCATCGACTCTGTTCTTTGAGCTGTAGCTTTGCTTTGCAGGTAGAAGCATCACAGTTATTTTCTCTGCAGGGGAAGTGATGAAACAGTAACATCCAAACTGTAGGAGAAAGAACAAGGAGTTGAGACCTTTAGAGTGCCACATTCAAAGGGTAACAAAAAAAAAAGATAAGCTGCCTATTTAACACATAAAGATGACAGAGTGTATGCAGAGCTTCAGCTTCACAGCGTGCCAGTGCTGTGCCCACAGGTGGCTCAGCTTTCCAACCATGTACACTCCAATCTGGCACAAAGAGAGAGCTCATCTATATTGACATTTACAGCTTCATTAGCAGTTTACAACTTTACAAGAATAGTGTACGGAAGATTAAAGCACACACAAGGATCATATTTAAACGAGGGGATTAAACACTAATAGCTACTGTTTGCCAACAAGTTCCCATTCTGACGCCATCCACAACGTGAAATTTTAAGGTCCTGTGCAACAGGAAGAAATAACGATGCTGTTTCCACTTTCTTTTTCTTTTTTTTTTATGAAAAATGGTGGAGGGGAGAGGCATGGGCCAGGATAATTGCCATTAATTTATGATGCCAACAGTGGTGTGTCCCAATTTATTTGACTGGGGGGGGGGTTATTTGAAGGCACACACATCATATTAGCTTACTTGATTAAAACAAACCAGAACTTTAAGGATTAAGGTCATTTATCTATTATCAATTATCTAAGGCCACCTAACCCTAACCCTATGAATGAGGAAACACATACCGATTAAAGATTTTTTTTATTTTTTATTTATTTATTTATTTATTTATTTATTTTTGTCAACAGTGCAAAATCAGGTATTTTTAAAATCAATATATCATTAAATAATGCATTGTTTTCATCTTGTACAGATTTAGGGGTTGAAAGGTGATAATATGGGTCGAGTTGTTATGGTTGCAGGCCCTGTTGTGCCTTAAAAGATGCTTTTGCTCAGCTGAATGCCTTTTCCACTTTTTCTTTGGTCGCAGCGGCATCATGCACGCTGCGACAGTTCATGCACTCAGGAACACAGGAACATGTGAAAATAAAATTTAAAAAAAAATTTAAAAAGTACATGCTACCCACGGGATTTGGTGTACAGCTCAGTTGCTAGAGTTGATAATCCACTATCAGGTGGGTGAGCAGTTTTCATCTCCTTGTGCAGCTGAGTGGAATTAGGAACTCCTTCGTGCTGTGCTTGACCTTGTGGGCATATGTCACCCCACACAAATGTGAAGATGGAGAGAAAGAAGACAGTGATGATGTGAAATTCAGGACATATTTACGCACAATTCCCCAGACGTTGGGTACCTGTACAGGTACAAACACACCTTCCACATCCATACAGAACAAAATGTCAAATGCACAACTTTATGGAACCCTTTCGATGAGACACATGACAGGGACCTGATGTGCATTTCCAAATTAGCTGCTAATCTACAACAGACTATACGCGCTGAAATACAACATGAATTTTTCTGCATTTCAAGGTGAACATTCTTTCAAAAACTGAGATCAAAGTAAACTGCACACTTGTTGTCCCCATTTTGGGCCCCCAGGTTTTGCACACAGCACTTGGTACGCCCGCCAAGGACGTAATAAAATCATCGGTGTTTATTTATTTGTCTGTCTGTTAGCAGGATTATGTAAAAACTACTACTATTTTGACAAAATTTGCACCACAGATAGATATTAGGGCATGGAAGACGCCATTAAATTTTGGAGGTCATCCAGATCAAGATTTCACTTTATATAGGTGTTGAAGGATTACGAAAAAAAAACCTACTTTATGGATTTTCACCAAATTTGCACCACAGATAAATACACTCAACAAAAATATAAATGCAACACTTTTGGTTTTGCTCCCATTTTGTATGAGATGAACTCAAAGATCTAAAACGTTTTCCACATACACAATATCACCATTTCACTCAAATATTGTTCACAAACCAGTCTAAATCTGTGATAGTGAGCACTTCTCCTTTGCTGAGATAATCCATCCCACCTCACAGGTGTGCCATACCAAGATGCTGATTAGACACCATGATTAGTGCACAGGTGTGCCTTAGACTGCCCACAATAAAAGGCCACTCTGAAAGGGGCAGTTTTGTTTTATTGGGGGGGGGATACCAGTCAGTATCTGGTGTGACCACCATTTGCCTCATGCAGTGCAACACATCTCCTTCGCATAGAGTTGATCAGGTTGTCAATTGTGACCTGTGGAATGTTGGTCCACTCCTCTTCAATGGCTGTGCGAAGTTGCTGGATATTGGCAGGAACTGGTACACGCTGTCGTATACGCCGGTCCAGAGCATCCTAAACATGCTCAATGGGTGACATGTCCGGTGAGTATGCCGGCCATGCAAGAACTGGGACATTTCCAGCTTCCAAGAATTGTGTACAGATCCTTGCAACATGGGGCCGTGCATTATCCTGCTGCAACATGAGGTGATGTTCTTGGATGTATGGCACAACAATGGGCCTCAGGATCTCGTCACGGTATCTCTGTGCATTCAAAATGCCATCAATAAAATGCACCTGTGTTCTTCGTCCATAACAGACGCCTGCCCATACCATAACCCCACCCCCACCATGGGCCACTCGATCCACAACATTGACATCAGAAAACCGCTCACCCACACAACGCCACACAAGCTGTCTGCCATCTGCCCTGGACAGTGTGAACCGGGATTCATCCGTGAAGAGAACACCTCTCCAACGTACCAAACGCCAGCGAATGTGAGCATTTGCCCACTCAAGTCGGTTACGACGACGAACTGGAGTCAGGTCGAGACCCCGATGAGGACGACGAGCATGCAGATGAGCTTCCCTGAGACGGTTTCTGACAGTTTGTGCAGAAATTCTTTGGTTATGCAAACCGATTGTTTCAGCAGCTGTCCGAGTGGCTGGTCTCAGACGATCTTGGAGGTGAACATGCTGGATGTGGAGGTCCTGGGCTGGTGTGGTTACACGTGGTCTGCGGTTGTGAGGCTGGTTGGATGTACTGCTAAATTCTCTGAAACGTCTTTGGAGACGGCTTATGGTAGAGAAATGAACATTCAATACACGAGCAACAGCTCTGGTTGACATTCCTGCTGTCAGCATGCCAATTGCACGCTCCCTCAAATTTTGCGACATCTGTGGCATTGTGCTGTGTGATACAACTGCACCTTTCAGAGTGGCCTTTTATTGTGGGCAGTCTAAGGCACACCTGTGCACTAATCATGGTGTCTAATCAGCATCTTGGTATAGCACACCTGTGAGGTGGGATGGATTATCTCAGCAAAGGAGAAGTGCTCACTATCACAGATTTAGACTGGTTTGTGAACAATATTTGAGGGAAATGGTGATATTGTGTATGTGGAAAAAGTTTTAGATGTTTGAGTTCATCTCATACAAAATGGGAGCAAAACAAAAAGTGTTGCGTTTCTATTTTTGTTGAGTGTATTATGGCATGGAAGACTCCACTGAATTTTGGACGTGATCTGGATTCTGGCTCAGGATTTCAATTTATATAGGCTTTGAAGAATTACGTCCAAACTACGTCACAGATTCTCACCAAATTTGCACCACAGATAGATATTAAGCCATGGAAAACTCATGGTTTACCATTTTATGAATTAAATATCAGACTACAATATCTTGATCAGTCTGACCATTCTGGATCTGTATGCAATTATTGAACTGTGTTGTGGAATCCGGATCCAGGTGAAGTCAGGGTCACGATGTGAAATGCATATCTTTTGACTCCTCGTCAACCCTTGGCGGACATCAGAAATCTCAGATTGGTCATTATTAATATACTACAGTTTTATAATTGAGTGCTGATACCTTTCATTTTTATCATAACACTAAGAAACAAAGTCTTATGTTTGCTGAATCTGTCTTGTTTTTTTAAATAGAGCAGGTGGAGCTGTGTGATTAAAGTCCGACTCCCAATATATAGACCGGGATTCGAATCCAGTTCTGTACTTCAGGCTGCTGTCAAGGACTGCGGGGGCATGGCACAGAAAGTGGTTGAACACAAATGCAGACTCACAACACTGAGGTATAAGTAAAAAGCTTTATCTCAAAAAAATCAGGCTGAGGGTCAGTACACAGGAAGGCAGTCTGAGAAGCGGCAGTACAGGCAGGGGTCAAGCAGAGTGGTGGTCAATAACAAGCACAGCTCCAAAATACCAGGAGACACAATACATGGGCTGAGGCAGAAGCAATGTCAAAAACAAAGCACGGTCAAAAACGACAAGGCAAAACAGCAAAAACAAAGGCTGAAACGTGGACAAGAAATCACAATGAACTGGCAGGGAGTGGAGAAAGTGAGGGGCTTAAATAACAGGTGTAGCAATTAGGTAAACAAGACGCAGGTGTCAGGTAAGGTTCTGGAAGGGGCGTGGTCAGACGAGAAAGAGGTGAGACAGGAGTCAAGAGAGTGCAGGAAGACAAAGCAGACAGAATTACAATGAAGGTGTGAGAAGCTTGTGCAAGATAGTGAAGTTAGACAAATGCAAACCTGACAAAATGTTGAACCTAACCACAGTGATCAAAAATGAAGATGAATAAAACCCAAGTCCCAATAAACAAGAAATAAAATAAAGAAAACCCAACATGAAGGAACAAAGAATTAAATCATGAAACAAATGTAAGAACTGAAAAGGGCTAAACAAGAAAATAAAGGCTAAGACTAAACCAGAACAGAACTCATGTGTAACAATGAACAGATAATTCAACATAAGACAAAAGAAAAGCAAACAGGAAATAAAATTAATGATTATACAAAGGCAGGACTGAAACTAGACACATGACTAAAGTAAGAAAAACAGGAAATAACTGATAAACAAAATAAAACCACTGACAAAAGTATTACACACAGGAGTGAAATAATCAGAGCCAAACTATGATGAGACTAGATAAATAACTAAAATATAATGACCAGATAAAAACAACAGAGGACAAAACATGGTGCTTTGACATCAACAATCCAATGCGAACTTTAAATAAGAATCCAAAAATAATTCTGATGATGTCATCTGCAATGCCGTGCACCAACTTCGTGTATTTAAAAAAAAAAAGACTGTGTACTTCCTCAGTGTAGCCAAAAATTCACGTCAGAAATTAGTCCAGCTTTTCATTCTAACTTCCTCCTAACAGCTCTTCATGCCTCCAGAGGGCTTACAAGCGCAGTGGATTTATTTTGTGTGTGCGCGTGTGCCTTCAGAGAATTAGCACTGTCAATTAGCTCTTCTAAATCATAGTCAGTCAGCAAAACAAACTCCGCATGTTTAGCTAAACGCCGCCCGCACTAGTGGGTGGGGTTTGCAGAGTGCAATGGTACCAAATGTATGGACAAATAATCCATGTCAGGTGACATACAAAGCACCAAGCAAATGACAAGGATCCACTCAGTTGTTATATAATTTATAAACAACAGGAAAGGGACTTACATTTTGGTGCAGCACTGCACTGACTTTCTCTATTTCTAACAAAAAAGAAAAGAAAAAGAGTTTATGTACTTCCTCACTCCAGCAAAAAATCAAGTCAGAAATTTGTCCAGCTTTGGTGCATCACTGCAGCTCTGACATCAACAATCCAACACAAACTTTAAATACGAGTCCAAAAATAAATTGTCACGATGTCATCCACGATGCCATGCACCAATTTCGTGTACTTCCAAAAAAAAAGACTACTTCCTCAGTGCAGCGAAAAAAAAAAATCACATCAGAAATTAATCCAGCTTTTCATTCTAACATTCTAGCATGTGCACGCAGGCGCGTGTGTAGGGTGTAATGGTACCAAAGGCATGGAACCAAATTTGCACACTAAATGGAACCAAATTGTACTCTAAATGCAATGCAACACAAATGGGAAGAATGATCCATATCACTTGACATACAAAGCACCAATCAAATGACAAGGATCCACTCAGCTGTTATATAATACCAGCTAACACACACACACACACACACACACACACACACACACACACACACACACACACACACACACACACACACACACACACACACACACACACACACACACACACACACACACCCTGTATGGAGCTGAACTGCATAGAACAGCACCAGTCCTGTTTCCTTGCAGGTGGCAGCGGAGGATGAAAGAATGTAGCTGGAACCTAATCAATTTTTGTATAAGTTATATAACTGCTGTTGCCCAGAATGTCAGAGGCACTACATAAGAACTCTCTATAAACCATGTGTGAGAAAGTAAATGAAGGCCACAAAGATGCCAGAAACTTTATTGCAGCATCTTTTTTTAATGCGCCACAACCTTACAAAATAAATCAGACATTGAACTAAAAACAATGGGAGATTAAATTGGGTGATGAAGTGTAGTGGGGAAAGGTTTGTATCCACTTTTTCCACATGGAAGGAGCTATTGTGGATTACAAATAAAATTCCACTGTGTGGCTGTTTCATTCTGAGTTTCATCTTTTCATGTTAAAACCACACACACACAATAAATAATGTAGAATTTTGTTTTTAAACTCTCAGTATTCAAATATTTGATTTGCCTGATATGGATCATTCATTTGCCAAACAATAAAAACACATGTCCTGTTATGTGCACCTTAGTTGGTTGATTGGTTGGTTAAATATGGGTGCAGATTTGGATCAACAGGATGGTCTTGCTTTGGATCTTTAATTTTTGATATTGATCCTGTTGATTTTGATCAAGTGCATGCAATCCTTGATTTAGAAACACTGATCCTGCTTTCTTTGAGGTTCCAACTAGGAATGCTGAAATCTGGATCAAAGGCCCAAGTGGACAGATAGACAAACAGCAATATAAAATGTTCAAAGATCAGTTGTCTGGATCAAAGATGAGGAAAAATGGCAATAGAAATACTATAAACAGGGCTGTTAGACATTGTCAGAGGTATACATTCTGAGTGTCCTAATTTTGTATGTGGTGCATTGGGACACTTGTGTGCAGATGAATGAAATGTGCACTGCATCTAGAGGCAAAATTTTCATAGACTATATATATATATATATGTGTGTGTGTGTGTGTGTGTGTGTGTGTGTGTGTGTATATATATATACATAAACACACACTGAACAAAGTTTACATGATGTCATCCATTGGTTCGGGTGTTTATTAAATCATATTTTTGGGGACTTCGCGGTGGTTCTCCTAACAATTTACTTTGGTGTGGAAAAATTATCAGCCGCTTATTTCCTAAACTAAAAGTGCTAACACTGTTAGCATTAAATAAGATGACAAGCATTTCCCTCAGCATGAATATTGCCACAGAGACATCTTTGATGATCTGTTTAGATGTTTCACTGCACAACAAGACATACAGTATTATCCCCGAGCCCGGGTTCATAAAGCAGTCTAATCTTGTTTAGTCTAATAAACTCACTTAGTTGACTAATTCTTTTACATTAGCCATTGGTTACCTGGCTGAAGTTTTTAGCCTGGTACAGAGGAGGCTAATCTTATTTTAGTCAACAAGACTTCAGTGTTTTACCTCACAAAATAGCAACTGTCATGTACAACCAATTAATGGAACACTCAAGGACACCCGTACATCACTCATATTCCTCCAAAAGGAGAGCTTTCTCCGCTTTTGGCCATGGTTGTAGCAGACGACTGTCATGTGATATCTTTGTGATAGTTCTCACGTTAGCCACCGGGCGTCGTTGTTACGCTGAGCAGCGTTGTGTTCATAAAAACACTTGATGGAAGTGTAGAACTGCTAGGCTAAGAGTTAAGAACGTTGTTCTGCAGTTCGTATGTGTCCGTAAATGTTGCTAAAGCCAGTTAACAAAACAAAGGCTGGATAGTTCATGACAATGACCAACCCAGAAATAAACAAAACATGCGCGCATTGGAGGCATTTCTTGACAACGGCACTCATGAGGCCGTTATGCCATGAAAATCGCTGACTAATGTAAGACGGCTAATTTACAACTTTAGCTGTAAATGTGAAACGGTGTTTAGACCGATAATGTTGGGTGACTAACCATAGTCAACTAAGTTTAGTAGACAAAGATTAGACTGCTTTATGAAACCAGCCCAGGTGTTTGTAATACAATACTCCAAATGGCCACAGCAATAACACAACGAGTAGCTGTATCAAGCTGACTCTGAGTTTTGGTCGAAGGTTACGAGAAGCGGAGTCTCTGGGCTTATCCCCTGTCACAAAGCAACCGCACCCACAATTATACAGAACTTTATGGATTAAAACATCTTAAACTAAGAAATTAAAAAAAAATTCACCCTCCGTACAGTTGTCATGGAGGTGGAAACTGTCAATAGAGACCAAAACCTTTTTTGTACCAGACTATAAACATGTTTATTTCTGCTCTACATTTAGACATTTTAAAATGGGTTTCTATGGGAATGTGCTCTGGTTTGGAGCCACCCTCAAGCAGCCAGTCAAGGAAGTGCGCTTCTGGGTTGAGGTCAAAATTTGGGCTTGACTTGAGTGTTGCCACTTGGGAATTTGTTGTTCGTTGTTTGACCCTGACATCAGTGTGTGTGTTTGTGTGAATGGATGAATGTGAGGCATCATTGGAAAGCACTCTGAGTGTCTGATGCTGATGGAAAAGCGCTATATAAATGCAGTCCATATACCATTGTCACAACATTCTCTTCTCCTCAATGAAGGGAGGCAACGTGTGATGTCACCCACGTAACAAAATTACCTCGACAATCCCAATAACAGAAAATCTTCACTACCGCCTCTGGTATCAAGATTTGGTAGACAAGGGGCTAAAACGCATCATTCGGAGGACATCTCCAGGCACCATTCAGGAAATGAATATGCCCGAATGTACAAACTAATTTACTGTGGCTTTAATTAAAGGTTATAGTGGCTTTAGATCAATGATAGTGCCAGAAAACAGGAAGGTTTGTCTTCATTTTTCTGACTGTCTTTGTTGCATGTGCCGCTGTGCTGTGGACTGAAGTAAACATGCAGAAATTAAATTTCCTACATTCAGAACTGGTTCGTCTTCATTCACTGTGTTTCGTTCAGCCAGAGGCAATTCTGAGTCAAAATCTGCTGCGTAGCATTACTGCTTTACTGCAACCTTTGCAGCATTTGCAGATACATCATGCAGCATAAGATGTGTGCCTGTTAGAGTCGGAAAGTGCACATGAACGGAGTGACAGCGCTGACTCAAACCAAGGTGGAGATGATTATCTGGAAGGAGAAGGCTGACAGCTGGCCTCAGATGGTCTGGGTTTTGTCGTTTAAAAAGGACACTGCTGACAGTTTGTGGGTGTGTGTGAAGGTCACATCATTTTGCATTTGAGTCTTACTAAGACCGACTGAAATCACACAACAAGAAAACCTGTCTCAGACAGATCCGTGTACATGCGTGCAACCACAGACACCTCTCTCAAGGCAGGTTTTCAAACTGTGAAACAGAATCAGACTTGCTGTTAAAACAGGATTTTGCGCCTGGAAGGATTTTGGCCAAATCCTGTAAATAGCTACAAATAAGTCCTTCAAATGTATACAACCCCTGGCAAAAATTATGGAATCACCGGCCTCGGAGGATGTTCATTCAGTTGTTTAATTTTGTAGAAAAAAAGCAGATCACAGACATGACACAAAAGTAAAGTCATTTCAAATGGCAACTTTCTGGCTTTAAGAAACACTATAAGAAATCAGGAAAAAAAAATAATTGTGGCAGTCAGTAACGGTTACTTTTTTAGACCAAGGAAAGGGAAAAAAATATGGAATCACTCAATTCTGAGGAAAAAATTATGGAATCATGAAAAACAAAAGAACGCTCCAACACATCACTAGTATTCTGTTGCACCACCTCTGGCTTTTATAACAGCTTGCAGTCTCTGAGGCATGGACTTAATGATTGACAAACAGTACTCTTCATCAGTCTGGCTCCAACTTTCTCTGACTGCTGTTGCCAGATCAGCTTTGCAGGTTGGAGCCTTGTCATGGACCATTTACTTCAACTTCCACCAAAGAGTTTCAGTTGGATTAAGATCTGGACTATTTGCAGGTCATGACATTGACCTATGTGTCTTTTTGCAAGGAATGTTTCACAGTTTTTGCTCTATGGCAAGATGCATTATCATCTTGAAAATTGATTTCATCATCCCCAAACATCCTTTCAATTGATGGGATAAGAAAAGTGTCCAAAATATCAATGTAAACTTGTGCATTTATTGATGATGTAATGACAGCCATCTCCCCAGTGGACATGCAGCCCCATATCATCAATGACTGTGGAAATTTACATGATCTCTTCAGGCAGTCATCTTTATAAATCTCATTGGAACGGCACCAAACAAAAGTTCAAGCATCATCACCTTGCCCAATGCAGATTGAAGATTCATCACTGAATATGACGTTCATCCAGTCATCCACAGTCCATGATTGCTTTTCCTTAGCCCATTGTAACCTTGTTTTCATCTGTTTAGGTGTTAATAATGGCTTTTGTTTAGCTTTTCTGTATGTAAATCCCATTTCCTTTAGGCGGTTTCTTACAGTTCGGTCACAGACGTTGACTCCAGTTTCCTCCCATTCATTCCTCATTTGTTTTGTTGTGCATTTTCAATTTTTGAGACATATTGCTTTAAGTTTTCTGTCTTGACGCTTTGATGTCTTCCATGGTCTACCAGTATGTTTGCCTTTAACAACCTTCCCATGTTGTTTGTATTTGGTCCAGAGTTTGGACACAGCTGACTGTGAACAACCAACATCTTTTGCAACATTGCGTGATGATTTACCCTCTTTTAAGAGTTTGATAATCCTCTCCTTTGTTTCAATTGACATCTCTCATGTTGAAGCCATGATTCATGTCAGTCCACTTGGTGCAACAGCTCTCCAAGGTGTGATCACTCCTTTTTAGATGCAGACTAACGAGCAGATCTGATTTGATGCAGGTGTTAGTTTTGGGGATGAAAATTTACAGGGTGATTCCATAATTTATTCCTCAGAATTGAATGAGTCCATATTTTTTTTCCCTCTGCTTGGTCTAAAAAAGTAACCGTTACTGACTGCCACAATTATTTTTTCCTGATTTCTTATAGTGTTTCTTAAAGTCAGAAAGTTGCCATTTGAAATGACTTTAGTTTTGTGTCATGTCTGTGATCTGCTTTTTTTCTACAAAATTAAACGACTGAATGAACATCCTCCGAGGCCGGTGATTCCATAATTTTTGCTAGGGGTTGTATTCAGAATGATCAAACTAATACATTAAGTGTAGAAGTAGTGACATTATTTCTGAGTGCCTGTCTTTTTTCTTCTAATTTTTACTCGAGGCCAAAATATGGCAATCAGGTATTGCGAAGACTTTGCATCCGTCTGTCTGTGCTCAGCATAAGTCCAATCCTGTTACTGACAGGGTCTTCAAATTCACAAGGAACATTCTTGGGATGCAGACCTTGGAAAAGTTCAAAAGTGAATAACGTTGACCTATATTAAGAGGGCAAAAGGTCACATTTTGTTTACTATTTTTATGCTCATATGGTTGAGGGTATTTCAGCACTGCATTATATATTTTTTCAGTTGGTTCAAATGGGAGTAGAGCATAAGCAGCTGTCTGAGACTGTTTCAGAGCTCTCCGCCTTCACGTTGAAGATGTTTGAGCTTTTCAGAAAGGTTCTCGTAACATCACCCCAGCACTGTGTGTTACTGTACATCTATGGGGGCAGATTGGACGGACTCTAAATGCTGCTTGTGATTTTTGTATTTTAATAATGCTATGCATGGAAGCTTGCTGGTAGTTGTATATTGTTGTATTTGAGCATCTATAGTTCTAATGGTCTATTTTGGTAATGTATGTGTTATGGATTAAGTTCACCTGATCTTCTCTGTGCCCGACATTGTGATTTCTAACTACACCCAAGGTGCACTGTAAAAAGTATATTAAGTAGTGTAAACTTGAAGTCTTAAAAAAGTTCTACTTACTTAAATATTTCAAGTTACATAAACTTGAAATATTTAAGTAAAAGATCATTTAAAACTTTGAGTTTATATTTGTTAATCTATTTAATTAATTTAAGTATTCATGTTTACAGTGTGTCTAAAAGTGTACCACGATTGTCTTACAAATTCAATTTTGATACATTCATGGTCCACTTCATTAGGTATACCTGTTGAAACTGCTCATTACAGAAAATGTTGACTCAGCAAATCACGTGGCAGAAACTCAGTGCATTTATGCATTGACACACGGGCGAGAAGACCTGATTAAGTTCAGGGTATCAGAATGGGGAATAAAAGTGATTTAAGTAACTGAAAGTACCATGGTTGTTGGTGAGTTTAAGGAATTCAGAAACTGTTGGTCTCTTGGAATTTTCACACGCAACCATCTCTGCAGTCTACAGAGAAATTCACAAAAAAGAACAAACATCCAGTGAACAGTGGTTCTCTCTAGGTAAATATAAATAAATAAAATACCTTGTTGATGACAGGGGTCAGAGAAGAGGTGCGCAGAAAAAAGTTATTTTGTTTATTATACACAACCATTTACATATCACATGATATTATACATATCAAATATCACAAATTCTAGATTTCACATGAAATCAAACAATTTTAGTCTGATGCAGTGCCCCACCTCACCGAGGAAGTCAGCCCCAGATCTACGTTCAGCTACTGTCCTGGCAGAGGGATTGGAGGTGCTTCTGAAGCGTAACATAGGATTGTTGCTTTCACTTTTTGATGGCCTGCCCTCTAGTGTGCTGCAGTAGTTGTATGCTGACGAAGGTGTAGTCCTTATGGAGTCTATCCACAGCTAGTCCAGAATGAGGGGTGGTGATGCCGATGAGCTGGCTGAAGTATTCCAGCCCTCGCATGCATTGTTCGTCCTATCTGCTCCCTCCATGATGACCTGATGCACACTCCAGATGGGGATGTCTAAACAAAAAATATTTAAAGCATTTTACTTACTTTAGTCACATACACCCAGTCCAGTAAATCACAGGGATGATGTGCAATCAAAAAACTGGAGATTGTGTGACTTCTTGACCTGAGGGCAGGCCTCATATACAAATGTATGACCCAATAGCATAGGGAGACTGAATAGGACAATGAGTATGTTAATGTGGTTGAACCAACAATATATATATATATATATATATATATATATATATATATATATATATATATATATATATATATATATATATATATAGGTTTATGGGGGAAAAAATTGTCTTACAGGTGTATACTGAAAAAACTAGGTGTGAACTGAAGTGTGGAAGGTGAGAACAACTAGAATATTAACTCATCAAATGTGTAAATTGAGGAGGAAAAACTGTCTTAACACAATATTTGTTATGTTTGTGATCTTAACATGTATCTTTTTTTCTTTTAATGTGAGCTTTTGTCTATTTTTTTTCATTAAGGGTGTGAGTTTTTGCCTTGTGAGCTGTTGTCATGGAATTCAGAGAAGAAAACCAAAACTGGTTTGAGCTAAGAGAAAGGCACCAGTAACTCAAACAGCCACTGGTTACAACCAAAATATGAAGATGTACATCTCTGAATGCATAACAAACAACAACAACAGCAGCAGAAGACCACACAGAGTGCCACTCCTGTCGCCTACAAATAAGAAACTGAGGCTACAGTGGGTACAGCCTCGGCAAAATTGAACAGTGGAAGACTGGACTCAGATGGTACGGTAAGAATGGACCGTCTTGCCTTGTATCAATAATTCAGTGTGGTGGCGGTGGTGTGGTGGAACAACAGTGTGATGCTATCGTGTCAATATGGACTAAAATCTCTGAGGAATTTTCCAGCACCCTTAATGAATCCATGCCTTGAATAATTCAGGCAGTTCTGGAGGGTGGGGGAGGGCAAAATCTGGTAATAGTCATCTGGGGATTGCATATGGACGGGGATTGCATATGGACTGAGGAATTTCCTACAGTGACACAAAAAAGGAAGATCGAAGGAAGGAAAATTAACTCACCGCATGCTTTTTTACATAAATGCCTTTGCTCTACAATATGTGGATAACAGAAGACTGAATAAATAAATGAGCGGACTCATTCATGTCCGGATTGATTTGTCACGCGGGTGGACAAGGCCGGATGGACAGTCGTATAAGTGTCTCTGTGTGGGAAAAGGAGTCAGGGTGCTGGCAGTGAGTCAAAGGGCAACAGAGGCTGTGAAGAGAACTGAGCCTCTTTTGTTTGGACCTGGCTATATGTCCAACTTCTGAAATGGTCTTTAGACATAGACCCGTTTCCTCCTCTGTGATCCCGGACCATTCCAGAGAGGAGGCCTTTGTTCCTGCCTGGCATAAAATCATTCACTTGGAAGCCTTGGCCGTGATAGGTTGCTGTCACACACCATCTCTGGACCAGATAACAGCACCCAGTACCACCAAGTTCTCTCTGCTGTTATTTCTGGACACCCTGACCCAGCTACCCATCTTCAGGGCTCCCAGGATAGAGAGAGAAGAGTGTGTTGGCTTTCTCAAATATGATGACTGTCTCCTTAATAATTTAGTGCAGCCACAGAGAGGCTTGGAACAGCCAAAGACAGAGACGCTTACTGAAACCTGTGGTACCTCCTAGCTGTAGAAACCCACTGACCTTGTGTTTTTCATTGTTTTTTTTATACCAAGTTATTCTTGAAAGAAGAATACAGTCTCACCAGGGAGAAGTGGCTTTCAAAGTTTGTCAGATTCCAGTACACCTACCACAACACATGAAAGTATAGTGAAGCTACCCTCAAGCAGTGTACATCATATTTTTCTGAAAGTAATGCAGAAAAAAACTTCAGGGTATACTTCGACATGTGGAGGAAAGATTTTTTAAGTTGTTGATTAGACTCTGGGCAGCATGTTGGCTTCGGGATAAGGTGAGAAGCTCGTCATCCGTGAGTAGAACCACTGCTCCTTTGTGTTGAGAGATGCCAGCTGAGGTGGTCCAGGCAACTGGTAAGGATGCCCCATAGGCACCTCCCTAGGGAGGTGTTCCAGGCACGTCCAACTGGAATTAGATCCCTGGGAAGACCCAGGACTAGGTGGTCCTTGCCTTCGAGCGCCTTGGGGCAACTGTTTGTTGTGATTTGGCGCTATACAAGAAAAAAGTTGATTGATTGATTGATAGGTGGAGAGATTATATCTCCACACTGGCTTGGGAACGCCTTTGTATCCACCAGTCAGAGGTAGTTAATGTGTCCCGGGAAAGGGATGTTTGGGGTCCCCAGATGAAGCTGTTGCACCCGTGACCCGGATAAGTGGTTGAAGATGAGATGAGATGAGATGAGATGAGATGTTGGATTAGGTTGTTTAGCACTGTAGTAGAGAAGCTTGAATCTTCGACTGGACTGGGTTGCTTGACGTGAGGACGTTTCGCTTCAAATCACCGAAGCTTCCTCAACTAAAATTCTTGCTCTGGTAGTCTGACTTCTGTCTTGACTCTTGTAGAGTGAAACGTCCTCACATCAAGCAACCCAGTCCAGTCCAGTCGAAGATTCAAGCTTCTCTACTATGGAAACCACCTGGACAACTGACAGCCTACACAGAAACGTTGTTTAGCACTGTTGCCTGACAGTGTTTGTGTAGGTTTGTTCACATGCTTCAGCTTCCTCCCACCTCCAAAGACATGCAGATTGGATGAGGTGGAGACTTTAAATTGGCTGTAGGTGTGAATGCATGTGTTTGTCTTTGTGTGTTGGCCCTGTGATAGACTGACGGTCTGCAAACCTGTCCCCAGTCTCTGGACCGACTCTCCCTATGGTTATACTTAAAAAAAAAAAGTAATCACTAAGATCACAGTTTTATATTCTCTTAACATCATGTTAGATTTGTTTTAGATTGATTTAGCTTTATTAGAATCTTTGCATTCTGTAAGTCTTCTGTTCAGATAGCTTTTATGGCTACTGTTGACTTGGTTTTAGATTAACGTTTTAGCTAGAGTTGTATCTTCTTAGCTTTTATTAATCAGTTAATTTTAGATTCATGTTTTAGATACAGTTGTAACTAGTGAGCTTTATATTCCATTCATTTTATGATTCTGTTAGCTTTTCAGGTAGCTAGGTATAATATTGGCTTTATACTCACTTATATTCAGGTACTTTTATATATTCAGTTAGTTTCAAGTATATCCTGGTATATAAAATTAGTTTTTTATTCTTTTAACATTATATTAAGTTTTATTGTTGTTGTGTGTTTTTTTTTTTTTTAAACCAGTTAGATTTATTGGCTTTGCATTCTATTAGTTTAACTATTCAGGTACCTCTTAAAATTAATATCAACTTATTGTCAGAGCTAGTGTTGTTAGCATTATTATTCAGTTACCTTAGTGATTTTGATAGCGTTGTAACCTGTTAGGTTTGTATTCTGCTAGTTTTAGAAACAGTTAGCTTTTCAGGTAGCTGTCACTTTAGCATTATACTCACTTATTTGCCCTATTGAGGTTTCAAGTCTCATAAATCTCGTAAAACATTGGCGAGTTCACCGCACTGTGAGATGTCAGTGAAACTGAGAAATGCATTAAGACGCTCTGATAAGGCTGCACTTTAACCGCTGTACACGGACAACAGCATTAACATCGTAACATAAAAGTCTTTGTATACTGTGCCTAAAACTCTCCTAAACAGATTATCTGGGTTTTTATATGTTGTTATTGTGTTTTTTTTTATGTAAACATGCAAAGAAGCTCAGGTTGTTTCTCCATTATTTCAAAGGAAATCGCTGTGAGCCGCGATCACTTCCTGTTCATGACGTTCTGGGGGGAAAGTGAAGTTTGCTCTTTAATGTCCTGTTTATTGTCCTTTACAGCACTGTTTGTCCAGTTTGTTCCAGAGTAATATATATGTCTGAAATTCGGTTTGCGTTTATGAAGTTCCACGCAGGTTAAACGTAGAAGACACATATTATCTGGAATATTTGTTTTAGCAATTTTCCAGGGGCTCATGCATGCAGTTTCTTGTGATGAAAAGCATAAAAAAAATTAAATTTTGGTAGTATAATGTTCGTTTGCAATTGCTGTATTGTGGATTTTCTATGTTGTTTAGACTGCAGTGACTCTCTGATGCGCAAGGCATTATGGGATATCTCAATAGGGCGAATACACTCAGGTAACTTTATATTCATTTAATTACTGGCTCAGTTAGTTTTCAGTTATATCCTGCGTTATGAAATATTAGGTTTATGTTCAGTTAGCTTCATGTTAGCTTTGGATTCAGTAATCTTTTCAGTTATCTCAATATTAATTTCATGGTGCTGTGATTTGCCTCACAGCAGGACAGTTTGGTTCTGGCACACATCCCTTCTCTGTGGAATTTGCATGTTTATTTCCTCCACTCCAGCCACTGTAAAAAGATTCATTCACTTTGAAACCACATGAGGGTGGAGACTGGTGTGGTATAGGAAAAACATAAATGAATAGGAATAAGAAATCTTATCTGATTACAAGTGTTCATTACACAACAAAATTTATATCAACAGCAAAATCAGCTGATGCCACTATCCCAATTGTCATGTAATTCAATGTCCTCGGCTTAAAAACAAATGCACCATCTGGACGGCTGTAAGAATCATTAGGAGGGGGAACATTGGAGACTTATCAAAGTAACTTCAGTTATGGCATGAATGGTGGAAAAAATAATTCAAATACAATCTGTGCATGGCTGTTGAGAAAAATAGCTGAGCTATTGTAAAATGGTGTGTGTGTGTGTGTGTGTGTGTGTCAGTTACATGTATTTTCTAAGTGCCTCAGTGGTGCAGTTCATTTTACTTTTGTACAGGGAGCATGCATACCCCGGACTAAAATATTAGCCAATCAAATTTAGTGCAATTATGCTCCTAAGGCTCAATCCAGTGTGCAAAGACAAGAACTGAAACAAAGCCAAGAAATGAAGCAGTAAATGAAACAAAGTATTATAGTAGATGGCCATGTTGCTGCAGATGAAGATATACGGTTGGTGTATAAAGTAGTTACAGAATAAATCAGTTCATAGTTTTTTTCTGAATCGTGTACCTGTCAGGGGGAAAGTGTTTCATGATTAACTTGCAGAGAGAATGATTTGGGTTTCATGTGTGGAAGGAGAATGTTGAAGCACTTGTTAAAGTCAATGCTTTTGTAAAATGTGTTATTTACAATGTGTAGAGCTGATAGCTCGGTGGATAAGAAGCTGGCAATGTGAATATGTAGACCATGGGTTCGAATCCTGCTTGTGCTTCTTCCTGTATATTCGTACTGTCAATTGTGTCGGCAGCACGGCCCAAGTAGAAGGTCACCCCTTTGAGTCTGGTCTGCTTCAGGTTTCTTCCTCAAATCATCAGAGGGAGTTTTTTCTTACCACTGTCGCCTGTGTGCTTGCTCTAGGGGTTAGTAAGGTTAGACCTTACTTGTGTGAAGTGCCTTGAGGCAACTTTGTTGTGATTTGGCGCTATATAAATGAAATAAATTAAATTGTGTTTCCTGTCTGTGTCCTTGGACAAGACATTTAATGTGCATCGTCTCAGTCTACCCACTTGTAAAATGTGTGCCAGCCTTGGCTGGGAAGTAAACTGTGATGGTTACTTGTCCAGGGGGAGCCATGAGCTGTGCTGCATGTGCCAAGGTAGCATCATAGGCATAGCCCGTAGTCTAATAATCATTTCTCAGTACTTATTTATGCTTTACGTATGAATAGACGTTCCCATGATGCACTGAGTGTTTCTTTCTCTTTTTGCTCTGTATACACCACTCTGCATTTAATCATTAGTGATTGATCTCTGCTCCCCTCCACAGCATGTCTTTTTCCTGGTTCTCTCCCTCAGCCCCAACCAGTCCCAGCAGAAGACTGCCCCTCCCTGAGCCTGGTTCTGCTGGAGGTTTCTTCCTGTTAAAAGGGAGTTTTTCCTTCCCACTGTCGCCAAGTGCTTGCTCACAGGGGGTCGTTTTGACCGTTGGGGTTTTTACGTAATTATTGTATGGCCTTGCCTTACAATATAAAGCACCTTGGGGCAACTGTTTGTTGTGATTTGGCGCTATATAAATAAAATTGATTGAATTGATTGAATACTACTTATTTAGAATTGTACCTATGGACTGAAAATGTCCTTTTGCTTTATTTTTAAAATTTATGAACTGTTTTGTCTTGAAAGAAATTGTGCAATGACTCATGGAATTGTTTGGGCCCTGAAGGATCCACTTGATTTATCCTTTGTTTGCATGGGTTAAGAAGGCTGCAGATGTTGGCCGCTTCATAAGCAACCTTTGAAATGGGACAGCGAAGTCCTGCCACTTATGATGTAAACAGTGGACAATAACAGCCTTAGAAGTGCGCAACCACTGAATTCTCCCTACATACCTCTGGGCCACCGTAGGGGAGACATAATTATTTGGGCTGGTTCTGCAATCAGTGAAAGGCTGTTGGGAAGCTGACGAACTGTACCAAGAGTGAAGTGGCCGCACAGAAAAGGACGCCCAAAGAGGAGCGACAACTGAGGTCCTTTAGTTTCCTCCAGTAACACATCACATCCAGGACATACACCACAGAGTCAACAGAAGCAAGCATTTGCATCAAGCAGAATCAACTGAGAGTGTGATCACATGTCCTTGTGCTGGTCAAAATTTATTTTACAGAACCTTTTGCATAGTTACATGTGGTCTTCTGTTACATATTTCTATTTGTTATTTTAATGGAAGATGATCTTTGGTCATAGCTAAGGAGGGCCTCTACATCACACAATGTACCTACCGACTCCGACAGTGGCAACGAGGAGTTTCCACCTTCTTCCTCCATGTCAAGCATGTCTCCAGGAGGCAGCCAGGCAGGCAAAGACCAGTCACCTTAAGGAGGTCATGCACAAATAGTTTGAGCCTAGTCAGGACATTGCCAAACAGGTGTGTTGTCTCACCTATTACTGAAAAAAGCTCCTATTAACCAAATTAGATCAATCAGAATTTAATTTATTGCCAAGTACGTAACTACTCACAAACAAGGAGTTTGATCTGGTGTCACTGGTGCATAAACAACAATAAAAGAAAAGGAAAAAAAAAACTTCTGTAAGAAGTAAAGGAGTCAAATCGATAAATGGGCAAAACTATGTTTACTGTCAAATAAATATGGTGGAAAGAAGCTGTTTTTGTGTCTTGAGGTTTTAGTCCTGATGGACCTCAGCCATCTACCAGAGGGGAGAGTAACAAAAAGTTTGTGTCCTGGGTGAGAGGAATCTGCCAATATCTTCCTTGCTCGCCTCAGGGCCCTGGAGGTGTATAGGTCCTGTAGGGATGGCAGATTGCAGTCGATCACCTTCTCTGAGGCATGGATAACACGCTGCAGTCTGCACCTGTCCTTAGCAGTGGCAGCAGCATACCAGACTGTGATGAAGGAGGAGATGATGGACTCAGTGATGGCACTGTAGAAGTGCACATTAGTTTTTGACAGGGTGAACTTCATTAGCTGCCGCAGAAAGTACATCCTCTGTTGTGCTCTCTTGGTGAGAGAGCTGACATTCAGCTCCCACATGACCTATCAGTGTAGGATGCCAACATGCTGCAATACATGTTACAACTGTATCCCTTTGACTGCAGTTGCACAGTCTCACTGGACCCATGGACACCAGGAAAGCTTTTGGCCACAACATGATACAGTGCATGCGAAAGATTACCAACAGCAGGTGGGATGACTTCATCAGACACCCTGCAGCTTCTGCATATGTACTCCAGACCTGTAGAGGAGCAGTCACAGCTACAGATCCAGGGTGCGCCCAGCAGTGGAGCCCGGGTTGGCACAACCAGCAGCAGCAACCTAAGCAACGGCAGCAGTGGCCACTCCCACAAAGGTTGCACAGCCCTCTTGCATCATAATACACATGCCTAGTACATTCTAGTATGTATGTGCTTATCAATATTAACTGTGATGATAGTCCTCCTGCATGTTTCAGTTAACCACACTGAGATGTGATGACATTGGAAACGTGCCAGTGCTGTCCTTCTTTTGAAACTTGCCCAGAAGGAGACAGATGCACCCACACCCCCTTCCACCATTCAGCAGAAGCAGGGCTTCAGTTTGAATTTGGACTGAGAGGGTTATCTGGCTTTTATTCTTTTTCAGTTTTGGACAGTGTTATAAACTGTATTATTCCTTTACAGTCATGTTTTATCTTATTTTCTATTGTGCATGGTAAAAGTACAGTGGTATTTTCAACTGCAAAACAGGAAGTTGGGACAAGCCAAATGACCCTAAACCTTGATGGCTCCAAACATCATATTGAATAGTTGGGCAGATACCAGAGAAATATTTTGTATAGTGCTAGAAGCACCAAATGTGGCATGACTAAACGCTGGATGTGGCTTCAACCCCAATGCACAGATCACATTGGAAGGTGCTAAATACAGTCTTTAATGACTTACGTGGCAAAAAGGTCAAATGTCGACACACAGATGGTCAGTCTAAAACTGGTGACAGTGTACGTAAGGGGGTCGACAAAAGAATAGTCAGGATGGCAGACAAGGTCCAAACACACAAGCAGCAATCAACAGGTAAAATGTCCAACGACAGCAGACTAAATCAAAACACACAGCAAAACAAGGTTTGACAGCAGAAGTCAAACCATAGAAAGCCTGCATGTGATGTCACCCATAGGTTTTCTGTAGAGACCCGGAACACATGTCTTCCATACTTCCTCAGGAGGCTCAGATCTTTCAGTGTCTGCAGAAAGATGTTGCAGATGTTTTATCACTCAGTGGTCTCCAGCGTCATCTTCGACGCTGTAGTGTGCTGAAGGCAGCTACATGAACAAACTCACCATCTCATCAGGACAGCTGGCTCTGTCCTTGGGGTGGAATTGGAGTCTGTGATGGAGGTGTTGGAGAGGAGGATGTTAAGAAAACAGCTCACCATCTGTGACAACACCTCCCACCCCCTGAATGCCACAATGATGTCCTGTCAGAGCACTTTCAGCAAAAGGCTGAGGCCACCGAGGTGCTCCACAGAATGCCATAGGAGGTCTTTCCTAACTGTGGCAATGTACTGACTGTATAACTCCTCCCCCTTCTGCAGGATGAAAACATAACGATCAGCATTTTTCAGTTACTCAGAGCTACAGCAGTGTTCAGAATAATAGCAGTGCTATGTGACTAAAAAGATTAATCCAGGTTTTGAGTATATTTTATATTTTTGAGTATATTGAGAATATTCCCAATTATGAATATTTTTAATTCATAATTGGGAATATTCTTAATTCATAATTGGGATTTGGCTGTTCAAGTGGAACTGTTAAAAAGTGTTTTTCACTGCTCAGCTGCAACACTACAGGCTACCTAGCCTCAAGGTCAATTGCCCACTGTTTACCTCCAGAGGAATTTATTCAGACCTTGGTGAGACTATTCGGCTCCATTCTTATCTCAACCCACAAAGACAATAACTGACTTACACATGGACTGAAGCATGCTCCAGTTTCTCCTTTTACCTCTCTTCCTGCCCCTCCCCCCGCGGCAGGCCCCCCGTTCTTCCCAAGCTGACAGGCGGCGCGACTTGACAGTTGCAGCAGCTACCAACACACTCACATTGCCTCAATTTGGAAAACGGACTGTTTCAAGTTTAGTGCACATAAACAATGTCAAATGTATGTGTTGTCCTAATTCTGATGTGTGCCATTATTATGGTAAACAAGTAATAATTGTAGATTAATTGCTGTTTGTATGTGGAATGTGAGCGCGGAAATCTTGTTGCTGTAATGATAATAAAAGCTATCTATCTATCTATATTTCTTATTGTTACATGGGAAACAAGGTACCAGTAGATTCTCACAAATCCAACAAGACCAATCATTCATGATATGCACACTCTCAAGGCTATGAAATTGGGCTATTAGTAAAAAAAAAAGTAGAAAAGGAGGTGTGAATCAGGTGTCCCCTATTTAAGGATGAAGCCAGCACCTGTTGAACATGCTTTTCTCTTTGAAAGCCTGAGGAAAATGGGACATTCAGGACATTGTTCAGAAGAACATCAGAGTTTGATTAAAAAGTTAATTGGAGAGGGGAAAACTTATACGCAGGTGCAAAAAATTATAGGCTGTTCATCTTCAATGATCTCCAATGCTTTAAAATGGACAAAAAACCAGAGACGCGTGGAAGAAAACGGAAAACAAATGGATAGAAGAATAACCAGAATGGGAAAGGCTCACCCATTGATCAGCTCCAGGATGATCAAAGACAGTCTGGAGTTACCTGTAAGTGCTGTGACAGAAGACGCCTGTGTGAAGCTAATTTATTTGCAAGAATCTCCCGCAAAGTCCCTCTGTTAAATAAAAGACGTGCAGAAGAGGTTACAGTTTTCCAAAGAACACATCAACTGGCCTAAAGAGAAATGGAGGAATATTTTGTGGACTGATGAGAGTAAAATTGTTCTTTTTGGGTCCAAGGGCCGCAGACAGTGTGTGAGAAGACCCCCAAACTCTGAATTCAAGCCACAGTTCACAGTGAAGACAGTGAAGCATGGTGGTGCAAGCATCATGATATGGGCATGTTTCTCCTACTATGGTGTTGGGCCTATATATCGCATACCAGGTATCATGGATCAGTTTGGATATGTCAGAATACTTGAAGAGGTCATGTTGCCTTATGCTGAAGAGGACATGCCCTTGAAATGGGTGTTTCAACAAGACAATGACCCTAAGCACACTAGTAAATGAGCAAAATCAGTTTCCTTCAGGATTAATAAAGTTCTTCTTATTCTTATGTCTGAACTATGTTGTGGGCGGCACCATGTTCACAACAGCTGAATGATGAACTCATTAATGCATAAAGGGGTGGAATGTGGGTGGCTCTGTGCATTACTAAAGAGGCCTGAACACTCCCCTCTGTTGAAGCTCATTTCCATGGAGCGGTCTGGGTCAGTACGTCACAGTATGATACAGTTTGGAAAGGTTAAGCGGGGCTTAGTTTGCATTTCCAGTACCAGCAGTACCCATTGTTTGGTAGGTGAAGCAGGTAGACGTCGACATGCACGTCATTGAGAGTGTTGTTGTGCAGCCCCGCCCTGTCCACATGAAAATAGGTTTTTATGTATATATAAAGTCTACGGTTTAGGTGTGCTTACGTAACTTTTGTATTGTATTGCATTGGCGTTTTGTCCACACGGAGTTGACACCATGTAAATTAACTTTTGTTTTTTGCCTCTGTGGATTATTAATGGGATTTACTGGTCATGAATAAATGGAGCGCTGTGATGCTTTCATCTTTTAAAGTAAGTGATTTTTTTTTGTTGTTGTTCTTGTTGGCAAAGTGCTGGCCTCTGGTTCAGGCTGAGACACACACCTGGAGCAGACAAACACAGAGGTACTGCTTTAAAAATGCTGCATTTATTCAATGATTTCCGCAAGAATTAAAGTATTTCCAGATGTCATCTTCCAAATCAAGGATGTCTTATGTAGATAGCATTTTTTGTCACGCTGTGATGATGAATCTGGTTGAAACAACACAACAGATAAGACTTTATATTTACTCTTTTAATATTTGAAACAGTACAAGTTGGAACTGTATGAATGGTCACATGTGGGCTTCCCTGAAAAGACATATAGGGTCTGTAGATTGTTGTATTCAATGGACAGCAATGGATTTGCCCCTCCTTTTTGCTACCGTTTCATTATTTAGGTAACCCAAGTGAAGGGTGCCAAAAAAGTGGTATGGTACAGGTCCGCTATTTTGGTACCCATCCCTAAATCTGAATGTAGAAACACACAAAATAGTGTTTTGTACTATGCTGTACCAACCCAGACCACTAAGTGGAAATGAGGGCTTAGAGTCCGAGCCACTTGACCTAGGTTCGGGTGTTTATCAGGTCATATTTTTGAGGGCTGTATAGTGGTTCTAATGGTTTACTTTGTTGTGGGCATTAAAAGTTATGAGCCAGGTATACGTATTCTCATTAATTGTGCATTAAGTAGTTCTAATGGGTGAAACTACCAAGAGCTGCTAAAAGTGCTAATGCCATAAGCATGCAACATTAAATCTGACGACAGTTTCAGTCAGAGTGAATACTGCAATGGACGTTTCACCATACACAAAGCCATATTACTCCAGCTGTTTGTAATAAAATACTTCAAAATGATACAGCAACAATGCAACAGAGAGTGGCTCAGTTAGAGACTACGAGAGGAGGAGCCGCTGGCTTCAGTCGGTGTCACTCAAAGTGACCACGCCCCCAAATTTACTGAAATTTATGGCTTAAAATGTCTTAAACGAAGAACTCAGAAAAAAATTCACCACCCGTACAGTGGTCATGGAGGAGGAAATTATCTACAGAGACCAAAACCATTCTTTGTATCACGCTGTAAACATGTTTATTTCTGCTCTAAAGTTGGGCATCTTAGCAAAGAGTTCTATAAGAAAGTGCTGTGTTTTGGAGCCAGCCTCAAGCAGCCAGTCAAAGTACTGCACTTCTGCATCACTTTCATTTCATGCAATGTGAGGTTGCTGTTTGAGTCAAAGACAAGAGAACTCTACATAAATTGTCAGGAAAGAGACAACAAAGCACAAACATTCAAACAAGGGACTAAGAGACAAACAGAGGTTTAAGTACACTGGGAGCTGATTGCAAATGGGAGACAGGTGAGGGCAATGACAGAGATGAGATGCAGCTGGGAAAGAGATGCAGGAAGAAAGCCACAAACACACACAATTGAAACAGGTGTCAAAATAAAACAGGGAGTGGGTCAAAGACACAGAGTTAATCAATACATAAATTCAAAGAAAACAAGTAGCTGAGTGGGCACAGGGAAATCATAAACAACTACACACAGGAAAGAAAAACTTGCAATTAAATAATAAAACCAAACTCAGGATAAACACTGGAGGAGAGGACAAGTTGAATGTGGGCCATGTTGAAAAATGCCTACCATCTTGGATTTTCAAGTGGCCAATCGTGAAATTGCATATAATCCTCTTTAGTGTCTTCAGACCACATCTGGTGTTTGTATCACCATGTGAAATATTTGATTGGGAAATTAGTTTTATCTACCGCACTATAACTGAGAACAGTGGTTGTAACATTCCTGGCTACGGACAGACACTGCATAAAGGGGTGGGTGGGGGTGGGGGGGTTGCATGTGCCAATGCGCATGCCTGGAAGGAGCCCTCTCGCAATGCATCATGGGATAGTCTACAGCCAGTGTTATGGATGTAAACAAAGAGGGATGCTGTACTTTTAAGCCAATTTTGGACCCAGATGTACCTGGAGCTGTTACTAACTCACCATTCAAGGCAGCAACAGTAGCTGAACTAAAAAGATGAAAATAAAGTGCAGAATTGCAAGTTTAAAAGGCAAGAAAAAGGATCTGATAGAGAGTTAAGTTCCAACTAACTTACTTCTACAAGTTCTTACCTTGTGAGAAATGGGGGTAAATTGCACATATTTACAATTTATATAAAAAAAATGTTCATAAAATGCTTAATATTTGGCCTTTTCTGTGGGGAAAAAACTGTTGGAATGGAGATAATCTTGTCTACGCATCTTTGAGATCATTTGGATCAGTAAGTGTGCGCTGCATCGTTTCTGTGCTGAGCCAAGCACACACATTTCTTGGTGGATGGAACTCCGAACCTCAGTGGAAAGACAGAGAGAATGAAAGGAAGAGAGAGAGTTGTTTCTGAATTAAAACGCGGCAGGAGAAAGCTGCTCTATGCAAAGGCAGGGTTCAGGAGGGGGGATTTACTAAGTTACGCATGAAATGGCAGCCGTGATTTTTTCTTCAAGTTTGGACAAAATTACTGTATTGATGGTTTTGATGGAAGTGACTTGACTGAGTGGAAACATTGCTGGGTAAAGTGTAAAGGTGCCTTAACACTTGCATGCATTTTGGCTCCGCACTCTCGCGCACTTTGTCGTGACAATGACACTCGCTGTGTTCCCAGCTGGACGCCGTGCTTTGGGCGCTGGACGCTGCGTATATAAAATAATTTTCTCTCAGAGTTTGCTGTTGAAAACACCAGTAATCGCTTCCAGAATCACAGAGGACTATTTCAGCTGCCGCTTTCTCTCTCTCTCTCTCTTTCTCTCTCTCCCTCTCTCTCTCTTGCACTCATGAGATGGGGGAACGCAGGAACTGTCTAAAAGGTAATTATTTAGAATATTTGTATTGTAATGTCTTGGTAAAACAGTTGCATGTTCATTCCTTCTTATGAGCTGCTGTAAAATTATGTTTATGATAGATTTAACATCTTGTTATAATCGTTCAGATGAGCTGCGCTGTGATGCAGTGTGCTGGCACAATCACTTGCACTTACACACAGTGTTTTTTAATTGTTTTCGCAATGTTCATGTGACGTTCACGTAAATAATGCGTGACAGAGATTTTGAACATTTCAAAATTTTCTTTGAGCACTTTCACAAAGCCGTGCATAGTTTACCACAGTTTACAACGGTTTGCGACAAGTTTACTCTCTGGCACGGCAGAGTATGCAAGTTGTGCAAGTGTCAAGGCGCCTTAAGACCAGATACCTCACGGAGGAGTCTAATTTCCACCCCTTGTTTTTGCTGCCTTATTCTTGCAGTCATTACGCAGCTGGTCTGCTCTGTGTCAGTCTGATCCCGTCAGATCTCAGAAGCTAAGCAGTGCAGGATCTGGTTAGTACTTGGATGGGAGACCTCTTTGGAACACCAGCGACTGTGTGTGTTTCTCCAGGTAACACTGAAGTTGCGTCAGGAAGGACATCCGGCATAAAACTTGTACCAAATACCAGTGCAGATCTGGCTGTATCTGCTGTGGTGACCCCAAACAAAAAAAAATGGGAGCAGCCGAATGGATGACAACAACAACATTCTTGCAGTCATTATCAAAAGTTAATGACCATATATAGGTGAGGATGGGAGCATAAATTGACTGGTAAATTGAGAGCCTCGCCTTCTGGCTCAGCTTCACCACGACAGTCCGGTATAGCACCTGTAAAATATCAGGTGCCACCCCAACCTGTCTCCAACTTACCCCCACTCATGAACAAAACCCCAAGATATTTAATCTCCTCCACCTGGGGCAATAACTCCCCTGACCCAGAAGGGACAATCCACCCTTTTCAGACAGAGGACCATGGCCTCAGATTTGAAGGTGGTGATTTTCATCCCAGTCGCTTCACACTTGGCCTCAAACCTGCTCAATGCACATCAGAAGTCACTGCCTGATGAAGCCAACAGAATCATCTGCAAAAAAACAGATGCAACTTTGATGTCACCAAACTGGACACCCTGTCCCTGACGAAGCCTTGAAATCCTGTTCGTGAATATCAAGAACAGGGTTGGTGACAAGGGGCGCCCCTGGTGGAGTCCAATACCCACTGGTAATAATAATCATAATAATAATAATTAATATTATTATTATGATTATTATTGTTATGTGTTCCTTGGCCAGGGTGGAGGTTAGTCATTAGTGGTTAGTGCACTTGATTTAAATGTGGAAGGTTCCTGGTTCAAACCCCACTAGACCACTAAACTATCACCTCCATTGAGACTTGAGACCAGAAGGTTCTTGGTTCAAATCCCAGCCTGACTGGAAAATCACTAAGGGCCCTTGGGCAAGGTCCTTCATCCCCTAGTTGCTCCCGGTGTGTAGTGAGCGCCTTGTATGGCAGCACCCTGACATCGGGGTGAATGTGAGGCAATATTGTGAAGCGCTTTGAGCGCCTGATGCAGATGGAAAAGCATTATATAAATGTAGTCCATTTATTTACCTGCCACATTTCTCCGTGTAATGTGGAGTTGCACCGGCATCTGGTGTACGATGTGCCAGTTTGCTGTGCAGATCCATCTTGGATTTGCTGTGGCAATCCTGAGTGCAAACAAGGGAGCAGCTGAAGGGACTTACTTTTTTGTGTTCTTTGCTTTGATAATTGTTGAGAAAAGACATTCATAGCCAATGATTCTTCTCACTGATGATGCAAATTCTGTCTATGTGCTTCCTGTCCATGGTGTGAACACAGAGACCTTTGATATTCATAACATGAATCAAGCCTGACCACAATCCATAACTGTCACCCACCCCCACATAATCCCATAACAATGAAGAAGATTTTAATGCAAAAGTAGGAAGTGTGATGGAGATTATCCACACCCAAAGGTGAAGACACTTAGCTGCCATTTACATGCTAATGATATGAGGGGAGGTGATGGGAATGGGGCCGGGGTTGGAGCTTGTGCTGTTTTGTGAGTCACTGATATTTTGGGGTCTCAGCCCAATATGCTGCTGTGCAGTACATGCAGCACATCCCTGTGGTGTTGGTCACCATCTGCTGGTCCTCATCTGGTCAAGCTGGCAGGTCCCTTACACAGTGCT
This sequence comes from Thalassophryne amazonica, assembly GCF_902500255.1. Classification (NCBI taxonomy): domain Eukaryota; kingdom Metazoa; phylum Chordata; class Actinopteri; order Batrachoidiformes; family Batrachoididae; genus Thalassophryne; species Thalassophryne amazonica. Next base: position 35,375,902 of record NC_047116.1, on the reverse strand, counting down.
TAATGAGATGTGGATACCCCTCCTCCATCCTCACCTCCTCCTCCTCTTCCTCCACCTTGCTCCATACACTCCAGTCCTCTTTTCAAGCACAAATTAGTCTGTCGTGCTTCCTTCTGCTGAGCTGCTAATGGGATGCACCTAGTAGTAGGTGCGATTATGATTCTCTGAGGTTCTGTATATCTGTTTGATTTCATTTTCAGCATCAGGTTGAACATTTTGGTAGCTGTAAGTTGCTGCTCTCAGACAGATTGTAACATGTTTTGAGCTTTATTGAAATTTTGTGCAATTGTAAACATATTTCAAAGCTGAAAGATCTTTATTTTTCTCCCATGTTCTGAGTGCTGTAGATCAATGCAGTGCCAAGTCGATTGCTTGAGCTCCAAAAAAAAGAAAAAGAATGAAAGAACCAGCTGACAGCTATATTCATAGACCAGCAGTTGCAGTGATTATTGACGAAAGTGTTGCTACGTATTCAATAACTCACTGTAGTTCACCAACTCCTCACGTTAACCTAAGATTAACTTAACTTAACCTTCACTTTAAACCTACCATTGACCTAATGCTAGCCTTAAATTTATAAAGATTTTTTTTTTTTTTTTGCAACAACTGAATACTACCCACCTAATTATACAAAAGAGAGAGAGATGAAGATATATATGTTATTTTGCTCGTAATTAGCTTTGCATGCTAACAATGCTAAAAGTTATCACATTTAATAGAATGCATGGTGTTCATTATTTTGGAAAGTAACAAATGTTTAGAAGTAGGTGCACCGTCCTGTTCTAATGAACAAGGTACTGTATGGACTGAATAAAGGCTATGGTGCGATATTGTTGCTATAATGTACTGAAGGGATTTATCATGATGCCAAACAAATGACAAAGTGTATGCTTATGTTTTGATGGGTGTTTAATTGATTTATTATGATTTTGAAATGATACAATATATGATTTAATTAAGGATTGTAATATGTGCTTATGATGAATTGTACTGACCATGTGTAACTGCTGATGTGTTGTTGACTTCCTATAGGTAAGCCCGGCATTGACCACTTTGAATAAAGACATTATTGATGCCAGCATGATGCTTATGCTATAATATGTTTAAAGATCTTATGTTTTGTTCAACTACACATAATCCTTTGGAAATGCTTTGTATGATTTATCATGTAATTGGAATAATGTTTCATTATTATTAATTGTTTAAATGTGTTATTGCTGTTGAATGAACTCTGATGTGACCTTTTTCTGCAGGATGGGCAGTAGTGGAAATGTTTCCCCAAGTAGGAACATTCACTACAGCCGCATCCGGGCAGATTTGTGACAAACCATCTGCACAAAAAGCAGAAATGGTTGCCTTAGCTGAAGCTCTAAAGCTAGCTAAGGGGGACAGAGTGACTATTTACACTGACTCAGCATTTGCTCATGGTATAGGTCACTATGATCTCTCCAGATGGTACAGAACTGATTTTCTGACCACTAGTGGACAACCAGTCAAACATTATGACATAGTGACACATCTGGCAGAGACACTGATGATGCCTGACCACGTAGCAGTGGTTGGTGAAGGACCAGGATCCTTTTGTTCATCAGGGAAATCATGAAGCTGATGCTGCAGCGAAGGCAGTTGCAGGATATCAGGGGGAGCTGATAATGTCTATGACAGGAGAAGACAGTGAAGTGGGATTGCCTTCTTTGACTAGAGAAGATGTGGTAAAATTGCAGGAAAAAGCAGGTGCATGGGAACACTCACTCTGGAATAGGTTTGCCAACTCTCTGAAAAACAAATAAGGGACACCTCACTGGCAGGGCTGACCGGCCCATGGAAATATAGACTGGAATGGACGTGCGCGCCTCTATCTATTAGCGTCACTCAGGACTGGAAGGCGCCATTACTAAGGGTGGAAATGTGCAGCTCATCAATAATAAACTGACCGCTTTTTTTGCACTAGCGTCACTATTAATGGATTTTAATAAATGTAGGCTTGTTTCAAAGCCCTTTGAAAGCTCTTTCCAATGCACCTATGCATGTGTGGGTGAAAAAAAAAACTTTTATGTAAAATGCAGAAATTTGGGGAAATTACGACAAACTGTGCTGCTTTTCTCGCTTTATTGTCACTATTTGTTAACAGATTTTAATAAAAGTAGGCTTGTTTTAAAGCCCTTTAATTGCTCTTTCTAATGAACCCATACATGTCTAGGTAGAAAAAAATGATTTATGTAAAGTGTGGAAAATTGTGGAAAATATTCCATTCTGTTCATTTACTGTGATTTTTTTTTCCTGTCATCATAATTCTCGATGGATTTTTATAAATGATGCTTGTAAGTTGTATTCATGCTAATTAAAAGGTCTAACAAACCCATACATGTCTGGATAAACAATCCTTATGTATTAAAATATAAATCTGAAGTATGCCTTGCCATTGTGCTCATTTATCTTGCTGCTTTTTCCACTGTAATATTACTGCTAGACTTTTAATGACAACAACATATATATGATTTTTACTAACATTTTATTACAAGTAGATATAAAGCCATTCAGAATTTATGACTTTTGACCCTCAGTCAGGGTAAAAAGTACCTCCTCCATCCCCTCCAACCACACTGTTCAAATTTAAATGTCTCCTGTGACCACCATGTACATATCATATTAAACAACAGCTGCAAGTATATATATATATATACACATAAATATATTTAAACATTTTTGTTTCCGCATGTGAACGCAGCTTAATGAAAAGAACTTATGACGTTGAGTTATAGTCTCAGTATATTGACATTAAATTGAGGCATAACGACTTTAAAATAGACATTTGTTTTACATAATTACATTAAGGCTCTTGTACAGTTCATTTTAGTATTGGAGAATTTGTTTTTGTGGTTTGTGCAGTTGATGGTGAAGCACTGGCTGCCTTTTTTTCTCCTAATATCGCTTCTGTTTAACAAGATCAAGGTCTCTCTCCACCCTCAGTAATGACGGCCGTGCAGCACGCCGCTAGTCACGTGACGTCCATTCCAGTCTGTATTTCCATGGACCGGCCAACTGACGATTGCCTTCACCCTTCCCCGCGTGCGTGTGCAACAATTTTTAACCATTTGACTATTGACTTGACCCTGAATTTAAGTAGATGCACACATGCATTTGTTATGATATGAACATGCGGAAAACAAATTATTATTTAGCAATTTATTTTTAGTGCAAAATAAATTTTCACTCACAATTTCAATATGAGCATCCTGTACTGCTTCAAAATATAAAAAAAATTCTTTAAAAATAAATCTTTCTCTGTCGTGTTATTGCTTAAGTTAAAAGTGTATAAATTAACAAAAAAAAAAAAAAAAAATCATCCAAAACAATGTAACAGTGAAAGTCTGAAAAAGTAAACAATACTTACAATACTTATAGCTGTTGTCAGGCACCTTTTCCACCCAGCCATTTTCCTTTTCCCATTTGCCCATGTACTTTTGCTTTCTTTTTTGTTTTGTTTTTTCGAGGTGTAACGACATTACAGACATTGCTGTTCGTAGGCGTGTCTGCGGTGCCAGTGTCGGTATCAGCAATGCTACTTTGTTATGGTCGTCCGACGACCGTCGTCGGCTCATGATTCTCGTCCGGGATCTTCTTGCAAGCAGATGTCCGTCAACCAATGAGATAAGAGTGATTCTGTATCGTCAACTCGTGTCTGTCGGCTCATTGGTGAAGAGCAGGAGAGAGGCTGGGATCATATTTACCGTAAGTTTCCATATAAAACGCCAGTCAATTCCATTGACATTTTACAGACTTTTTGATTCTCACAGAAATACGGGACAAACTGCGTCCCGTTTCAGGTCAATACGGAACGCACACTTTTATTTCCAAATAAGGGACGATTCCATTTTTCAAGGGACGATTGGCAACCCTACTCTGGAAGGACTATGGTGCCATAAAAAAGGAAGGTTTGTGGAGAGCAGTAGATGGGAGAGTAGTGCTACCGGCTGGTTTAGCACACCTTGTCATCTCAGGAGCACATGGACCTTCTCATCTGTTTAAAAGACAGACAGAGAAAATGATCAGTGAACATTGGTGGCACCCAAAGCTGAAAGCAATGATTGCAGAACACATTGAAACATGTGATACATGTCTGAAATTCAACCCAAGATCAGCTATGACTCCAACAATGGGATCATATCCAGTTCCCACAGCCCCATTTCAGGAAATTGTGATTAACTTTACTGATATGGGTCCAAACAACAGAGCTCAAGGGTACAGATACTTATTGGTAGTTGTGGATGCATTCACTAAGTGGGTTGAAGCAATTCCAGCAAAAAAAAGGAAGATGCAGCAACTATCTGCAAATTTTTGATCAATCAGTTCGTCCCAAGGCATGGGTTCCCAAAAATGAAGACTTGGCCAAAGTGGAACAAAGTTTGGGGATTAAACACAGATTTGGCTCAGTCTATCATCCACAGTCCCAAGGGCTGGTGGAAAGAGCAAACAGGACATTAAAAGAGAAGTTGGCCTAAATTTGCGCTGATTCTAATCTAAACTGGGTTCAGGCACTGCCAATAGCTTTAATGGCTATTAGAGCCTCAGTGAATAGCTCTACGGGGTTTACACCCTATGAGTTGTGCACTGGTCGTGCATTTCAGAATCCTGCTGCTATCGGCATAAGGGGGACGCCTCTTGATGTCAGTGAAATACAACATTCTACCTATTATTCATTGCTAACTGCATTGGTAGCATCGCTCTCCTTGCAGGTCCAGCAACGAGAAGGGGACCCTCCATTGGGACCAGTGGGGAGCAAAGTCAAACCAGGACAGTGGGTTTGGCTAAAGGTGGTGAAGCGTAAGTGGACAGAGCCCAGGTGGACAGGTCCATTTCAAGTAGTAAAGGCTAACTCGCATTCTGTACAGGTGGCAACTAAGGAAGATACTTGGTATCACCTGTCACAGTGTGCGCCAGCTCAGACTCCTGGAAGACATCTACAACAAGTCAGGCGTGACTTAAAGGAGTTAAATTTTGACAAGGAGGAGTTGCAGGAAGCTTCTCAATCAAGTGGGGGCAGTTGATAGAATTGTGACAATACCTCTTGATAGGGAACAACTAGAGCGAGATTTGGAGGATAGTCTTAGTGTCGGTCAATATAGTGGTGAGATTCATCTACTGATAGGATGAAAACTTTGGGCCTACTGCTTATAGTCACCTGTTGGGTAGGGGCAGATAAGATGCTGCAACAACAATGGTTAAAAAATAACGCATGGTACCAATTTACCAAATATACCGCTAAAGGCATGGATTTGGAAAACTGCGTATTATGCATGCCTTCTACATCCTCATTTGAATACGAAGGAATTCTGGATGAAGATAGGATAGCGGAGTGCATCACTTCTTTTCGCAAAACAGGTTCTAATGACACCAACAAGTCTCAGGGCATGGCGGAACGAGGGTTTCATATGATGTCTTTCACTCAATTCAAATTGAGAAGACACAGACTTGGGAGATCAATTTTTTGTGTGTGCATTCCATTGTCCCTTACTAGTGGCCTACAGTCATCATGCACAAGATCCCTTTTTTCAACTATGCTCTGAAAAAGTTCAGAATAAGCCTAAGGCACCAAAATTAATCAGAATAAGGAAAGATATACCAGTCACTTGTTATAAACACAGGGGGCATGCTAAGATTGCGGTGGGCCAATTCCAAGGTAATTGCTCAGTCACTTTGGATCTAATTGCCCTAACGGAGTGTACTAAGGAGACAGGGGAAAAAGAGGTCGTGCATTTTTATTCTGTGAATTATACTACGGTTCTGAGTGTTTATGATTGGAATTGTACTTCAAGGCTTTGTCTGATGGAATGGATAACTCAGATGTCCAGACCAACCCCTTATTCGTATTGGATCTGTGGGGGTGATACTCTCCTAATCATGCTGCCTAGGCATTGGACAGGCACCTGTGCTCATGTAATGTTAGTACGAAAGGCAGTAATAATTCATGACCCTCGAGTTTGGGAAGAAGGACCTAGTGTGTCCTACCACAGGTCCAAACGAGCAGTAGTCCCTAATGAACACCCTGGAGTATTTATAGACAGCATTGGAGTCCCCCAGGGCATCCCGTCACAATATTTGGCCCGTAATCCAATAGCGGCAGGATTTGAATCAATGTTCCCATTAGTGGCCATTAACAAGAATGTGGCCTGGATTAATTATATATATTACAATCAACAACGTTTTGTGAATTACACCATGGATGCCCTGGAGGGACTAGCTGAGCAACTGGCTGCAACATCCCTATCAGCTTGGCAGACCCGCATGGCGGTAGATATGTTGCTGGCAGAAAAAGGGGGTGTCTGTGCTATGTTTGGAGGTACCTGTTGCACTTTCATACCTAACAACACTGCCCTGGACGGATCAGTAACTAAAGCAATTAAAGGTCTCAAATCACTCAGTCATGAGTTAAAAGCTAATGCAGGAGTTGACATGTCAAAATGGGATTGGCTGAGATCAATTTTTGGGAATTGGACAGGGGTAATTATGTCTATTGTTACTACATTGGGATTAATTCTTTTGTTTATGGCAATTTGTGGGTGTTGTGTTTTACCATGCCTTTGTACCCTGATAACCAAATTCATTGACAAAGCAGTGTCAGGTCAATTGGTTCTAATGACTGATCAACAGGCCCTTCTGAAGGATGAGATTGATGTTGTGGTTGAAGTAGAAGCACTCTGAGGTACAAATGGTATGGACCACAGTTTAACTGTGGTCCAAAGGGGGAATTGACGATACGAGGTCTGTCCAAAAAGTATGGGACTTTTTTATTTTTTGCAAAAACCATATGGATTTGAATCACGTGTGATTGCATCAGCCAAACTTGAACCTTCGTGCGCATGCGTGAGTTTTTTCACGCCTGTCGGTTGCGTCATTCGCCTGTGAGCAGGCTTTGTGTGAGCAGTGGTCCACCCCTCTCGTCGGATTTTTATTGCGAATAAATGTCTGAACGATTTGGAGCTTTGCTGCATCAAATTTTTCCAGAAACTGTGAGAGACCTCCAGCTGGACACCATTCAGAAAATTTAGATGGCTTTCAGTGACGATTTTATGGGGATTACACAGATTAAGGAGTGCTCCAGCCGGTTTAAAGACCGCCCACAGCTGCTGAGAGCGCGCCGCGCTCTGAGCGCCGATCGACAGGCTCAAACCCCGCTGAAACAACCAGATCATTTCCAACGTGAAGGCTTTGTTGATCCGGGACGTCGTCTGACTTTCACAAAAAAGGCAGAAGGCGTGGACATCAGCACTTTTTCAGCACATTCTACTGTTACAGGAGTTTTTTTCATGGAAAGAGAAGCGGAGGATTGCACCACCGTGCCGCTCATGGCACGGGACAAAACCACCTCCGTGTTGGTCTCACAGGACGGCTTTCAGGTGGCTTTCAGACAGCTTCTGGTTGCTTTTCAGTCGTGTGAGTATCCGAGAAATTGTGCATGAGCTGGACATGCCCCAACATGTCCTGTGAGGCTTCATCATGGCGTTGCTTTGCGCCATGCGGCTCCGCCGCGACACGCGGAATTCCTCCGCTCCTCTTTCCATGAAAAAACTCCTGTAACAGTGGAATGTGCCGTTCATTTCTAAACTGGACACTGTCTTGATCCGGTATGTCGTCTGACTAGCACAGGAATTGCGGAAGATGTGGACATCAGCACTTTTTCGGCACATTGAGACAGACATGCGGAGGAATTCCGCGCGTCGTGGCGGAGCTGCATGGTGCAAAGCAACGCCGTGATGAAGCCTCACAGGACATGTTGGGGCATGTCCAGCTCATGCACAATTTCTCGGATACTCACACGACTGAAAAGCAACTGGAAGCTGTCTGAAAGCCCTGCTGTGACAAGTGACAAAGTGACAAAGTTTTTTTAATTCGGCACACAAAATATTCAAATAGAAAAAAATGAACAATTCCACAAACAAACACAGACAAAACTTGTGAGTCCGAAAGGGTGTGGGCTGAAGCAAAGCTTATTAGCGCCCACCCCTGCTAGTACAAGTCCAACAATTCTAATCAGTCATATTTACATAAATATAAATTCACTACTACATGTCGACACACAGACATACACATCAATATACTATTCACTTATAATTATATTTATATAGTACCAGATCATAAGAAAGTCGAATCAAGGCACTTTACGCCAGTAAGGACTAACCTTACCAACCCCCAGAGCAAGCACTAGGCAACTGTGGTGAGGAAAAACTCCCTATAGGGAAGAAACCTCAAGCAGACCAGGCTCTTGGGGGTGACCCTCTGCTTGGGCTGTGCCACATATACCTATATACATACGTATATACTTTACAAACATAAATATATACATACATATACACAGTCACTTATATACATATACATATACACCTACCCATATCTATATATCTACATACGCATATACATACCCACACATTCAAATATACAATAAGTCCCACTTATAAATTGAACATTCCATATAAATCAAATTATATTTGCTTCTTTATGATACTTAGACATAATGTTCTTTTTGAGTAGTTTCTTAAATCTCACTAAGGTACTACTCATTCTAACCTCTGTTGAACATTTGTTCCATTTCCTCACCCCAACCACAGACACACAAAAACCCTTTACATTTGTTCTTACTGGTGGTTTCATAAAAATTGCACAACCTCTTAAACTATATCTGGATTATATATATCTGGACATGTCTCGGTAAGGCTTGGTTTTTCGCTCGAAATAAAGTTTGAATTGTAATGTAATTGACCAAATCAATGAATTTTAATAAATTTAAAGACACAAACAGAGAATGAGTTGGTTCACGATATTGTTTATTGCAGATGATTCGTATGGCTCGTTTTTGCAAAAGGAATATTGGATTGGTATTTGATTTGTAAGTGTTTCCCCATGACTCAACACAATATGTCATATATGGTACCATCAGAGAATGATATAAAGTAAGTAACCCTTCTTGCGGCAGTAGGTCTTTGGCTTTATACAAAATGGCTATAGTTTTTTGACAATTTTGATTTCACATAATTTATATGTGGTTTCCAGCTAAGTTTATTATCAATTATAACACCTAAAAATTTATTCTCTGTTTTACTAACTCAATTTCCTTATTGTTTATAGTTACATTTTTACATTTGGGTGCCTGTTTATTTCCAAATATAATACATTTAGTTTTCCCAAGGTTGAGTGACAACTTATTAGCGTCAAATCAAACCTTAAATTTTTCCAGTTCTTTCTCCACTATGTCCAGAAGCTGTTCAAGATTTTCACCGCTACAGAACACAGTTGTATCATCCGCAAAAAGGACACATCTCAGTGAACTCGACACCCATCTTATATCATTTATATAGATTATAAACAACAAAGGACCCAGCACTGAGCCTTGCGGCACCCCACATGTGACATCCCTGAGTTCAGAATTTGTATTATTGAATTGAACATACTGAAATCTGCCTTGTAAATAACTAGCTATCCATTCATATGCCAGACCTCTGATTCCATATTTCTGCAGTTTACTTAATAGTATTCCATGGTTAATTGTGTCAAACGCTTTCTGTAAATAAAAAAAAAACACCTATTGTGTATTGTTTATTATCAATTGCAGTTGCTATACTTTCCACAAAGTCCATCAAAGCATGTGATGTAGTTCGAGACCTTCTGAATCCATATTGTTCTTCACAAATGATGTTATGCTTCAGTAAATAATCATTTAATCTTTTAGCAAATATTTTTTCCAAAATTTTGGAAAATTGTGGCAGGAGTGATATAGGTCTATAATTAGAAAATGTGTGTTTGTCACCAGTTTTAAACAGAGGAATTACTTTGGCTATTTTCATTTGAGAAGGAAATTTACCAGTACTTAGTGACATATTGCAAATATAATTGAACGGTTTTACTATACAATCAATAACTTTTTTTAATAAAGCCATATCCAAATTATTAAAATCAGTCGATTTCTTACTTTTTGAACCATGAACCAGATCAAGTATTTCCCTTTCATGAGTACCACCAATGAACATTGAAACAGATTTGTTAAACGTTGAATTATTTACCCAGAAGTTATTAGTTGATGAGTCAATCTTACTGGCAAGATTTTTACCCACATTAACTAAGTATTCATTAAAGTGTTCAGCAATAGACTCGTCGTTATCAATCGTGATGTAGTTGTTACTCTGAAAAAATGAAGGATAATCTCTAGTTACTCTATTCTTTTTTACTATTTCATTTAATATGTTCCATGTGTTTTGATGTTATTTCTATTTTTGACAAGTAACTCATTATAATGTTTTTTTTACTGAGTCTCATGATATTGATTAACTTATTCTTATATGTTTTATACTTACTTTCAGCTTCCTTAGTTCGTAGTTTTATGAATTGTTTATATAGTACGTTTTTCTTTTTACATGCCCTCTGAAGCCCCTTAGTTATCCATGGTTTGTTGCTATATTGATTTCTATATATTTTGTCAACAAATGGACAGTGTTTATTATACAAACTGGAAAAAATGGAAATGAAAGCATCATATGACCTGTCAACATCATCAACAAAAACATCCAACCAATTCTGACTTGATAAATCCTCCCTTAAATTATCAATTGTTTCAGGTGTTACTTTTCTACTCATGAATTTGATATTGCTTCGATACTTACAACAACCCTCCAATGCAAAGACTGAGAAAACTGGCAAGTGATCACTGATATCACTGACCAGTAGTCCCCCACTAAGATTACCGGATATGTTAGTTAAAATATTGTCAATGAGAGTTGTTGAGTCCATAGTTATTCTGCTAGGATGAATGATGGTTGGAAACAGTCCTAAACAGTACAAGGTGTTTATAAATGAGGTCATTTGTGGATGATTGTGAGGGTTTAAAAAATCTATATTGAAATCTCCACAGACAAATAAATGCTTATTTCTGTTGATTTTGTTGTACATTCCTAAGATAATGTCTTCAAAGGTGTCAATATTTGTCCCAGGAGCTCTGTAAATGCAACTAACAACTATGTTTTTGGAGTTTATAGATGTCATTTCTATGGTAACACATTCCATGATGTTGTCCACTGTAAATGACATGTTGTTAATGAGTTTACACTTATAATCTGACCTTACAAACAATGCAACACCTCCGCCCCTTCTCGTCTGCCTATTAACCAGGAACAATTCATAACCATCAAGATATACCAGATCTTTATTATCCTCATTTAACCATGTTTCTGAAATTGCAATAACTGAAAAACGTTTTTTGGATGTTTTCAAACAATCATTAATAGTGGACAGATTACGAGAAAGACTTCTGCTGTTGAAATGTATAATTGAAAAATTTTCATCATTGATTTTATAATTTTTGAATTGTTCTTCTGTAAAATATTTGCTGTGAGACCAACATGGAGGTGGTTTTGTCCCGCGCCATGAGCGGCACGGTGTCGCAATCCTCCGCTTCTCTTTCCATGAAAAAAAACTCCTGTAACAGTAGAATGTGTAGAAAAAGTGCTGATGTCCATGCCTTCTGCCTTTTTCAGACGACGTCCCGGATCAACAAAGCCTTCACGCTGGAAATGATCTGGTTGTTTCAGCGGGGTTTCAGCCTGTCGATCGGCGCTCGGAGCGTGCCACACTCTCAGACGCTGTGGGCGGTCTTTAAACCGGCTGGAGCACTCCTTAATCTGTGTAATCCCCATAAAATCGTCGCTGAAAGCCATCTAAATTTTCCGAATGGTGTCCACCTGGAGGTCTGTCACAGTTTCTGGAAAACATTGATGCAGCAAAGCTCCAAATCGTTCAGATATTTATTCGCAATAAAAATCCAACGAGACGGGTGGACCACTGCTCACACAAAGCGTGCTCACAGGCGAATGACGCAACCGACAGGCGTGAAAAAACTCATGCATGCGCACAAAGGTTCAAGCTTGGCTGATGCAATCACACGTAATTCAAATCCATATGGTTTTTGCAAAAAATAAAAAGGTCAGATACTTTTTGGACAGACCTCGTATATATGTTATTTTGCTCGTAATTAGCTTTGCATGCTAACAATGCTAAAAGTTATCACATTTAATATAATGCTTTGTGTTCATTATTTTGGAAAGTAACAAATGTTTAGAAGTAGGTGCACCGTCCTGTTCTAATGAACAAGGTACTGTATGGACTGAATAAAGGCTATGGTGTGATATTATTGCTATAATGTGCTGAAGGGATTTATCATGATGCCAAACAAATGACAAAGTGTATGCTTATGTTTTGATGGGTGTTGAATTGATTTATGATGATTTTGAAATGATACAATATATGGTTTAATTAAGGATTGTAATATGTGCTTATGATGAATTGTACTGACCATGTGTAACTGCTGATGTGTTGTTGACTTCCTATAGGTAAGCCCGGCATTGACCACTTTGAATAAAGACATTATTGATGCCAGCATGATGCTTATGCTATAATATGTTTAAAGATCTTATGTTTTGTTCACACATAATCCTTTAGAAATGCTTTGTATGATTTATCATGTAATTGGAATAATGTTTCATTATTATTAATTGTTTAAATGCGTTATTGCTGTTGAATGAACTCTGATGTGACCTTTTTCTGCTGACTCCCTGTGGAAATGTTTGATTCTCCTGACATATAGGAACTGAACCCTTCGTCTGTGCTGATATTAGAACTGTGGTTTCTCGCTGTCTGTACAATGGCACACTAAAATTGAAGACACCTCCATATATAGACTGTTGAACAGGTTTAAACTGGTTTTAGGATCAGATGTCCAGCCAGACATCTGACTCAGCAATCCGTTTGCCCCAGACATTCCCCCATGCCACTTCTCGAAGACCTTTCCCCCGCCAACTTCCCGAAGACCTCTCATGACCTCCTGGTCTCCCCCGGTTAACCAATCAGAAGACAATAACACCCCGACTGAACTGAATTGAACCAACCCTATAAAGACTGTGTGTTTCCAGCATTCGAGGTTCTTTGCTGAACACACAACCTGTTGGTATCGTTGTTGCGTAATAAAGTGTGTTGCATTGAACCCATCCTGCACTTGGTGAATGATAACCATCCTCTGATCTGTTCTGCTGTATTCTTCAATAAACCTTTTAAGGTCTGTATAATTGTAAATTGAATTCTGAGTTTTTTGTGTCTCTCACGATTCATGAACACGCAAGGAACACTTCCAGGTCCTTTTGGACGTGGGGAAGGGTGGTATCCTTAACAGAGAACAGCCTAAAATTATTAATATTAGTAGTAATAGTAATAGTTTTAGTATCATCATTATTATTATTGTTAACTTGTTTGGATGCTGTGTCTTCTGAAAAGACAGTTTACTTCCAAATCTTTTCACATAATGATGGAATCAAAAAGTACGTGCCTTGGGGGCCCTTCGTGAGTATGATCTTATGCAACAGTTCTAATGCAACATTTTCCCCCAAACTGAGGTTTTTATGGATGACAAGAAGCAGCCATTTAGATTCATGCAGAAAGCTTTTGTCCCATATCTTTCAGTCATGTCTGCTAGAAGCAGTCAGGGACTAGCACTGGCCTATTTCTGTCTCTCTATTCTGGGCATCCCTTTACAATGTATTAAAACGGCAAGAACAATGCATTTTTGATGGGTATTATTACAAAAAATCTCACGCATCTGTCAAACATGAAGGAAAGACGATGTTGACTACAATCACCACTCAACTACTTCAGAGTTTTATCATGTTTTTATATCTGTAGCTGTTCTGGAATACCAGTGAGTTTTGGATGTTTTAACTGATTGGACATGAGTGAAATTCTGCCGTGGGCATGTGTGTTGACAGTAATAGTGATTGTGCACTATTGTCCGAAGCTCCTTTTGATGAGTTCCACAAGCCATTTTAGCTCCTCTGACCTCTAGAGTGAGTAGGGGCCTCATGTGCAAATGTTGCGTACGCACAAAAATGTTGCATATGTGCTTTTTTCACATTATCATTATGCAGTATTGTGTGTAGAATTCTGAGGGGAAAAAATAATTGTATCCATTTTGGAATAGAACAGTCTTTATTGTCAAGGGGTACAACGAAATTGGGGGTGCTCCCGCAGAGCTACTGACAGCTGTAACAGGTAACATAAAACAAATGTGGAAAAAGTGAAGTACTGTGAATACTTTCCAGATGCACTGCATACGATTACTTGATTTAGCTGCAACCTTTCTGTTATTCCACATTCTGGCAATCTTATGTTATTCTGACTGGTTAGTATTCCCAAAGCAGATGATCACCTCACTGAGTCTGGTCTGCTTGAGGTTTCTTCCTGTATTCAGAACACATTGGGCCTCATTTATCAACATTGCGTAAAAACAGGTGCAGATCTGAGCGCATAATTGGTCTTACAACAAGACACACGTGTGATTTATGAAACATTCATATCTGACCAATCCCAACGTACGAATGATCGGCTCTTGATAAATGCGGCGGCTGAATTTAATCGTCATTAGCATGTTACACCCTTAAATATTCATGGTTCGGAAGCCTCGCCCACTGAGCTCAACATGGAGAGAAGAAGCACTGGGAAGAAGAAAAACTTTTCGGAGATGGAAATCGGCATCCTAACATCAGAGGTGGAGAAAAACAAACTTGTACTTTTTGGCAGTCTGAAAAGTGGAGTCAAAGGCGCTCATAAAAATGCCGTGTGGAAGAGTGTAACGGAGGCGGTCAACAGCGTTGCCACAGAGGAACAGACTCTGGCTGAGGTTTGAAGAATTCTTTGACTTAACCTATGCCTAATGATTTTGAATCAATCTTTTATGCACCCACAGTTAAAAGCTTATGCCTGCTAATTGATTAAGAATTGTTTGCATTGAGGTCAAGAAAAAGTGGTCCGATTTAAAGCTGGCCACCAAAAACATGTTGCAGCACTTAAGCACAGCATTAGGCATTTTAATGTGCAATGATTAGTTGTCATGTTTAGGCTATTTAGCATATGTATTTATTTTACAAAGGAAGCAGTATCATTAAAAACGTGGGCTTTTTTAAATTAATTGTGTTTAATCCATTTTAAGAATCCGTTTTAATCTGTTCTGAATATGTGGCTGCTTATGCTTGGATGACAGCTGAGGTTTGTTTCATAATTATTTTCAGACTCAGACAGATTTTGTAGTGCTACGCCGCAAATCCACAGACTCAGATTTGCGTACATGAGCTCAGACCACACGTGAGCTCTGTCGTGAGATTCGTCTTAGCCTTCCCTCACGTCCAAATTGATAAATACAGAAGGTTGCATAAAAATGGTTGAACACACGTTTTCTGCCGTACGTTCATTTGATAAATGAGGCCCATTGAGACTGTTTTTACTTACTATGGTCACAAATGTGCTTACACATGGGGTGGGTAAGATTCCATTCATCCATCCATTTTCTATACCCTCTTACTCCAGTTAAGGGTCACGGGGTGCTGGAGCCTATCCCAGGAGTCATAGGGCATGAGGCAGGGTACATCCTGGATAAGACGCCAGTCTATCACAGGGCCACATGTAGACTAACAGACACATTCACAACCACACACACAGCTTCAGTCCATTTAAAGTTTCCAGTTGTCTTTGGATGTGGGAGGAAGCCAGAGCAACTGGAGGGAACCCACACAAACACAGGGAGAACATGCAAACTCTACACAGAAAGGCCACAGATGGGAATCAATCCCACAACCTTCTTGCACTGAGGCAACAGTGCTAACCACTAATACAACCCCTGGCAAAAATTATGGAATCACCGGCCTCGGAGGATGTTCATTCAGTTGTTTAATTTTGTAGAAAAAAAGCAGATCACAGACATGACACAAAACTAAAGTCATTTCAAATGGCAACTTTCTGGCTTTAAGAAACACTATAAGAAATCAAGAAAAAAAGATTGTGGCAGTCAGTAACGGTTACTTTTTTAGACCAAGCAGAGGAAAAAAATATGGAATCACTCAATTCTGAGGAAAAAATTATGGAATCACCCTGTAAATTTTCATCCCCAAAACTAACACCTGCATCATATCAGATCTGCTCATTAGTCTGCATCTAAAAAGGAGTGAACACACCTTGGAGAGCTGTTGCACCAAGTGGACTGACATGAATCATGGCTCCAACACGAGAGATGTCAATTGAAACAAAGGAGAGGATTATCAAACTCTTAAAAGAGAGTAAATCATCACGCAATGTTGCAAAAGATGTTGGTTGTTCACAGTCAGCTGTGTCTAAACTCTGGACCAAATACAAACAACATGGGAAGGTTGTTAAAGGCAAACATACTGGTAGACCAAGGACGACATCAAAGCGTCAAGACAGAAAACTTAAAGCAATATGTCTCAAAAATCGAAAAATGTACAACAAAACTAATGAGGAATGAATGGGAGGAAACTGGAGTCAACCTCTGTGACCGAACTGTAAGAAACCGCCTAAAGGAAATGGGATTTACATACAGAAAAGCTAAACGAAAGGCATCATTAACACCTAAACAGAAAAAAACAAGGTTACAATGGGCTAAGGAAAAGCAATTGTGGACTGTGGATGACTGGATGAAAGTCATATTCAGTGATGAATCTCGAATCTGCATTGGGCAAGGTGATGATGCTGGAACTTTTGTTTGGTGCCTTTCCAATGAGATTTATAAAGATGACTGCCTGAAGAGAACATGTAAATTTCCACAGTCATTGATGATATGGGGCTGCATGTCAGGTAAAGGCACTGGGGAGATGGCTGTCATTACATCATCAATAAATGCACAAGTTTATGTTGATATTTTGGACAATTGAAAGGATGTTTGGGGATGATGAAATCATTTTTCAAGATGATAATGCATCTTGCCATAGAGCAAAAACTGCAAAAACATTCCTTGCAAAAGACACATAGGGTCAATGTCATGGCATAGGGTCAATGTCAATGAGCAGATCTGATTTGATGCAGGTGTTAATTTGGGGGATGAAAATTTACAGGGTGATTCCATAATTTTTTCCTCAGAATTGAGTGATTCCATATTTTTTTCCTCTGCTTGGTCTAAAAAAGTAACCGTTACTGACTGCCACAATCTTTTTTTCTTGATTTCTTATAGTGTTTCTTAAAGCCAGAAAGTTGCCATTTGAAATGACTTTAGTTTTGTGTCATGTCTGTGATCTGTTTTTTTTTTCTACAAAATTAAACAACTGAATGAACATCCTCTGAGGCCGGTGATTCCATACTTTTTGCCAGGGGTTGTATATTATATGAATTGAATTTTGAAGAAAACATTTATGCATGAGTCACATCCAAACAATTATTTAAATTAAATGAGGAGGAGGCAAATGGTACACTCATAAAACACCTTCCCCATTCAATCAACTGTGACCGGATAGAAAGATGTCAGGTGACAATAGATGCGTAAAGATGTCAAGTGACAACTGTTAGATAATATCTGTGCTAATTCTTTATTTTATGTTAGCTATCAACTATTTGTGTTATTTGTTTGGAAGTTCTGAGAAATATAAGTTAAGTTTTACTTTATCATGTGCCCAAGTCTCAGACATAGGGAGATCTCCCCCTGTTGGTGAGAGCCAGTAACATTAGAAATGTGAGACTAAACCGCACCCACTGTTAACACCCACATTGTTGTACAAGTTACTTCATGTGCCTTTCACAAGATGGACGCTGTCTGTGAAGGTCCCAGGCCTGGTTTCTAACGTAACCTTTAACCCCTTAACGCCCGAATTTATATAGCTGTATATAAAAAAATGTTTTGTGTGTGTTTTTGCCTTTAAGTAGATGGTAAATAATGTTGAGATTATTAATTTCACTTTTGCACAAAAACTAGATAGTAATATTGGGTATTCTGGTAATGACTTTATAATGTTATAATAATAATGATTTTGAAATTTGCGACAACAGGCATACAGGTCAATTTGGTAAGTTGCATATTTGAGTCAGAGATTGTAGCATATATGCGACGATGGGCGTTAAGGGGTTAATGAACTCAAAATGAGGAATACAATGGTTTGGTTTTTGGTAAGGGGCAGAATTTTACATAAAAGAACCAGTTAGAAATAACACAACGGATGCGTAAAAAGATACACATTGTCCCGATTCACATTCATCATCACAACGAGCATGAGTAAACACAGACAATGGATCCATATTTACAATACAGCTGCTAATACTGTCACTAAATGCTGAACTTACCATCCATTATGGAAATTTTGGCATTTCTGATCCATCATTGTACAGAGGGCAAAATTATCATAAAAATATGATAATTATCATACATCTGGCGATGGTGGTGATGCCACATATTCAGGATTCCTGACATTCAAAATAATGTCTTCTGTTGTGCAGCGTCAGAAAAACCAGGTACCAAACACAATCTTGTTAAACAATCACATCATCCCACTTGTAACGGTGGAATGGTATTTTTAGTGTTTCAAAATCAAAAGAAAAATCAGATTAAAATTATGGAAGAGAAGGATTTAAGAAAAGCAAAAGCTGAACTCATGACAGTGTCCATATTGACTCCTGTTGTGCATAACTTCACACAGACAAATTGTTTTTGACTGCAATCACAGAAGCAGTCGCGAAAAGTGTTTTTTTTTTTGTTTTTTTTTTGTTTTGTTTTTTTGGTTCCCAGTGGAAAAGGGAAGACAAGGCGAATGTGAGACGTCGTGTCGGTAAGTGTTAGCCTACACAGCTAACCAGAGTAGCTGCGTTCTCTCGCCTGCAAAACCGCTTCGACATGTTTGAGCTCCTGGTCATAAACAAACCACAACACTTGTCCACTTTCCCACCACATCGTCACTTTTTCTTTGCATTTTCACTTTGTTTGCGTATAATTTGCCTAAAAACTCAGCGAAAATGCCATGTTTTTACCTGGAAGTAGAGAAATTATGTCATATTTTACCCCTTAAGCGCCCGCCCTCAAACGAAACCGCACTGCTCAATTAGAACACATTTTATGAAACTAAACAGCCTTGTTTCATCGTGGCTGTGTCCAGAGTTTGCTGACATGTTAGATATATTTGTGTCTTTATACATTATTTGATTATTTTGTTTTCTTTGCTATTTGTTTTGGTATTACGTATTTACTTTACTTAACTGGTTGTATTCTTAGTTTGGTATATTTTTAGTCTGTTATTTGCCAAAACATGCATGTTGAATTGGGCAGAACCGGTTTTACCACTTAGAACAACAGATTCAAGGTACAATCTAAATTATAATATGTCCCGTTATTGCGCAGGTTATGAACAGGGGCTGGACCTCCCTCTAATGCCCACGGGGACCAATAAGGGAAGGATTTTGCAAAATAAGGTCCGCCTTTGTCACACCCATGTTGTGTTTTATAAAAACTGTTTTAGTCCTTTGTTCGAGGTTCTGAACAGATGGATCTCCTGTGAGAGAGAAGTTCTTCATAATCCAGGCCTGTTTTTTCACTGTGACTTTGAATAAATTAAAATTGAAAAATAGTTTGATTTTGTACTTTGTAAGGGACAGTATTACAATAAGAACCGGGTGAAATTAACAAACGTATTTTTGGCAGTATAGAAAATTTGTACGATAGTTTGTGTGTTGGTTGGATTTGGACTGAGCTCATGAGGTAGAAGCACTGCTTCAACATGGTCACTGAACTATTTCAACATCAAGTTCAAGGTGGAACAATGTAGTTTCCTTATCTTGGAGGTGCAGAGATCAAACATATCTGTTTGAAGTCCTTTTCTTTTTTCTTTCTTTCTTTAAGGCAAAGGTAATAAGTGGAACTGTTTGGGTGTCATCACTCTGCATTTGGATGCTGCAAATTACTGAGGATTCAGTTCAACTGTCTCCACATATAAGACTGTGTCACCCAAATAATTTATGCAACTAGAAGCACTCAGAGAGTGCAAACCTCCGCCATGGCCATGGGGTCACTGATGCCATAACATCTACACGCCGTGGAACCATTGAACCTAAAAAAGTCTAACAATGATGTTTGCTCAGTAGTAAAAAAAGTTTCATCTGCTGTGGCTGGATAGCATGTATCCTTAGCGCTTGGCATTTTATTGCAACTTGCACCTTTCCCAGAAGCTACTGTCATCTGAGCACTGATATTGATATTGCATGTGCTTATAGACAAAAACAAATAAGAGACCAAATTCAATTTATTATTCAACTAAACTGCAAATATATGAATTTTTTAACATTTATGAAACACTTCTCTAAACAAGGCCATAGGGTCACTGACCCTAAAGAGATTCCCTCCTTGGCACAGTGATCTATTCAACAATTCAGTGTTACAACCAGAACTATGATACATACACTTTTCTTTCCTTTATATTTGACATCCTTGACCATGAAAACATACCGCTAGAACTTGGAATCACTTTTATGTCTTTATTAGTTCAAAAGTTATTGTATAAAAACGATTTTTCGGTAATGGCGGTTTTCGTCTGGATCTAGTGTAACGGAGGCCAGCAGGTGTCGCTGTGCAGATGTAGTAAGTAAACCTCATTCCCAACAGCTCAAAAGGATTCTCTGGTCACAAGGCCAGAGCCCTGGGTTTTAGCCTTCTGGTTAGAGAGTCCGACTCCCATGCCAGAGCTCGTGAGTTCGCGTCCCGAGGGGAGCGAATGGGCGGAGTCATAACAACACAACGCAGAGTGCAGCCGCTACACTAGCTCCATAACATTTGAAGCTACATCAAATCTGATGACACCTTACTGAATCAGTACAGATTCAGCTACAATTTGGTATTAGCTGTGCATCTCTAGCTTCATTTGTCACCTACACTGACACATTTTCTATTTTTCCTATATTTTTGCATATTCTGGATCACCAGATCTGGAATCTCCGGAATTCAGCACTTCC
The DNA here is from genome assembly GCF_902500255.1 of Thalassophryne amazonica. NCBI lineage: Eukaryota > Metazoa > Chordata > Actinopteri > Batrachoidiformes > Batrachoididae > Thalassophryne > Thalassophryne amazonica. The sequence goes on along the minus strand of NC_047116.1, from coordinate 35,355,103 downwards.
TGTTTGAGTGTGAGCTTGCCACTGAGTTCCCGTGAGATTCCATGGGATCTCGTCTGTCAATCCAGGATGTGTTTGACATTTGAACATTTCCTGTTTTACTGTGGATTTGAAAACTGGCACTTCCTGTTTAGGACACCCTGTACCATGAGTGAGCTTCCCGCCGCTGCCTGACGCTTCGCTCATATAATATTACCAAGCTGTTATGTGTTAGCTGGGAACACACTCGGGTGTAGTTCAGACTGTATAGTGTGTGTGAGCTCATCCAAAATCAACAATTGTCAGGTTTTTTTAGATGATGAAAAAACTGCACTTTTGGACACCACACTTGTGTCGTATTCATGGTGCGATTTTTTTTAATCTTCCAACATACTGCCACTTAATTAAGACTAGGGCTGGGCAAGTTAATGCCTTATTATCGCATTAATTAATTAACGCTGACAATTTTGTATCGCACGTTAATGCAGTTGTTTCTTATTGTAAGAGTCTGTTGCTTACAGGCTTTTGTTTTGCAAGTCTGATGCCGACTGCTGCTGCAGACATGGAGAAGGGCATGGAACTTTTACATGGCCATTTTCATTTTAAAGTGCTTCCTGGCGGCGTAGTCGACAGAACAAAAGTTATTTGCAGCCACTGCAAAGCTGCATTTTCTCATCAGCGGAGTACGTCGCATCTTAAATATCACCTAAATGCAGCACACACACAGCTGATACCAGCAAATCATTCAATGAAACACACTGCGGTGCGTTAGATACAGAGTGTGGGAGAACTATTGATAAACAAAGGCAAGAGAAGCTTGCAAATGCGACAGCAAAATGGATTGCTACAGACTGCAGGCCGATTAGTGTTGTGGAGGACATTGGTCTGAGAGACATTCTGAGAATCGCAACAAATGACGGCACTTACAAGATTCCCTCACGGCGCACCATAAAGGCGAGGACTGCAAAAGCCACAACTTTACAGCATGCATCTGTTGTTGCTCTCACTGGGGACTACTGGACATCACTGAGTAACCATAATTTATTTTTATTTAACTGCAACTGCATAAACAAAATGCTGTTGTTAAGTGTTTACTTTTGTTCATATGGTAGAACATTTAAAATAAAATTGTGCTATACACTACTTTTGAATTCATTTTTGGATTTTGCGTATAACAATGCGATTAATTGCGATTAATCATGGAAATCATGCAATTAAAATTTTTAATCTTTGCCCAGCTCTAATTAATGTTGTGAAAGTGCAGTGACACGGACCCACAACAGGGGGCGCAAATGAACGGTCAATAGATGAGCCAAAAAGTAACAATTTAATGTTGTGAAGGTGCACAACGAATATACAGACAATCTCAGAATATGATTACAGTCAATCCACAAAGGTGACGTGTGGGCAGGCTTGAGGATAGAAGACGTCTGTCCTGAGAAGAGCCGGAACCACACGATTTCCGCCGCCACCGAACCTGGTGAATACTGGAGCCGCCAAGTCACGAATTCCCAGGTGATCACCGTCCCCAACTGTCGGATCTGGTACTGCTGGCGAAGAACAAAGACAGTCAAGTGTGGGTGTGTGTACACCCCGTAACAACAACGGTGGGAATGCCACCTCCACCTCTAACACAATATTCTGCAGAGTACCGCAGTGATTCCTCAGGGGAAAAGAGTGCCGTCCAGCACTCACTCAGCTTCCACAGACAGAGGGACCGGTACTCCTGCAAACACTCACAATATACAGATTATATTGTAAAACACAAACGGCTGAGTCTATTACCTCCAAAGAAGTACGATATCTCGGCGATGAGGTGGAGATGACGTCTGGGTTTTATGGAGTGCGATGATGAAGAATGAGTGACAGCTGTCAGGAATTAATGAGTGACAGCTGTCACTCCCGGCTGTGTCCGTGGCGGCAGCGCCCTTTCGTGCCTGAAACCCGCACTTCAGGCAGGGCGCCCTCTGGTGGTGGGCCAGCAGTACCTCCTCTTCTGGCGGCCCACACAACAGGACCCCCCCCTCAACGGGCGCCTCCTGGCGCCCGACCAGGCTTGTCCGGGTGTCGACGGTAGAAATCGGCCAGGAGGGCCGGATCCAGGATGAAGCTCCTCTTCACCCAGGAGCGTTCTTCGGGTCCATACCCCTCCCAGTCCACCAAATACTGGAACCCCCGGCCCATTCGACGGACGTCCAGGAGCCAGCACACTGTCCAAGCCGACTCCCCGCCGGACCGGGAGCACAGAGGGGTAAGGTGTGGTGAGGCTTGATTCTGGACACATGAAAGACCGGGTGGATCCGCAGTGAAGCCGGGAGACGGAGCTTCACTGCGGCAGGACTGAGGATTTTGAGGATCAATCAATCAATCAATCAACTTTTTTCTTATATAGCGCCAAATCACAACAAACAGTTGCCCCAAGGCGCTCCATATTGTAAGGCAAGGCCATACAATAATTATAAAAAACCCCAACGGTCAAAACGACCCCCTATGAGCAAGCACTTGGCAACAGTGGGAAGGAAAAACTCCCTTTTAACAGGAAGAAACCTCCAGCAGAACCAGGCTCAGGGAGGGGCAGTCTTCTGCTGAGACTGGTTGGGGCTGAGGGAAAAAAACAGGAAAAAGACATGCCGTGAAGGGGGGCAGAGATCGATCACTAATGATTAAATGCAGAGTGATGCATACGGAGCAAAAAGAGAAAGAAACAGTGCATCATGGGAACCCCCCCACAATCTACGTCTAAAGCAGCATAACCAAGGGATGGTCCAGGGTCACCCGATCCAGCCCTAACTATAAGCCTTAGCGAAAAGGAAAGTTTTAAGCCTAATCTTAAAAGTAGAGAGGGTATCTGTCTCCCTGATCTGAATTGGGAGCTGGTTCCACAGGAGAGGAGCCTGAAAGCTGAAGGCTCTGCCTCCCATTCTACTCTTACAAACCCTAGGAACTACAAGTAAGCCCGCAGTCTGAGAGCGAAGCGCTCTAATGGGGTAATATGGTACTATGAGGTCCCTAAGATAAGATGGGACCTGATTATTCAAAACCTTATAAGTAAGAAGAAGAATTTTAAATTCTATTCTAGAATTAACAGGAAGCCAATGAAGAGAGGCCAACACGGGTGAGATATGCTCTCTCCTGCTAGTCCCCGTCAGTACTCTAGCTGCAGCATTCTGAACCAACTGAAGGCTTTTTAGGGAACTTTTAGGACAACCTGATAATAATGAATTACAATAGTCCAGCCTAGAGGAAATAAATGCATGAATTAGTTTTTCAGCATCACTCTGAGACAAGACCTTTCTGATTTTAGAGATATTGCGTAAATGCAAAAAGGCAGTCCTACATATTTGTTTAATATGCGCTTTGAATGACATATCCTGATCAAAAATGACTCCAAGATTTCTCACAGTATTACTAGAGATCAGGGAAATGCCATCCAGAGTAACGATCTGGTTAGACACCATGCTTCTAAGATTTGTGGGGCCAAGTACAATAACTTCAGTTTTATCTGAGTTTAAAAGCAGGAAATTAGAGGTCATCCATGTCTTTATGTCTGTAAGACAATCCTGCAGTTTAGCTAATTGGTGTGTATCCCTCTGGCTTCATGGATAGATAAAGCTGGGTATCATCTGCGTAACAATGAAAATTTAAGCAATACCGTCTAATAATACTGCCTAAGGGAAGCATGTATAAAGTGAATAAAATTGGTCCTAGCACAGAACCTTGTGGAACTCCATAATTAACTTTAGTCCGTGAAGAAGATTCCCCATTTACATGAACAAACTGTAATCTATTAGACAAATATGATTCAAACCACCGCAGCGCAGTGCCTTTAATACCTATGACATGCTCTAATCTCTGTAATAAAATTTATGGTCAACAGTATCAAAAGCAGCACTGAGGTCCAACAGAACAAGCACAGAGATAAGTCCACTGTCCGAAGCCATAAGAAGATCATTTGTAACCTTCACTAATGCTGTTTCTGTACTATGATGAATTCTAAAACCTGACTGAAACTCTTCAAATAGACCATTCCTCTGCAGGTGATCAGTTAGCTGTTTTACAACTACCCTCTCAAGAATCTTTGAGAGAAAAGGAAGGTTGGAAATTGGCCTATAATTAGCTAAGATAGCTGGGTCAAGTGATGGCTTTTTAAGTAATGGTTTAATTACTGCCACCTTAAAGGCCTGTGGTACATAACCAACTAACAAAGATAGATTGATCATATTTAAGATTGAAGCATTAAATAATGGTAGGACTTCCTTGAGCAGCCTGGCAGGAATGGGGTCCAATAAACATGCCAATGGTTTGGACGAAGCAACCAATGACAATAACTCAGACAGAACAACCAGAGAGAAAGAGTCTAACCAAATACCAGCATCACTGAAAGCAGCCAAAGATAACGATACATCTTTGGGATGGTTATGAGTAATTTTTTCTCTAATAGTCAAAATTTTATTAGCAAAGAAAGTCATGAAGTCATTACTAGTTAAAGTTAATGGAATACTCAGCTCAATAGAGCTCTGACTCTTTGTCAGCTTAGCTACAGTGCTGAAAAGAAACCTGAGGTTATTCTTATTTTCTTCAATTAGTGATGAGTAGAAAGATGTCCTAGCTTTACGGAGGGCTTTTTTATAGAGCAACAAACTCTTTTTCCAGGCTAAGTGAAGATCTTCTAAATTAGTGAGACGCCATTTCCTCTCCAACTTACGGGTTATCTGCTTTAAGCTACGAGTTTGTGAGTTATACCACGGAGTCAGACACTTCTGATTTAAAGCTCTCTTTTTCAGAGGAGCTACAGCATCCAAAGTTGTCTTCAAAGAGGATGTAAAACTATTGACGAGATACTCTATCTCCCTTACAGAGTTTAGGTAGCTACTCTGCTCTGTGTTGGTATATGACATTAGAGAACATAATGAAGGAATCATATCCTTAAACCTAGTTACAGCGCTTTCTGAAAGACTTCTAGTGTAATGAAACTTATTCCCCACTGCAGGGTAGTCCATCAGGGTAAATGTAAATGTTATTAAAAAATGATCAGACAGAAGGGAGTTTTCAGGGAATACTGTTAAGTCTTCTATTTCCATACCATAAGTCAGAACAAGATCTAAGATATGATTAAAGTGGTGGGTGGACTCATTTACTTTTGAGCAAAGCCGATAGAGTCTAATAATAGATTAAATGCAGTGTTGAGGCTGTCATTCTCAGCATCTGTGTGGATATTAAAATCGCCCACTATAATTATCTTATCTGAGCTAAGCACTAAGTCAGACAAAAGGTCTGAAAATTCACAGAGAAACTCACAGTAACGACCAGGTGGACGATAGATAATAACAAATAAAACTGGTTTTTGGGACTTCCAATTTGGATGGACAAGACTAAGAGACAAGCTTTCAAATGAATTAAAGCTCTGTCTAGGTTTTTGATTAATTAATAAGCTGGAATGGAAGATTGCTGCTAATCCTCCGCCACGGCCCGTGCTACGAGCATTCTGACAGTTAGTGTGACTCGGGGGTGTTGACTCATTTAAACTAACATATTCATCCTGCTGTAACCAGGTTTCTGTTAGGCAGAATAAATCAATACGTTGATCAATTATTATATCATTTACCAACAGGGACTTAGAAGAGAGAGACCTAATGTTTAATAGACCACATTTAACTGTTTTAGTCTGTGGTGCAGTTGAAGGTGCTATATTATTTTTTCTTTTTGAATTTTTATGCTTAAATAGATTTTTGCTGGTTATTGGTGGTCTGGGAGGTAGGCACCGTCTCTACGGGGATGGGGCAACGAGGGGATGGCAGGGGGAGAGAAGCTGCAGAGAGGTGTATAAGACCACAGCTCTGCCTCCTGGTCCCAACGCTGGACAGTCACAGTTTGGAGGATCCAAGAAAATTGGCCAGATTTCTAGAAATGAGAGCTGCTCCATCTAAAGTGGGATGGATGCCGTCTCTCCTAACAAGACCAGGTTTTCCCCAGAAGCTTTGCCAATTATCAATGAAGCCCACCTCATTTTTTGGACACCACTCAGACAGCCAGCAATTCAAGGAGAACATGCGGCTAAACATGTCACTCCCGGTCTGATTGGGGAGGGGCCCAGAGAAAACAACAGAGTCCGACATTGTTTTTGCAAAGTTACACACCGATTTAATGTTAATTTTAGTAACCTCCGATTGGCGTAACCGAGTGTCATTACTGCCGACGTGAATTACAATCTTACCAAATTTACGCTTAGCCTTAGCCAGCAATTTCAAATGTCCTTCGATGTCGCCTGCTCTGGCCCCCGGAAGACAATTGACAATGGTTGCTGGTGTCGCTAACTTCACATTTCTCAAAACAGAGTCGCCAATAACTAGAGTTTGATCCTCGGCGAGTGTATCGTCGAGTGGGGAAAAATGGTTAGAGATGTGAACGGGTTGACGGTGTACACGGGGCTTCTGTTTAGGGCTACGCTTCCTCCTCACAGTCACCCAGTCAGCCTGCTTTCCCGACTGCCCGGGATCTGCCAGGGGGGAACTAGCGGCGGCTAAGCTACCTTGGTCCGCACCGACTACAGGGGCCTGGCTAGCTGTAGAATTTTCCACGGTGCGGAGCCGAGTCTCCAATTCGCCCAGCCTGGCCTCCAAAGCTACGAATAAGCTGCACTTATTACAAGTACCGTTACTGCTAAAGGAGGCCGAGGAATAACTAAACATTTCACACCCAGAGCAGAAAAGTGCGGGTGAGACAGGAGAAGCCGCCATGCTAAATCGGCTTAGAGCTAGTAGCTACGCAACCTAGCGGATTCCTAAAAACACACGAAGTGAATAATGTGTAAATAATTTAAAGGTGATTCAGCAGAAGGAGTGCCCCAATCAAGGCACCAAACAGGCCATGAAGCAGCACAGGCAACGCACGACAACAGCGAACGCACGACAACGGTGCTAAAATAAAATAAAAATCAACTAAACACGCTGTGGAGCAGCACAGATAACGCACGGCAACAGTGCTAAAAGAGAAAAAAATAAAATAAAATAAAAAAAATAAAAATGAAAGCGTTAGCAAGCTAGTTAGCTTGCCAACGCTGATGAAAGTTAGCTGATAAAAGTGCTCCGTCGCGATGTTTCGACCGTTAGAGGTCTTCCTTAGGCGTTGGAGCACAGTAAAAAAGTTTAAAAAAAAAGTAAAAAGGTAAAAAAGTCTTGAAAAAGACTGTTAATTCAAGTCCAAAGCAGCAGGTAGCAGTCTCTGTGTAAACAGTCCCAACAGAGAGCCAAAATTCTGATGCCAACACGTCAAGCACAGGATGCTTCAACAGGATGAAATGATTTTTTTCCTTCAACTTAGGGGAGTCCACTTGGAGGGGGATGTCCTTTGTGGACAGCCACACCTCCTGCCCGGGCTGGTAAGCAGGGGCCGGGGATCGCCGGTGGTCCGCATGGGTCTTCGCCCTCGTCCGGGCCTTCAACAAGGCAGAACGGGCGGAGCGCCACACCCGACGGCACTTCCGCAGGTGGGCCTGGACCGAGGGCACACCGACCTCTCCCTCCACCACGGGAAATAATGGGGGCTGATACCCCAAACACACCTCAAACGGGGAGAGACCGGTGGCAGAGGACACCTGGCTGTTATGTGCATACTCGATCCAGGCCAGATGTTTACTCCAGGCCGTCGGGTGTGCGGACGTTACACAACGCAGGGCTTGCTCCAATTCCTGATTGGCCCGTTCTGCCTGTCCATTGGTCTGCGGGTGATACCCGGACGAGAGGCTCACAGTGGCCCCCAGTTCCCAGCAGAAGCTCCTCCAGACGTGTGAGGAGAACTGGGGACCACGATCAGAGACGATGTCGATGGGTATCCCATGCAGACGGACGACGTGGTGGACCAGGAGGTCTGCTGTCTCCTGGGCTGTTGGGAGCTTCGGGAGGGCCACGAAGTGGGCTGCCTTGGAGAATCGGTCCACTATCGTGAAGATGGTGGTGTTGCCCTGGGACGGCGGGAGGCCCAAGATAAATCCAGGCCGATGTGGGACCAGGGGCGATGAGGCACAGGTAGCGGCTGGAGAAGTCCTTGGGACCTTTTATGGTCTGCCTTGCCCCTGGCACAGGTGGTGCAGGCCTGGATGTACTCCCGGACATCGGCCTCCATAGACGCCCACCAGAAGGGCTGCCGGACAACTGCCACGGTCCTTCGCACCCCTGGATGACAGGAGAGCTTGGAACCGTGACAGAAGTCCAAGACTGCAGCTCCGGCCTCTGGTGGGACGTACAAACGGTTCTTTGGACCTGTTCCTGGGTCCGGGCTCCGTGCCAGGGCCTCCCGGACGATCTTCTCCACGTCCCAGGTGAGGGTGGCCACGATAGTGGACTCAGGCAGGATGGGCTCCGGTGGATCTGACAGTGCAGTTTTGACCTCCTCTTCGTGTACCCGGGACAAGGCATCCGACCTCTGGTTCTTGGTCCCGGGGCGATAGGTGATCCGGAAGTCAAAACGCCCGAAGAACAGTGACCAGCGGGCTTGCCTGGGGTTCAGCCGCTTGGCGGTCTTGATATACTCCAGGTTCCGATGGTCAGTGAAAACCATGAACGGCACAGACGCTCCCTCCAACAGGTGTCTCCACTCCTTAAGAGCCTCTTTCACCGCAAGGAGTTCTCGATTGCCGACGTCATAGTTCCGTTCAGCCGGGGTCAACCTGCATGAAAAGTAGGCACACGGGTGAAGAACCTTATCAGTCTCTCCGCTCTGGGATAGTACGGCTCCTATCCCTGAGTCAGAGGTGTCCACTTCAACCACGAACTAGCGGCTAGGGTTGGGCTGCACCAAAACTGGTGCAGTAGAGAACCGTCGTTTCAACTCCTGAACGCGGCTTCGCACCGATCCGACCAGGTGAAGGGGACTTTTGGAGAGGTCAGGGCTGTCAGGGGGCAACTACCTGACTGTAGCCCTTAATGAACCTCCTGTAGAAATTAGCGAAGCCGAGGAACTGTTGCAGCTTCCTACGGCTTGTTGGTTGGGACCAATCTCTCACCGCCACAACCTTGGCCGGATCAGGGGCGACGGAGTTAGAGGAGATGATAAACCCCAGGAAGGACAAAGACGTGCAGTGAAACTCGCACTTCTCGCCCTTCACAAACAGTCGGTTCTCTAACAACCACTGCAGGACCTGACGTACATGCTGGACATGGGTCTCAGGATCCGGAGAAAAGATGAGAATATTGTCCAGATATACGAAGACGAATCGGTGCAGGAAGTCCCGCAAGACGTCGTTAACCAAGGCTTGGAACGTCGCGGGGGCATTGGTGAGGCCGAACGGCATGACCAGGTACTCAAAGTGACCTAACGGGGTGTTAAATGCCGTCTTCCATTCGTCTCCCTTCCGGATCCGAACCAGGTGATACGCATTTCTAAGATCCAGCTTAGTAAAGATTTTGGCTCCATGCAGGGGGGTGAACACGGAATCCAACAATGGCAACGGGTATCGGTTGCGAACCGTAATCTCATTCAGCCCCCTGTAATCAATGCATGGACGGAGTCCGCCATCTTTCTTGCCCACAAAAAAGAAACCTGCCCCCATCGGGGAGGTGGAGTTCCGGATCAGCCCGGCAGCTAATGAGTCCCGGATGTAGGTCTCCATTGATTCGCGCTCAGGTCGTGAGAGGTTGTACAGCCTGCTGGATGGGAACTCAGCGCCTGGAACCAAATCAATGGCACAATCGTACGGACGGTGTGGGGGAAGGGTGAGTGCCAGATCCTTGCTGAAGACGTCAGCAAGATCGTGGTACTCAACCAGCATTGCCGTCAGATTGGGAGGGACTTTGACCTCCTCCTTAGCCTGTAAACTGGGAGGAACCGAGGATCCTAAACACACCCGATGGCAGGTTTCGCTCCACTGAACCACCACCCCAGACGGCCAATCAATCCGGGGATTGTGCTTCAACATCCATGGGAAGCCCAAAATCACGCGGGAGGTAGAACGAGTTACAAAAAACTCAATCTCCTCCCGATGGTTTCCAGACACCACCAGAGTTACTGGTTGTGTCTTGTGTGTGATTAAAGGGAGGAGGGTGCCATCTAGTGCCAGCACCTGCAATGGCGAAGGAAGCGCCACCAGAGGGAGCCCTACCTCCCTTGCCCATCTGCTGTCTAGCAAATTCCCTTCTGACCCCGTGTCCACCAGTGCTGGGGCTTGAAAGGTTAAATCCCCGCTCAGGATTGTAACTGGGAGTCGTGTGGCAATCTGTGTGTGTCCCACGTGAATGTTTTGACCCCCCCTTAGCCCAGTCTCTGAGGGCGGTTGTTGTTGTGGCCGTTTGGGGCAGTTTTTCTGTGTGTGCTCCTTTGAGCTGCAGAGAAAACACTCCCCGCGGACCAGCCTCCTCATTTTGGCCCTGTGCGTTTCCCTAACAATGTCAGCAGGGGGAGCTGTTGCCCCACGGAGCGCTGCGGCTGTGGAGCGTGGGAAGGGCGGCCCCTTTTCGAACCCGGAAGGGAGAGGGACGGTGCGTATCCGGCCACGTCCTTCGCCTCGCTCCCGACGGCGTTCCTCCAACCGATTGTCTAACCGTATAACGAGATCGATAAGCCCATCTAAATCCCGCGGTTCCTCCTTAGCAACCAGATGCTCCTTCAGGACCGATGACAGTCCGTTTATGAAGGTGGCGCGGAGCGCAACGTTATTCCAGCCAGACCTCGCAGCCACGATGTGGAAGTCGACTGCATATTCGGCTGCGCACCGGCGCCCCTGTCGCATTGACAGCAGCATTGTTGAAGCGGTCTCTCCTCTGTTAGGGTGATCAAACACTGTTCTGAACTCCCCCACAAACCCAGTGTATGCTGATAACAACTGTGAGTTCTGTTCCCAGACCGCCGCAGCCCAGGCGCGTGCCTTACCCCGAAGCAGAGCAATCACATAAGCTATTTTACTAGCATCTGACGCGTACATGATGGGACGTTGTGCGAAGACGAGCGAACACTGCATGAGAAAGTCCGCGCACGTCTCCACACAACCTCCGTATGGCTCAGGAGGGCTTATGTATGCTTCAGGGGATGGTGGGAGGGGTTGTTGAACCACCACTGGAACGTTCATATCCTGCACAGGGTCGGCAGGAGGAGGAGCTGCAGCAGCGCCCTGAGCGCTCGCCGCCACCTGCGCGGAGAGCGCCTCCACCCTGCGGTTCAGGAGGATGTTTTGCTCGGTCATTTGATCCAACCGAGCCGTAAAGGCGGTGAGAATGTGCTGCAGCTCACCAATCACGCCTCCTGCAGACGCCTGCGCTCCCTGCTCTCCCATTGGTCGTTCAACAGCCGGGTGACGCCCCTCGGAGTCCATGACGCTGGCCGAGATATCCTGTTGTGAAAGTGTAGTGACACAAACCCACAACAGGGGGCGCAAATGAACGGTCAATAGATGAGCCAAAAAGTAACAATTTAATGTTGTGAAGGTGCACAACGAATATACAGACAATCTCAGAATATGATTACAGTCAATCCACAAAGGTGACGTGTGGGCAGGCTCGAGGATAGAAGACGTCTGTCCTGAGAAGAGCCGGAACCACACGATTTCCGCCGCCACCGAACCTGGTGAATACTGGAGCCGCCAAGTCCCGAATTCCCAGGTGATCACCGTCCCCGACTGTCGGATCTGGTACTGCTGGCGAAGAACAAAGACAGTCAAGTGTGGGTGTGTGTACACCCCGTAACAACAACGGTGGGAATGCCACCTCCACCTCTAACACAATATTCTGCAGAGTACCGCAGTGATTCCTCAGGGGAAAAGAGTGCCGTCCAGCACTCAATCAGCTTCCACAGACAGAGGGACTGGTACTCCTGCAAACACTCACAATATACAGATTATATTGTAAAACACAAACGGCTGAGTCTATTACCTCCAAAGAAGTACGATATCTCGGCGATGAGGTGGAGATGACGTCTGGGTTTTATGGAGTGCGATGATGAAGAATGAGTGACAGCTGTCAGGAATTAATGAGTGACAGCTGTCACTCCCGGCTGTGTCCATGGCGGCAGCGCCCTCTCGTGCCTGAAGCCCGCACTTCAGGCAGGGCGCCCTCTGGTGGTGGGCCAGCAGTACCTCCTCTTCTGGCGGCCCACACAACAATTAAGACACATCTGTGAGACAAATAAGATAAGATAAGAAAAGCCTTTATTCATCCCTCAATGGGGGAAATTTCAGTGTCACATCGCAGCATAGAACAGTAGGAGTAGACAGAAGGGCATGCAATAAAACAAACAAGTATCTCTTAAAAAACAAGAACTAAAAAAGCACTGAGTGCCAGGTAACGCTAAGGCTACCATTGTTCAGTTCAATGCTGCACTGCCGGGATGTTATACACTGTCGGGATGTAAAAGTGATCAAATAAGTGACTTCAGCATGAAATGTACGGTAAGTTACTCTGATATTTACACTATTGTCAGGTTAAAATATAGTAGGTAAAGTGACTTGAGTTTGCACCATGAGTTAAATTATTGCACCTAATAAATACGGCAGGTAATGACATGATTATTGTCCTGGTTGCTATGGTTACCACAGTGCTAGCATTGTTCATTGTACAGTCTGACAGCAGCCGGGAGAAACGATCTGCGGAATCTCTGTGAATGTGTTGGGATGCATCGTGAAAAACACCGTCTGGATGTGTTGCACAATATGTTGTCACAGGCGAGTTCACCCCTTTATATTGTTTTCCTATAGGAATCACGACTTGACAAGCAAGAATGGAAATTGCTTGTTCTTGGCAGAGGGGGGAATCATCAAGTCACTCTCAAGTCATGTATCAGCAAGTCCCAAGTCAAGTCTCAAGTCATAATGACCACCAATTGTTTGCAAGCTGACTTGAGACTTGACTTGGGACTTGCAGATTGATGACTTGAGAATGACTTGACAATGACTTCGTCCCACCTCTGGTTCTTGGTGAAAGAATGAAAAAAAAAAACCCTCCAAATTGGTCATGGCCGCCACCTTTAGCAAGCCATCTGATTTTCCTGGGGCTTTGTAAGCCTCAGTATATATCACAGTATAATTGCAGTGAGTGAATGAGTTCAGGCCCTCCAGGATTTTAACACAATAACTCATAAACAGTAACTGCTATTGTCTTGTAACTTGCCAAATTAAAAGGGCATATAATGAGGATAAATAACAAACCACTTTAATTCTTGGCAACAAAGCCAACTTAACTGTACAACACTGTGAGTCATTGTTCCTCAGCAAAGCTGCTCACATTCTTTTCACAAGAAGTGGCGAACAAGCTGAATCAGTGAGCAGCTATAAGCAACCGAAAGAGAATCCAGATCAAAGCACTTGCAGGAGAAAGTCACGCTCTGCATTTAAAAAAGACAGAGGGCTTTCAAATCTATTCTTGGGATGAAGGATGACAGTGATGGAGAGAAGTAATGCATATTTTACAGGCAGGGAGTGCTGACAAGCACTCCAGGTGACACTCTGGCGTTTATCTCAAACCCATCACCTGTGGCACTGGACCAAGGCAAACCCGTTTTTATCAGCTGCTGAGTGCTGAGCTCCCCTGTAAAGTGCATGTTGCCTGCATCGGGCCACTGGCAGGCACATTATCCTGCCAAGTTGACATAAATGGCTCTTCTGAGAATGAGCCCTCCTGCAGATGCTTGGCTCTGCATACCTCAGATTTGAGACAGTCTATATGGAGAAGATAAATGCCCATAATATAGTGCTGGTTTGCTGTAGGGAGCTGATAAGGAGTGTGGTGGAAATATCCACAATTACATAGCAGTATGAGAGATGGATTTGTCAAAAATCATCTCAAACCTGAGAACACGGACTCAGAGGTGAGCACTTTCTGTTCTGATCACATCGGTTTATGACACTTTGTGAAGATGAACCAGGTCGTTTTATCTTCTCAGTGATATTTTATTCAGAGTCTTATAATAACTTTCCTCTAATGCAATTATAAGTGGTTAAACAAAACCGTTCTTGAGAAAGCTAATGGCATTGACACATTGAATAGAAGGTACTGACGTCGTCTTTCTGCAGGTCGTGATTTGTTCTTTGCAAGGTCTTCTTCTGAAAAAGCCCTTGAACAAGGACACTTTAGATATTGAATGTTTCTGAATGAGGGCTTGTACGGATTATTAAATAGATCCATATCTTCAGCCCATCTGTCAGCAGTTTCTGCTAATTGGCATTTTGTCAAACACTTGATTTGTCTTATCTACTGCTATTTTATAGACACTTTAGATTTTTGATAAATGTATACAGTACTTGCAAATCAACATCTTTTTGACATCATTGTCACCGCAATATGTACACATTGTGAATATGAAGTGTTCTTCAAGCTTTCTTGGGTTATGGCTGAAATGGTTTATGCAATTAATCCCCGGGTTAGGACCAGTGTTGCCACAGTAACTTTGAAAAGTTACTTTATTAATTACTTTAAACAGTTACATTTTACAGTTACTTTATACAGTTACTTCATTAGCAGCTGCAGACAACACTGCAAAAACTGTCCCTCTCAAAATAAGCCCAATAATCACAAATATAGCCAAATTGTTTTGTATTAAGCAAAAAAATCTACCAAAGGGATAAGAAAAATTTACTTGGTTAGAATTCTCATAACTAGCAAAGTGTCTAGGCACTGAATAATCAAAATGTGCCTTAAAACTAGACAGAATTCTTATTTTAAGATTAGCTTCTGTCTTAAAATAAGAAAGACAATCTTGTTTCTTTGCTTGGATGATTTGAAATCCATTGTCTTTCCTTGTTAGTGGTTAAATACAGCTTAATATTAGCTGGAAAAACTTAACAAAAAGTGAGGTACATTTTCCCAAAATAAGACATTTTTTTTCTTATGTAAAAAATGCTTGACCAGATTATTTTTCTGTTTAGACAAAAATTAAGCCAAATTTTCTTTAAACAAGCCTTTTTCTCTTTTTTTACTTTTTTAGATATCAGTTTTTGCAGTAAACTTGGCAGCTACTGAATATAACTAATAAAGTAACTATTAATCTAACTTGGTTATTTTTAAGACTGAGTACTCAGCAAAGTAGTTACTGATTACTCAATCTTAAGAGTAACCAAGTTACCTTATTAGTTACATTACTTATTAGTTACAAGTTGTCGGCACTTCCTAATAAAGTAACTGCATAAATCTGCTAATGAAGTAACTGTATAAAGTACCTAAAAATTAACTAATAAAGTAACTTCTCAAAGTAACTGTGGCAACACTGGTTAGGATATTTGCATATATGCATTTGTGTCGCTACAATATACACAAATGTAAAGTGTATTGCATAAATTATACTCAAGTCTTTACTGATAGAAAAAACTTCATTAATACACAAAACAAGATCAAATCTGGCCTAGAGTTTCCCATGTGCCTTCTAACAAACTGCACCTGAAATTTCAGGACTTTTAAAGAAAATGTTTCATTAGTAATGCAACACAAAAAATACTGGACGCTCCACCGTTTCTTCAGTCACAACCATAGATGCCTGTAACTCATTCAGGGTTGTCTTGGGCATCTTGGTGGTTTCCCTCACTACTCTGCTTGCACAGTCCCTGGGTTTTTGAGAACTGCCTACTACAAACAGATTTACCATGCAGTACCATACTGTTTGAGTTTGAATTTCTTAATGAATGGTAGGAAGGAAGACCAAGAGATATTCAGTGACATGTTCATTTGTCCACTTATCTAATGAAAACTGACTGTAAAAAGTGATATTTTTATGAATAATAATACTCATATTTAGTTTGTTCCAATTACTTTTGGGTGCTGAAATTGGAGGGACTATGTGTAGAAACAGTCGAAATTGACAAATGTAACTATTTAGGAACACCTTACTTTGTTAAATCTTTTGAAGTAAAGCTAAAAGTCTAACACGGTAAGCACATTTTTTCTTACTTCAGTGTGTTAGTGTTCACACGCAAAATGACAGAAATGGTCAGTGTCCACATAGGTATGGACCCAACTATAGGTGTTTTCTGTCAAAGTCTTAACTGGCCTCCCTGCTCTTTCCAATCAGTTGTATCTTGCTGTAAACCTACTGTATTTACAGTTATGAAGTAAGTAATGTTTATTTGCACCTTTCAAGATAAAATCACAAAGTGCTTTACAGCAAAATAAATAAAATAGAAAGACAGAAATTAAAACAGCAGTAATATAAAACAAGGTAAAAGCAAATCTGTACAAGTGAGTCTTGAGCTTTTCTTTAAAAAGGCATCTTTTAACAGATGTACCTCCTCCAGAGTGTTATTGACTTGGCTAGAGATTGTGATGGCGATTTTCTTCACTAAGGCAAGAATTCTGCCAATTTGTTATTTACTTGAATTCCATGGTGTTCTGGGCCTTTGGGTGTTGCTTAGCTCACTGCTGCATTCCTTCTTTTTAAGAAGGTACCAAATTGTTGGATTGGCCACTCCTTACGTTTCTGTTATCTGTCTGAGAGGTTTATTTTCTTTGTTACCCCCCAATTATGACCTTTGTAACTTGGAGCTCATATTGAGGGTTGCAAGGAACAGCTTCCAAATACAAATTCAGAACCTGGAATGAACTCCAGACCTTTTCTTTGCTTATTTTGTCATGGAATAATGTGGGAACCGACCATATGTGGCCATGAACCTGCTTGTCAGTCAACTGTTCAGTTACTTACAGCTTCTGAAAAGCAAGGGATTGCACTATTACTGTTAAACCCTTCAATTATACCGATAGTCTACACTGCAACCACATTTTAATTGCTTCATTTCAGCTCCACTGTCGTCGTGTACAGAGACAAAATTACAAAACCTGTGTGAATGCCCAACAAAGGTACGTGTCTGACTGTATACTCCCCAAGGGGTACCAATTGTGCAAGCATTAAGTTTTTAGAGTGTATTGTTAATGTGTTAATGTCTTAATGACTGATGAGGTTTACATGAGAAAAATTAATCCAAACTCATTAATATGCAGTATAAAATCTCAGCAGTGCAGCTGCTCTCTAGGAAGTACCTTAAATCTCTAGATATTCACAAACAATAAAAACAGCTTCTTCCTAATATGAAAATATGCGCCTCAAACGATCTGAAATTCTAATCTAAATCCCCATAAAGTATGTACATATACACACATACAGTCTTTAGAGGACTGCCTGGTGTCAGTGAAAAATTTCTTATTTTTAAACTTGGACAAGACAGATGATGGTTCTTGATCCAGTGAGATATCGGCATCAATTTGACCAGTTAACACTTAACCTAGACTTGTGTCTCATACATCACACTGACAAAGTGAGGAACCTTGGGGTAATTTTTGATCCCACGTTCTCCGTTGACCTCCACATTACAGATATTACGAGGACTGCTTTCTTCTACCTGCAAAATATAGTGAAGATTCGTCCCATCCTGTCTATGGCTGATGCTGAGACCCTGACTTGTGCGTTTGTTTCCTCTACATTAGACTGCAATGCTCTATTTTCTGGTTTACTGCAGTCCAACATTGCAGGGGTGGTGGTCAAGTGGTTGGTGCACTTGGTTTCAGTGCGGAAGGTTTCCGGTTCAAATCCCACCCCTGCCACATTTCTCCATGTAATGGGGAGTTGCGCCAGGAAGGGCATCCGGCATAAAACCTGTGCCAATTCAACATGCAGATCCACCTTGCATTTGCTGTGGTGACCCCGAGTGAAAACAAGGGAGCAGCCGAAGGGACTTACTTACTTATTTACTGCAGTCCAACATTAGGGGTCTCCAATTGGTTCAAAACGCTGCTGCCAGACTTGTGACAAGAAGTAGAAAGTTTGACCACATTACACTCATTCTGGCATCTCTTCACTGGCTTCCTGTCTCTAGCAGGTCAGATTTTAAGGTTCTGCTATTAACCTATAAAATTATTCACGGACTAGCGCCTCCCTACTTAGCTGACCTAATTACGTCCTACGTACCGGCCTGCGTTTTACGTTTTCAGGGTGCAGGATTACTTTGTGTCCCTAGAGTGAGTAAGAAGTCTGTGGGTCACAGAGCTTTCTCTTATCATGCACCTGTTTTGTGGAATGATCTCCCTGCATCAATAAAACAGTCAGATTCTGAAGAGACTTTCAAGTCCAGACTTACAACGCATCTATTCTCCCTCTCATATGGCTAGCATACTGGCATGGTATGGTACTATGCTTCCTATCCCTTTAAAGTAATTTTATTTTCAATGGAACAGGTCTCAGCTTCAACTTGACTAAATCTGGGTCTGTTAGAGAAGCTTAGGGCTAGCAGCTGGCGACCATCTTTGTAATTTCTTTGTTTTCCTGTCAGTTTACTGCTGATGAATTATACCTTTTAGGTTTTCTGGCCGACTGATTCTGCTATTTTTCGCTCTGTCTGAGATTCAAACGATGTCACATGGGACAGGCCCACTGACGGCGTGAAGAATGCTGGATGACCCCTGCCTGTGGTGCTGACGCCTGCGTGGACTTCTCATCTTCTTCATATTATTATGTTGTTTGTTTTGCTGTTTTCTGTTTCTTCAGCTTTGTAAAACTTGGCAAAGCCTTGTAATTGTTACAATGGCCCAAGCAGAGGGTCACCCCTTTGAATTTGGTCTGCTTGAGGTTTCTTCCTCAATATCATCAGAGGGAGTTTTTCCTTACTACTGTCGCCTGTGTGCTTGCTCTAGGGGTTGGTAAGGTTGGACCTTACTTGTGTGAAGCACCTTGAAGGAGCTTTTGTTGTGATTTAGCGCTATATACAAAATAAATTAAACTACATGTGGCATAAATAAATAGATGAAAATACTGTGACATAAGGTCCCACATAGTATGTGCAGTATATAAGGGCAGGATAAATATTTGAACTACACACGGGTTTGTGTGCTCGTGCAGACACACAAACCCCATCTCAGGTTTTTACACGGACTTGCATCATCGTTTCTCTTTGAAGTTCCTCTCCGTGCACTGTTTTCTCTGCACTTCCACTCAACCACACTTTGTACACACACATGGTTGCACCGTCCTGCTCATCACAAAGCAGAACTGAGAACATACATTTATATGTACTAATTAGCATTTCATTCTCCTCTTCATTTTTCTCTGCCACACTAGCAGAGTACAAATAAAAAATCGATCGTCACAATGCGAATCAAGGGAAAAGCACAGAGAAATCAATCTGTATTTGAAGTCAAGGTGAGAAAGCCACTTGCGGCCTCTCATAAATTCAGACACTAGACAAAGTGTGACAGACTGTCTAGGACAGAAACCCAGAGGACACAGTAGGTCTCTCCCTCCATCAGATTGTATCACACCCCCTGCACAGGATTATGCGGATCAATAAACAAGTGTGGAGGTCAGGAGCTGAGGACATGACTCCTCAGTTCTAATTCTCATCAGGGCTTCAAATCAGAACTTTGTTGGCATTTTTTCACCCCCAAGCTGGATTGCTGGGAGCAGAATTTGTAAATTAATGTTCCAGGTTATGGATTCCCCATTAAAATGATCCTTCCTGAAACAGTTAGAATCAAATAAAAAACCACAATCATTCCCAAACTTAAGTAGTGCATTGCCCGTGGGGATCCACAGGCTCTAGATTAGGCAGTGTTTATAAAATAGGTAAATTTTTTCAAGTGTGGTAATAAATTATGCAAAGTTCCTACAGTGATTTTAACTGAAAGTGCAGCAAAGTAAAATGAGAAAATTTTGGGAATAATTGTATTAATTATTTGGCACATTTCCACTCAACAAAAATATAAACGCAACACTTTTGGTTTTGCTCCCATTTTGTATGAGATGAACTCAAAGATCTAAAACTTTTTCCACATACACAATATCACCATTTCCCTCAAATATTGTTCACAAACCAGTCTAAATCTGTGATGGTGAGCACTTCTCCTTTGCTGAGATAATCCATCCCACCTCACAGGTGTGCCGCATCAAGATACTGATTAGACACCATGATTAGTGCACAGGTGTGCCTTAGACTGTCCACAATAAAAGGCCACTCTGAAAGGTGCAGTTTTATCACACAGCACAATGCCACAGATGTCGCAAGATTTGAGGGAGCGTGCAATTGGCATGCTGACAGCAGGAATGTCAACCAGAGCTGTTGCTCGTGTATTGAATGTTCATTTCTCTACAATAAGCCGTCTCCAAAGTCGTTTCAGAGAATTTGGCAGTACATCCAACCAGCCTCACAACCGCAGACCACGTGTAACCACACCAGCCCAGGACCTCCACATCCAGCATGTTCACCTCCAAGATCGTCTAAGACCAGCCACTCGGACAGCTGCTGAAACAATCGGTTTGCATAACCAAAGAATTTCTGCACAAACTGTCAGAAACTGTCTCAGGGAAGCTCATCTGCATGCTCGTCGTCCTCATCGGGGTCTCAACCTGACTCCAGTTCGTCGTCGTAACCGACTTGAGTGGGCAAATGCTCACATTCGCTGGCGTTTGGCACGTTGGAGAGGTGTTCTCTTCACGGATGATGCGAAGGAGATGTGTTGCACTGCATGAGGCATATGGTGGTCACACCAGATACTGACTGGTATCCCCGCCCAATAAAACAAACTGCACCTTTCAGAGTGGCCTTTTATTGTGGGCAGTCTAAGGCACACCTGTGCACTAATCATGGTGTCTAATCAGCATCTTGATATGGCACACCTGTGAGGTGGGATGGATTATCTCAGCAAAGGAGAAGTGCTCACTATCACAGATTTCGACTGGTTTGTGAACAATATTTGAGGGAAATGGTGATATTGTGTATGTGGAAAAAGTTTTAGATCTTTGAGTTCATCTCATACAAAATGGGAGCAAAACCAAAAGTGTTGCATTTATATTTTTGTTGAGTATAGTTGATGCCGTGTTTTACAGCTGGCAAAGTTGAGATTTTTCATTTGTTCAGAGCTTGTCTGGCTACCAGGGATTGATTAAAGTTGATATCAACGTCCATTGGTCACTGTTGTTACCTAATATCCCTAATTTCTCCAAAAATATTAGCATTATGAACTTTCCGTTTTCACAGCGTTCATCTTTGTCCCAAAATACATAAGCATACGAAACGGAAAATGTCAGCTTTCCTCAGTTTCCCCGTGATCGAAGTTACACAAACGTACACAGAGGCCACTTGGCTTTTCATATACAGATGGTGTCATGGTTCTCTCCTGGTCATGTTTTTATTCTTGTTGTAGTGCATTAGTTTTTTTCCCCTAGATGGTACACTCAGAGCTGTTCCACACGTGCCACTTTTCTCCTCTCATCACGACCGCACACCTGCAGTGTATGAATGGCTGATGAGCAGTTGGCTATTTAAACTCAGACTTTCAGTTTACCTGTTGCCAGATACTTGAGGAGTTTCTTGCAGATCCTTCCAGAGACATCCTGTTCCTTACAGTTGATCCTCCTGGTGTTCCAGTCCCGCCTGGAGCTCTCCACATCTCCTGACCTTGACCTCGTCTTCAGCTGCTCCCACACACCTAGACATTGAAGCTTCCTGCAGCTTAAGTCAAGGTAACCTGGCCAGCTCTCTAATTCCCTTAATAGAGCAAACTGTCTTTCCTGGTGTTCCAGACACTATCTTGTGCGGCTCCCACGCTGCCCTGGTTCCTGGTTATCTGCTCAGCAACGTCACTTTGAAACTCTCCGGCTCTCCCCTCAGAGTGCGCGGCTCTGCTCCACTCCAGTTATGTTCCTTCATGTTATGGGATTCCGTTCTCACTCATTCCTCCCTGTGACTGCGCATGTTAACGAACTGTTCCAAGAACTCTTCCTAATGCTGCATTTACGCATAACGATGACAAGTCACGAATGCCACGAAGTATACATTCTTGGCCACTGATTACGAATGTGATTTGAGGCAAAGGCCGAAATATCAGGAACCATTACGCACGGTCAAGAATAATGTTATGCGCTATTGCGCGTAACAGCACATCGTTACATTTTGTCACGTTGTGAATGAGGTGACACCCACACACACACACCCATATTCATCCTACCATCAGCTGTCAGATCGCTCCAGTTTGCTCCTCAAAATCTAGATTAATCCACAGCAGAAGAACTTTGTGATTGCATGCTTAGTTGGGCTCTGTGCCATGGAGCGGCGCAGAGAGGAGGAAGAGACGGAGAAAGCCAGATGTGTGGCTTCACGCGGCTCTCGTCTCACTTGTTTTCCCAAACATCAGGCACAGTAGCAGCAGCAGGTGGAACACATAATTAACTGGTTATCACTGCGATGTGTACCACGTCTCTCGCCCTTTGACTGCTGGGATTAGCAGATGTACAAAATGAATGAGTGAATAAACTGGTTACCATTATTTCAAATAACTATTGCTGTTCTGCAACATTAAAAAATGTAAAAAAAAAAATTGTTTAATTTTGTTCCTCCAGCGATACATCATTATCACTAGAAACAGTATACGTATAGTGGTTTTCCCTTATGTTTCCTAATTCAGTTCAAAGCGTTGATTCTCATGCCTTAAATCCCTACATTGCTAAAATTGAGACATTTGCCCCCACCTTTAGAAAAAAAAGAAAAAAAAAGACCCTCTTCAGTTCTAACTTTTCCCTGTAAGCTGCTCACTTTCCTTGCACACTGATGTAGTGGTTTCCCTGTCAATGTGGTGCATAAGAGTGCAGGTTACAAACAGTGCAGGACTAAGTGAAGTAACATTCCTTGAGAAATTTTCAGTGGTGAAGTGTAACCACAGCTAAAATAACAACTCAGTTTGATCTCTCGTTTTATCTGTTGTCTTCAATCTCTGGTGAGGATTAGTCATTTGTCAGGTGGAGGAGGTTTAAAAGGATTTTAAACAAGAATGTTATACTGCCACTTGCTTTCATTTTGCACAAAATGTCCACACACACACTGCAAAGGAACAATGAAGAAGGCGGGGGTAACAAAAAATCACTTTAAATGATTTATTTATAACAAAATAATATAACAATTACAGGAACATAGGATATTGTGAACTGCAGTAATTGTTTTCAATGTCATTTGTAGGAGTGTCCCTGAATTAAAAAAAGAAACAACAATAACAACAAAAAAAATTGACAGATGCAGGATTTGTCAGCTCTTTAAAACACTAATTTTCCAAATTTGTTAAAGTGGATTTCTGACAAGAGGGACTTCTGTAAATTGATATAGTCATGCAAAAAAAAATTTTTTTTTTATTGTGTGTTGTTGTAGCATTAAATATTTGTGAAATGGTTTTTGTTATTTTATTAGCTCAGTTCTACGAGTATATATAATGTAAAAATTAAAAAATATTATATGCAGCACATCTTAAGAGAAATATTAACGGACTGTTCCACCACTTGAGTGCTTTTTTAATATCATCATGTTCATTACAACATCACAAGTTGTGTTAAAGGGGTCATATCTTAATATTTTAAATCAAGTAATATAGGCCACCAAGTTTCATAAGCACAATTCGGACAGGATTACTTTTATAAGGGGGGTGGAGTATGCAATTTTACCACAGCATGTCTGTAATTTTGAATAATATTTCAGATTTGGTTGATTTGATAAGAAAGTCTGGTATAAATGACTGAGATGAGAGTGGCCACTCAATCAACAGGCCTGGTGCAGAGGTGTCACTCCTCAAAAGACCGAAAAAAAAAAGAAAAAAAAAGAAGATGATCCATCTCTACAGTGATTTTCTATCACTAGTTTCTGTCAGGTTATCTGTCGACTTCACCGGCTTGACTTTTTGTGGATGTTTGAGCTTTTCATAGAGCTGCAAACTTCGTGCAGTGGCACAAGCTCAGTGTGCTAAAGCAGGTGATCCAAGTACCCCTCATACAAGGACAAAACAAGCATTTCTCATCTCACAGACTTTGTGGTTTTCCATCATGTTTGCTGTGCGCTCTGTCCACATGCCAAGCAAAGCAGGATCTAAAGACAGACAGTAAGGGAGCACACAGAGGTGAGGCGCTGACATGAACATGATCGCATGGCTCCATAGCTGTTATGTGTGAACAGACTGATACAGAAATCCAGTCCAAAGCATGGATGTTAAATGTTTTCTCCTGGCATGGTGATTGTCTTCCAAATGCTTCTTTAAGCACCGACACACTTGAGATAAATGGCGTAAAAATGCTTTTTCCGAGGCCATTGTTGACATTTCTAATTGCACAGGATTAATATAACCTGTGGTAATTTCTGTGGATCTTTTACAGAAGGTATATTTACGGAGACATGAACAACCTCTCAGTAAAAGTGACTCAAAAAGCACATTGGGACTGGATAAAAATCAGTGATGATCTCTAGTAATTAAACCATTACTTAAAAAGCCATCACTTGACCCAGCTATCTTAGCTAATTATAGGTCAATCTCCAACCTTCCTTTTCTCTCAAAAATTCTTGAAAGGGTAGTTGTAAAACAGCTAACTGATCATCTGCAGAGGAATGGTCTATTTGAAGAGTTTCAGTCAGGTTTTAGAATTCATCATAGTACAGAAACAGCATTAGTGAAGGTTACAAATGATCTTCTTATGGCATCAGACAGTGGACTCATCTCTGTGCTTGTTCTGTTAGACCTCAGTGCTGCTTTTGATACTGTTAACCATAAAATTTTATTACAGAGATTAGAGCATGCCATAGGTATTAAAGGCACTGCGCTGCGGTGGTTTGAATCATATTTATCTAATAGATTACAATTTGTTCATGTAAATGGGGAATCTTCTTCACAGACTAAGGTTAATTATGGAGTTCCACAAGGTTCTGTGCTAGGACCAATTTTATTCACTTTATACATGCTTCCCTTAGGCAGTATTATTAGACAGCATTGCTTAAATTTTCATTGTTACCCAGATGATACCCAGCTTTATCTATCCATGAAGCCAGAGGACACACACCAATTAGCTAAACTGCAGGAATGTCTTACAGACATAAAGACATGGATGACCTCTAATTTCCTGCTTTTAAACTCAGATAAAACTGAAGTTATTGTACTTGGCCCCACAAATCTTAGAAACATGGTGTCTAACCAGATCCTTACTCTGGATGGCATTACCCTGACCTCTAGTAATACTGTGAGAAATCTTGGAGTCATTTTTGATCAGGATATGTCATTCAATGCGCATATTAAACAAATATGTAGGACTGCTTTTTTGCATTTGTGCAATATCTCTAAAATTAGAAAGGTCTTGTCTCAGAGTGATGCTGAAAAACTAATTCATGCATTTATTTCCTCTAGGCTGGACTATTGTAATTCATTATTATCAGGTTGTCCTAAAAGTTCCCTGAAAAGCCTTCAGTTAATTCAAAATGCTGCAGCTAGAGTACTGACAGGGACTAGAAGGAGAGAGCATATCTCACCCATGTTGGCCTCTCTTCATTGGCTTCCTGTTAATTCTAGAATAGAATTTAAAATTCTTCTTCTTACTTATAAGGTTTTGAATAATCAGGTCCCATCTTATCTTAGGGACCTCATAGTACCATATCACCCCAATAGAGCACTTCGGCTTACTTGTAGTTCCTAGGGTTTGTAAGAGTAGAATGGGAGGCAGAGCCTTCAGCTTTCAGGCTCCTCTCCTGTGGAACCAGCTCCCAATTCGGATCAGGGAGACAGACACCCTCTCTACTTTTAAGATTAGGCTTAAAACTTTCCTTTTTGCTAAAGCTTATAGTTAGGGCCGGATCAGGTGACCCTGAACCATCCCTTAGTTATGCTGCTATAGACTTAGACTGCTGGGGGGTTCCCATGATGCACTGAGTGTTTCTTTCTCTTTTTGC
Organism: Thalassophryne amazonica; assembly: GCF_902500255.1. NCBI lineage: Eukaryota > Metazoa > Chordata > Actinopteri > Batrachoidiformes > Batrachoididae > Thalassophryne > Thalassophryne amazonica. The sequence goes on along the minus strand of NC_047116.1, from coordinate 35,329,488 downwards.
TCTGTATGCACCACTCTGCATTTAATCATTAGTGATTGATCTCTGCTCCCCTCCACAGCATGTCTTTTTCCTGGTTCTCTCCCTCAGCCCCAACCAGTCCCAGCAGAAGACTGCCCCTCCCTGAGCCTGGTTCTGCTGGAGGTTTCTTCCTGTTAAAAGGGAGTTTTTCCTTCCCACTGTCGCCAAGTGCTTGCTCACAGGGGGTCATTTTGAACGTTGGGGTTTTTCCGTAATTATTGTATGGCCTTGCCTTACAATATAAAGCGCCTTGGGGCAACTGTTTGTTGTGATTTGGCGCTATATAAATAAAATTGATTTGATTTAGTAATTACTTTACCCCACTTCCCCGCATAAAATTAATTCTATCTGAAAAAGACTTCAAATTTAATTTTCATATTTTGCACAATACAACCCCTTTAAAAGTGACATTTTAGAGCCCATAGCATAAAATAATGCTGACGTGCATCTGTGGAGGTTCTCACTTGTTAAGGCCAGTACTTCTGCACTGCTGCACATCCACTGTTCACCTTTGCATTTCAATGACTACGTTTACATGCAGCCAATAGCCCTTTCATAACCCTTTCATAACCGGAATATTAGCAATAACCCGGTTGCGCACGGCCATGTAAACACCCGAAAAACCCCGAATATGCTCATATTCCGGTTTTTAAAAACCCGAATAAGACCCCTGGGTTACTCATTTTGTAACCCGAATATCAGGTCATATAAATGCGCATCGGGATATCCCCATAGAAAGGAACATTATTCTGTGTTCTGCGCATGTCCTATCCGCAAGGAATCTTGGTCTTTTGAGTACAGCAACTACTTGTATGCAGCGCGCGCAACCCACCGGAAACCACAGAAGCACAGGTAAACAGCGCATTGTTTTCTGCGTCCTTATCAGGTGGGCTGGTCGCAGCACCAGCAACGGCATCACCGCGATTGCCCCCTGGGCTTTTCATGTGTGTTGAAATTCTTTTGCATTTCTCAATATTTGTAAGCACCAATGTTGTCCATCTGCTCTGTTATTCTGTTGCGGTTAAAGTCTGTCATGTAACCGCAGAAGTAAACTCAACCAATCAGCTTCTTAAAAGCATGAAATAGGGACAACTATGGGTGAAATTACAGGGTGTACTGAAGGGTAAAAATAAAAATTTGGGGACTTCAAAACATTTATGTATCCTTCTTACCTTGAAATATTGGAATATATTCCCCATATTCATTTAGAAGAGTCTTGTAATATGATTTCAGACACCACAAAAGTGGACCATACTAATTCTTAACAATAGCTGAACATCTAGTCTGCCTGCCTCACTCCCATCATTGCAGTGGCTCATTTAATAGGGCAGCTCAGTCTCGTATAAACCCTGCATGATATCGTGGGATTTGACCACTTATGGGGACAATCTCTCTTCTTGTGCAATATATACAAAGCATAACTTCACAAGGAAAAATGGTATACTGTTTTCTTTTCAGCCGCAATCACCGAAGCAGTAAAAAGTGGGTTTTTTTCAGTTCCCATTGGCGAAGGGAAGACGGGACGAATGGGAGACATCGTGTCTGTAAGTTTTAGCTTACACAGCTAAACAGAGTAGCTGCTTTCTCTCACCTGCAAAACTGCCTCGACACGTTTGAGCTCCGTGTCATAAGCAAACCACAACACATGTCCACTTTCCCACCGCATTGTCACTTTTTCTTTGCATTTTCACTATGTTTGTGTGTAATTTCCCCCAAAACTCAGAGAAAATGCCATTTTTTTTGTCCCCCGGGAGTAGAGAAATTACATCATATGTGTCATATTTTACCCCTTTAGCGCCCACCCTCAAACAAGACTGCACTGCCCAATTATGCATTCTATATCTCTTGGAAGTTGAAGTTACAGGGGCGTTCCAGTTGAAGCTTCCTACCTATAACTGGGGAATTACGATCTTCAACAACTGGAACAGCACCATAAGTCTAAGGATACTGCAGCAGGCTAATGTAAGTAGCTACAGTGGGGTAAAAAAAAGTATTTATTCAGTCCCTTATTGTGCAAGTTCTCCTACTTAGAAAGATGAGCGAGGTCTGTAATTTTCATCATAGGTACACTTCAAGCGTCTACGGATGAATGCTAAGGTTAGCTACACTTTCTAATATTTGCCTTATGTTACAGTTGAACTATCAACCAGCTGAAGCTAACACTTACACATTAGCTAACTAATATTAGGTAAGGACTCCCACCACCTACGTTTTTTAATTACCCATAATTCTTTTCTCTGCTGAAGTGCAGCAATGCAGAAGTACACATGCCTCTCGCTTTTTTCCACCTTCCCATATTACCTGTATCATCAGAAGACATGTCAACCTTAAGCCAACAAAACCAATTAATAAAAACGCTTTGTTAGTATATAACTTTAGATATAAATGTTCAACAGAATACAGAATACACTGGGTGCTTCACTGCTCACACTCACTCTGTGTTCATTTCATGCTAATAAAGGCCAACGTAGGCCTCGTTTTTCTCATTGAGAACAAAGAAAGTGGTTGGTGCTCAGCTTAAATGTCTGATAAATGGTTTAGGAGGAAGAACATCCTTGGTCCTCACTGGTAGATACAGCATAAGAATGTGCTTCTGTATAATATTTGATTGTCAAACTGACCCACTGCTCTTGGTGGTGTCAGTAAAGTGCAGACAATTGTGGGCCGGTAATAATGTTTTAAATGCAGGTGTGAGTAATTAACAGGGTAAAAGGCTGATGTGCTTTAGGTAGACAGCTTGGACTTTTTACACTGAAGTGCTGGAGTTTCTAATATATGTAGGTGGAGTCTAACTACAGGAGAAGAAAGTGGGTCTTTTCGCCCACTCTAATGTTGTGTTAGAATAAATCTGACTGTCAGGTTGATGACTGGAAAACACTAAGAATGGCCTAACTGCTCATTACCATCAACAAAGCGGCTGACGTCACCTCTGATCATCCATAATTTAGCTCCAGTCCGATCCAACTGCAGAGGAAGGACACAGAAATCTCTATCTGAGCTGCATGTGGATTAATTGAGTATACGATATTTGTTAGTCATAAAAACCATGTTACAGGGGCGTGGTTGCTCAGTCATATGCTTGATGCCTTTGTGTTTTCTCTTTGTCCTTTGTAGTTTGGAGAAATTCATTCCATGCAGGGGATGTGGGCACTGAAGAGGCTGTGTGTGGGTGAAGACCAGCAGCAGCCGCCGACTGACTGCCTGCAGGAAAATAGGCTCCGAGTCAAACAAGCAAAGCCCCGCTGCAGCGTTACACAGGCTGGTTATCTTCTATTTGTTCATCTAAAATAAATCATAGTGAGTATTTTTTTTTCAGTAACAGGATTCTGCCCTGTAAAATCACTTCCTCACAAGCCGCTGCCTGTGTGAGAGTTACACAGTTGTTTCAATCTTTTCAATGATCTCTATCATAGATTTAGAGGGAGAGAGCAGAGAACAGTCGTCTTGATCCCAGAGGCTTATAGGACTGGAGTTTCCATCTGTGCTCAACCCGTCATCCTCCTCCTCTTCAGTCTCCTCCTCGCAGGACTCCACATAATGCAGACCCAGTGCATTTATTCCAGAGTCCTCAGAGCTTGAGGGAGACGAGCAGTGGTCCATTTTGGTTCCCTTGACTTTATCAATAGGACAGGGGTGTTTGTGCTCAGCATACACAGGCTGGGTGGGCTGTGCAGGTGCATGTTGGGTCGACTGCGCTGCTTTAACCGGTTGCCGAGGCTGCTGAGGATTCTGGGTGATTTGAGGTGCATGCGGCGTGGGGGTTGGGGTTGGGGGATGAGGCGGTTCAGGTACGGGAGGAGGTGGGCGCTGGACGTAGCACATCTTTCCGTTGATACGTTTGACGATGTAGTCATCTACAAACAGGTCTGCGATGACGCAGTACTTGGGCGACTCCAGGGGAGGAGGGGACTGGAAGCAGGGGGCGAGCTTGAGGAAACGTTCAGCCAAAGACATAGACAGGTCAATGGTGTTACTGTACTCTGCCCCAGCAGGTGGCACGGCTGTGCTGGGCAGCTGGCACACATTGGTCATGGGTTGATACACATACTTGCCTGAAGGAGACAAAAATAAAAGCATAAATTTTAAAAACACATTTCAGTTGGTACAAATTGGTATTGCTTAACAAGTAGCAGCCAGTAAAGAATGCTGTGCTAACTGCAGTGCGCCGTGAGGTGACTCGCTGCTGCACAAATTGGGAAGGAATTTGTACATAGCATATTTTTAATTATATAACACATAAAAAATCCTTGTCATTTATGTCACGTGATATTGATCATTCGTCCCATTTGCCATTTTGTACCATTGCGCGCTCACACTAGCAGCAATGGCGCTTAGCTTAAAAACAAACAGTGGCCAAACACAGTGCCCAGACTCGCTGGGTAACACACGGGAAGGCTGGATGCACTAAGGGGCTTGAAAGGGAGTTGGGGGTCCTGAGAAAGTAGTGCTTGCTAGAGGCAGAGCCCCACAGGCTCACAATCATTTCCACATAAATTCAGCATTATATCATAATAACAGACGGGGGATCGATCAGCGGTCCACAGCAGCACACCTGAGTCTGATATATATATATATATATATATATATATATATATATATATATATATATATATATATATATATATATATATATATGTGTGTGTGTGTGTGTGTGTGTTCATTTTTGGCAAGAAGCCCTCTTGTGAATGCGTAAAAAGACTGCTTCCAAATGTTCGCCTTTGTCTGCAGCCCGCTGGCTCCAAATGTGAGCTGTGCCGTGCAGCTCAGATGTATGTTTAACTGGGTTCCCTGGAGAGAGACAAACTACAGAAGATGACAAGTCTACGCATCACTTCCTCTCATTCTGTCCTTGTCTTTTGTTTTGCAGGCTGGGGGACCCAATCCATCAAAAGCTTTTCTCAGGCTGGAAAACTTCAAACACCTTAGAAGTAAGAAAGAAGCTTAGTTTTGCAATTCTGAATGGACAAAGTGAGATTTCAGTGTTCTAAAGAGATACATAATAAATGTGGGGGGATTTTTTTTTTTCTATACATAAATCACCTACGCGATCATTTTACAAGTTAATTTCTGATTTTCATGAGTTCTAACAAAAATTTAGATGCCCATTTCGTTATTAGACTGAGGGTCCACAAACGCCAAGCAATTAACAGTCAATGTCTGATGCTTGACGTTCACATACTTTGTACGCACTATTACGAGAAAGAAGCCAAAGCCAGTGGTGATAAAAAGGGAGGAAAGTAACCGTTTTCTGTTTAATGAGAGGAACTCAATAGTCCATAGACAAAATAAGGCAAGAGTTCAGGCAGACGAGGTAGCTGCAGAAAAAAGACGGCAAGAACTGAAGAAGATGGTGCACTGAGGAGGTGAGGGGGGTGGGGGCGGGTCTCACTTGATGCTGTCATCATCGTTTTCTATCAATTCAAATCACTGAATAATTTTCTGACAAATTTGATAGACAGATAGATAAAAAGTCCTCCACAGACGAGCACCTCCGTATCTTGCTGACATACTCAAACCTTATGCCCATGCTCTGCATTCTTGGGATGCAGGACTACTGTGTGTTTGAAAGGTTAAGAAAACGTCAGCAGGTCACAAAGCATTTTCTTATTGTGCACCTGTTTTATGGAATAGTCCATCTGTTGAGATAAAACAGTCTGATTGTGTGAAGTCATTCAAATCCAGATTAAAGTCCCATCTGTTCTGTATAGTTTATGACTAATATAGAGTTGATTGTATTAAATAATTTTAACTCTCCACCTATTATTTATGTTCTTACTGGTGGAGATGGACTCAGACTCACCACATCCAAATTCTGTGGAATGTTAGTGAAACATATGACTATGTTGTCAGTGATTACATTAGCTTCCTGCCTGTAATTTTGCTGTTGTAATATAGTGTTGTTGTACATTGTACATTCCAGCTGACTGATTTCTTCCTTGTTCTCTGACTGAGGGAACGTCTGATGAAGAGTCTATAGGTGACCACCATCGAATGATTTCACTGCAGACTGGCAAAGCCCAGGAGGACATGGTGGGCACTGGCAGACTACAATGTTGGGACTTGGAATCACAAATGGCATCAGAAGGACAATTGTGTTCCACTACATGGGCTCATGTTCTTTACTGTTTGACTGATGGACACGTATTTAATACGACCACTGGACTTTATAGGTTTATGCTTAAAGCTGCATCTTCTCTGACCTGCATATTTGACAAATCCTTATTGTGCTTTGTTTTTTTTTTTAATTATTATTTGTTATTGGTAGTATAGCCAGAGCAGATGGTCACCCCTCCTCTGCGGTCTGCTTGAGGCTTTTTCCTACAATCAAAGAATGACTAAAGGAATTTTTCCTTGCCATTGTTGCCAATGTGCTTGCTTTGGGGGTGGATAAGGTTAGACATTTCCTTTGTAAAGCATCATGGGGTGACATGTTGTGATTTGGAGCTATATAAATAAACTGAATGAAATTATAATTCCTGTTTAGAGCGCCTCAAATCAGAATCATTTTCTTATCCAAGGAATTCCAGCAATCTACTAGATGGTGGTGACATAGAGCTTTGCATTTTGGAAAGTGAACCACTGAACGCAGTAGTTTCATTTAGTGTTTAGAGATGCGTGGAATCATGAGGCACTTCCTGAACCAAGAGGTCCCCACAAACCAAAAGATGTTGTGAGTCAGAATCAATGGATTTTTTTTTTAAAGGTGTACCAGTAGAGGCAGCATGGTGGCTTAGTGGTTGGCACTGTTGCCTTACAGCAAGAAGGTCATGGGATCACTTCCCACCTGTGGCCTTTCTGTGTGGAGTTTGCATGTTCTTCCCATGTTTGTGTGAGTTCCCTCCAGGTGCTCCGGCTTCCTCCCACATCCAAAGGATATGCAGGTTAGGTGAACTGGAAACTTTCAATTAGCCATAGGTGTGTGCACGTGTTTGTCTGTCTATATATGACAGACTGGCGTCCTGTCCAGGGTGTACCCCGCCTCACACCCTATGACTGCTGGGATATGCTCCAGTCCCCCTGTAACCCTTAATTGGAGTAAGCGGGCATGGAAAATGGACACATATACCAGTAGATTCCAGCAGTTTGTTTCAAAGGTCTCACACGGAATCATTTTCTGAACCAAGGAATCATCACAATTAACTTGATGACCCCTCCCACACACACACACATATACAAATGGTGTTTCAAGTATTTTTAAACAAATACTGGGCCAAGTGCTTCAGTTCTTGTTTTGAGCATTTCAAACCACTGACTCGTTTTCCTTACATTAAAAATCCAAACGATTCATCACATGCTTCCCATCATAGTCTTTGAAGTACATCAAAAATGAATCTCCTTTGTTTCATTTATGGATCTGAGCATCTTGAAATGGCAAATTATTTCCTGAACCAAAGAATCTCCATAATCCAGTGGCTCAGTGGATCGACTCATGTTTGTCATTAACCACTGCTTCTTTTTATCTTACGCTTTTTAGTGCAGCAGATAACTGAAACAATCATTCAAATGGTGGTACACGCACCAAATTTGGTACAAATACTCCTTAGATGTTACTCTTTTGAAAAGACTATCCACTTGATTTTTCAACAGGCGGCCAAGATAGCAAGTAAGTAATGTTTATTTATATAGCACCTTTCACAGACAAGGAAAGTCACAAAGTGCTTCATAAAAGACACACACAGGTAAAAATTCTGAGAATAAAATACAATGTACATCACAATAAAATAGCTCTAAGACACACACAGTGGTCATAAAACTGCCCTCTCACTACTAAGGTTTGAATGCCTGGAGAAACAGATGGGTTTTAAGTTTGCTCTTAAAAACATCGACAGTGTCCAGCGAACGAAGAGACAAAGGGAGATCATTCCAGAGTCTCGGCGCAATGACCTGGAAAGAGCGATCTCCTCGGATCTTAAAGTGGGTACGAGGGACCCTCAGAAGGTTCTGATCCACTGACCTCAGGCTCCGAGCGGGAGCGTAGGGACATAACAGGTCTCTAATGTAGGGGGGAGCCTGACCATGCAAAGCTCTAAAAGTCAACACTAGGATCTTAAAATGGAAATGCAACAACACTGGGAGCCAATGAAGAGACTTTAAAATAGGAGAAATATGAGTCCTTCTGTTTGAGCGAGACAGCAGCCTTGCTGCAGAATTTTGGACCTGTTGCAGATGGTTGAGGTAAGCATTGGTTAATGAATAATTACACAGGGGTCAAGTTTACAAATGCTCCAGTCATATTGAAAAGTATACCACATTATTAATCTGATCATAAAGATTCCAAAAAGGTATAGTTTGGGCTATTTTTGACTGAATGTTATGAAGTTATGGGATAAAAACAGCAAAATGGTGACAAAGTTCAATTTCAGTTTGTACAGGAGGCCAAAGTTAAAGTTGCTCCAATTCTGGTAAAAAGTGATGCAAATTATTGGTTGAGTGAATAGAGTTTTAAAAAGGAATAGTTTGCACCATGTGTCATGCTTAGTTATCATGTTACTGGGTAACATGTCACATGTCATAGAATCCAATGGACATCAACATTGGACCGTTACTTTGGATAGTAAACATTCAACACAGTCAAAACTATTCCATTTATTAATTCTGGTCTTAAATGGCAGAGCGAAGCATCTATTGCTAAACTTCAAAACGTGGACTGTCTGCTTCCAGACATTCCTAATAGGTTTATTTGCTCATACATGCTGCTTATGTGAATACTTACTTAAAAGATTTGAGTCTTTTCATCCATACCAGCCGATCACTGCAGGAATTACAGCATTTTGTGTGGTTGCATATTTTTAAGGGATCAAAAGTAATCGGATCTTTGACAGATTGTGGCTCTGACTGATTTGTAATTCTTATTTATATTCTGTAGAAGCAAGCAGCACACTGACATACAGTCTCATTTTGCATATGTGCCAAACAAGAGGGTATCAAAGTCTGATATTCCTGCAATATACCACAAGTGAGGGAAAAATGTGTGAAGAAAGTTGGAAAGATGTGGAGCTAAATGTGGTTCTGTCTTTCTACTGTCTCCATAGTGACAGTAACCACTAGTCACTGTCAGTCACTGAACTCTGCAAACCCACTTCAGGTAATTTTGGAACACAGTCTACCCTTGTGTCTTGCTTGAGTCCTTGGATGGCAATGTCAGTGGTTTGTCCTACTATAGATGGGGAAATGTCCTCAAAAAGAAATCACATTTAAATTTTCCAAAAAGGGGCAAACTGCATAGTATAGTATAGTACTGTACAGTACAGTACCGTATATCCAGAAAGTATTCACAGCGCTTCACTTTTTCCACATTTCGTTATGTTACTGCCTTATTCCAAAATGGATGAAATTCATTTTTTCCTCAAACCTCTACACACAATACCCTATAATGACAATGTGAAATACATTTTTTGAATCTTTTGCAAATTTATTAAACATAAAAAACTAAAAAATCACATGTACATAAGTATTCACAGTCTTTGCCATGAAGCTCAAAATTGAGCTCAGGTACATCCTGTTTCCACTTATCATCCTTGAGATGTGTCTACAGCTTAACTGAAGTCCACCTGGGATAAATTCAGTTGATTGGACATGATTTGGAAAGGATTTGTCACTATATAAATGAAAATAAACTGAAATTGAAAATCATCCATAAATGGAAGAAGTTCAGATCTACCAGGACTCTTCCTACAGCTGCCCACCCATCTAAACTGAGCGATCGGGGAGAAGGGCCTTAGTCAGGGAGGTGACCAAGAACCCGATGATCACTCTGTCAGAGCTCTAGCATTCCTCTGTGGTGAGAGGAGAACCTTCCAGAAGAACAACCATCTCTGCAGCAATCCACTCATCAGGCCTGTATGGTAGAGTGACCAGATGGAAGCTGCTCTTTAGTAAAAGGCACATGGCAGTCCAACCGGAGTTTGCCAAAAGGCACCTGAAGGACTCTGACCATGAGGAACAAAATTCTCTGGTCTGATAAGACAAAGATTGAACTCTTTGGTGTGAATGCCAGGCATCTTGTTTGGAGGAAACCAGGCACCATCCCTACAGTGAAGCATGGTGGTGGCAGCATCATGCTGTGGGGATGTTTTTCAGCAGCAGGAACTGGGAGACGAGTCAGGATTGAGGGAAATATGAATGCAGTAATGTACAGAGACATCCTGGATCAAAACCTGCTGCAGAGCACTCTTGACCTCAGACTAGGGCGACTGTTCATCTTTCAGGAGGACAATGACCCCTAAGTACACAGTCAAGATATCAAAGGAGTAGCTTCAGGACAACTCTGTGAATGTCCTTGAGTGGTCCAGCCAGAGCCCAGACCTGAATCTGATTGAACATCTCTGGAGAGATCTGAAAATGGTTGTGCACCAACGCTCCGCATCCAACCTGATGGAGCTTGAGAGGTGCTGCAAAGAGGAATGGACAAAACTGCCCAAAGATAGGTGGGCCAAGCTTGTGGTTTCATATGCAAGATGACTTGAGGCTGTAATTGCTGCCAAACGTGCATCAAAAAAGTATTGAGCAAAGGGTGTGAATACTTATGTATGTGTGATTTCTTAGTTTTTATCTTTTTTAAAATTTGCACAAAAAAAAAAAAAAATCAAAAAACTTTTATCATGTTGTCATTATGGGGCTTGGGAGAAAAAAAATGAATGTCATCAATTTTGGAATATTGCTATAACAAAATGTTGAAAAAGTGAAGTGTTCTGAATACTTTCCAGAAGTACTGTATAGTATAGAATAATGTAAACTGTGATGCAATTTATTTCTAACCAAATTAGAATATGGAGATTTCTGTGATTTTAATATTAGAAAGGATTATGGTTCGTTGAGGTTAAATTTTGGCACTTTATGGTGAAAACTGACAAATTAATACAACAGAAAATTATACAAATTAAATATTTTTGTCTGTGCACACATCAGCCTAAACGTGTGCTCTGATTAAAGTGCAAATGTACACAGATCAGCCAAACTCAGGTCAGTGTTCACCTTCTAGTTTTTCATTGTAATAAACAAAGGGGTCAAATGCAAAACCCAGTATCTTTTTAAATGGAGAAAAATGCAGTTTTAAAGGAAAATGCAGCAGAAAATGTATGAATGAAGCGAAATGGTATACAGTATTCAAATTCTTTAACATTTTGCACACTGATATTTACCGAAGCATCCAAGTGCTGGTTTAAACTATGAATGTGTGGTTTAGGATTTACTGGGTTTTGCATCTGAATTCTTCAAATGCTATTTAGCATTTAAAGGGTCATTTCTAATTTTTTCTAGCATTTTTCTCTTATGTGTGGTTTGTCTGCTTTGGCTGTATGCACCTAAAGCCAGTTCTTTGTCAAATATTATCCTCTGTTGAGTTCACCCAGATTTTATCAATAATCTGTTTTTTTTCCCAAAGGATTGTTTGCCAATAAAGCATCTAGACGACTGCAGTGTCTAGCTGCCACCAGCTAATTTTTCAACTTTGCATATCATTACATGACACCAAAATATCAGCATTTTGATACATTTCTTGACACAAGGATAGAAAAATTGTACACAGAAGACAGTGTTTCACTATCTCATCTAGTTCCTGAGATATGGACGTTCATGTATTTTAGATAATAACCTCTGATTTGACATTGACCTTTGCACTATGGCCTTCCTGTTCTGTGCAAGTTTACTTGCCAAGTTTGATTGAAACTGGTCTTTGTGTTTAGAAGAGATCACCAAGGACAGACAAACAGATGGACATGGACATTACAATCGCCTCTTTCCACTTTGCAGCAAGGCTAATTGTAAGCATTGGGTTATTTTTGTTTGTTTGATTTCTGTTATTGTTGTGCTTTTTGTTGTTTGTTTGTTTACATTTTGGACTCTGTATTTAATTATAGCATTAATCATTAAACTAAAAAAAAGATTAAGATGAAGAAGAGACATATTCACCTTAATGTGGTCTACTCTGAAAGAAATGATCCAGATCATAGGGGTCCTCTAACTAAGCTCCTGTGATGTTTCAAAAAGGACAAGTGTCTCTCTTTAGATGTTGAGATGTGTTAAGAGGATATGAGATGTGACAGGAATAGGTTGTGAAGGCAAAGTGCCCATTTCAACACTGACTGTTGAATGTACTAATGGGACAGATGGACACAGCACGACATCTTAAGTTACCTGTAGCAGTATCTGTAGTTTGAGGGTTCATATCAGACCTTCAGAATAACACCTTCCACTGCACACCAATAATCAAACGAGAAACCCATTACAGAGGACGTACAGACATTAATTTGAGTTGGAGGACTTGGCTGAGGAAGAATAGATTGGATACGGTGCATCCAGAAAGTATTCACAGCGCTGCACTTTTTCCACATTTTGTTATGTTACAGCCTTATTCCAAAATGTAGGAAATTCTTTTTTTTTTTCCCCTGAAAATTCTACACACAATACCCCATAATGACAATGTGAAAAATGTTTTTTGAGATTTTTCCAGATTTATTAAAAATAAAAAACTAAGGAATCCCTCACTCAGTGGGGTTCCCCCGGAGGAGCTGGGGGAGGTGTGTGTGGATCGGGAGGTCTGGGCGGCTTTGCTTGAGCTGCTGTCCCCGCGACCCGACTCCGGATAAAGCGGAAGAAAATGGATGGATGGATGGATGGATGGATGGAATCCCTCACTCTTCAACCTCATCTTCAACATCTTCAACCACTTACTTCAATTGAGGGTCGTGGGGGGCTGAAGCCTATCCCAGCAGTCTTAGGGCATAAGGCAGGGCACACCCTGGACAGGATGCCAGCCTGTCACAGGACCTAAGGAATCACATGTGCATAAGTATTCACAGCCTTTTCCATGAATCTCAAAATTGAGGTCAGGTGCATCCTGTTTCCACTGATCATCCTTGAGATGTTCCTACAGCTTAATTGGAGTCCACCTGGGGTAAATTCAGTTGATTGACCATGATTTGGAAAGGCACACACCTGTCTACATATAAGGTCCCACGGTTGACGGTGCATGTCAGAGCACAAACCAAGCATGAAGTCAAAGGAATTGTCTACAGACTTCAAAATTATACACACAATACCCTATAATGACAATGTGAAAAAGTTTTTTGAGATTTTTGCAAATTTATTAAAGATAAAAAACTAAGGAATCCCTCACTCACTCATCTTCAAACATTTACTTCAATTGAGGGTTGTGGGGAGCTGGAGCCTATCCCAACAGTCATAGGGCATAAGGCAGGGCACACCCTGGACAGGATACCAGCCTGTCACAGGGCCTAAGGAAGTGGTGTCCAAACTATTCCAGAAAGGGCCGAGAGGGTACAGGTTTTCTCTGTAGCCACTGACTCCAGCAGGTGATTTCACTGATTAACATCACTTTGAGCAGGTGGGATGAGTTCATCAGTGAACAGTGAGTACAAAGATGGCCGATGGCTGGCTCGAAAGTTCGCGGAGATAACTTTTCAGCAAAAAAGTAAGTTTCTATCTCATATTAAAAAGTTATTTATATTTATTATTATTTTATTTATATTTAGAGATTTTCAAGTCCAGACTTTAGACGCACTTATTTTCCCTTTCATATGGCTAGCATACTGGTACAGTTTTGTTTTACGTTTTTACTCTTTTAATTCATTTATTAGAAATTGGAGCGGGCTGCGGCCTCAACTTTACCTAAATTCTGGGTCTTTTAGTGAAATTTAGTTCCTGTCCTGTTCCTGTCCTGTGCACCAACAGCATTTCTTGTATATTCGTCCGTGAATTGTTCTGTGAATTGTTCTGTAATTTATGCCTGTAGCATGGCCCAAGCAGAGGGTCACCTCTTTGAGTCTGGTCTGCTTGAGGTTTCTTCCTCAGAGGGAGTTTTTCCTTACCACTGTTGCTCTGGGGGTTGGTAAGGTTAGACCTTACCTGTGTGACGCGCTTTGAGGCAACTCTGTTGTGATTTGGCGCTATATAAATGAAAATAAATTGAACTAAAAAAATTATAATTTAGTAAAGCTTGGTCCCAGCCATCGTATACGACGGCGTCAGCCCCAGAGGGTTAAAGTGATGCAATGTGCGCTGGGCAACTTCTAATGTCAGCCTCTGCGGCTGTTCCAACTCTTTCTGATTGGAGTGATGAAATGCTAATGCTATGTTTCCGAAATGCTTGACCATCATTTTGCACAGCTTGTATACATAGTTGGTCATATCAAGCTCCTTCTTACACAGGACATTGTAGAAACCAAAGTGTACCCAAACACTTGTTTTTAATGTTGGCAGAGCGGGATGAACTTCCTGCATTTGTTGCTTCTCCATGCTAATGATGAATCAAGCTAATACGCTAATGTAGCAGAAACGCTTGTCTAGAGGCTGAGTGTGATGCGTGACAGCAACTCCACATTTAAGGCAGCGAGGAGAAACTGAAACAGAGACGTTATTTTAAAAATCAATTTTTGAAAGCTTTGAAACTGTAAGGATAAGAATTGTGATAAGAATCAATTCTTTTCACGGTGGAAATATTTTATACCATGTGAGGTACTTACATAGTAATCTTCTAAATTTAAAGTGGAAAATCTGTCTCATCTGCATGCTTTCTTTTTTACGGCGGCATCACTCTTTAAATTTCAGCTCTTGTGTCATTTTAATACACAGTGTGGCTGCGTGTTAAAAAGATGAGCTGGCAGAGCACAGCCATCGACACTCCAGCATGTAGGCAAGATGAATGAACACAGCTGTTATGCCATTTTATTGGCTCGTACCACAACCACTGAGTCATTATCAACCCCCTCAGTTAATGTATTTGATTTTTGTACATCTGATCCACATTCAGCAGCTTTTACATCCAGAATAAGCAGCAGGAAGAAGAAAAAACATGTACACCGGTTGAACAAAAGTGATGATTTGAGCAGATTCTTATGCTTGACAATAGCTGCTGCACCCATTTGGCTGCTAGATATGATCTGCTCGAACACTTCCGCTGTACTTTGTCTTTAAATCAGTTCAACAAAGGGGCTGGAGCCGAGCACACAGCATAAGTTTCAGGTTTCAGCATTGCAGAGAAGAGACGGCAAACCCAGCAGCATGAGAAACTCCTTTCCTGTTTCCTGTTACCCAAAGGCTAAATTTGTTCCACTGTGCTTACTTTATTTTCCTGTGCATGTCAGATATTCAGCCTCAGCTCTCGTATAAGCAGCAGAACAGTCCTGGTGATGTTTTCTTGCGGTTCTGCTTTTAATTAACTCATAAATTGTGATTTTAACCAATTATGAGCAGTCCAGGATCAGCTGACAGGGTCGTGACCCTTAAATATTTGCCCTGGACAGCGGCACGGTAAGACAGATGAGTCTACTGAGAAGCTCTGCTGTCTTGACAAGAAGATATCTCAGAAAGTAAAATTGGAGACGACAGAGTACAAGCGGACTAATGAGACCATTCAAGACTCATGAGCTTGTTGTCTTACTGAGTTATTCATCGCTTTGCTTCCTAATTGCAATTATTACGTTGTGCATCAGACAAGTAAAGAAAAAAACCACTGGTACCAGGTGGTTTCGGTACTGCAATGAGTAAAAACGTTCATCAGACATGATGTATTGGCGGTGACACAAAACACAGCTAATTACTGCTAATGAGAGCCTTGGACTGATAGCGTCACCAGCTGCGTGCACTGCTTCCTCCCACGTGCACTTCCACTTTCCATTTTCTCATCCAAAGACGTCAACAAAGCTCCGTTCTTGTTTTCACAGATATGCATACAAGAAGGTCACCGTTTGGAACCTTGTCCATATCCTGGAAAACTTCAGAGGGTCCTGAAGGGTGTCTGTGATTAACTGGGATATTCTACCATTATGTTGTGGTTTTGTGTTAATTGGTGGGTTTTTCAAGGTGTTTGAAAATGTATTTTTTCCATTGCAAACTTTGACATACTTTGCTTATCACTTGAATGGAGCTTGTAACATTGTTGTGCATGCTGTGATATCACCAGGAGTTTTTCCATAAGCACCAAGGTCAACCCAATCTCACCCCAGTTCGTGATGGCATCGCAAAAATTTAATTAATCTATTACTTTGTGATACCATCACAGAATGCGCCACATTTTCATGACTGTATCACAAAATGCGGGGTGATGCGGGGGGGTTCTGGGGGTTATGATTAGGGTTAGGGGAAGGGGTTAGAAATTGTCATGTGGGTAGTTTTGTCATGTGGGGATTCATGCATTTTATTATGTTCATGTTAAGGTTTTCTTGGTGTCTGGTTTGCTTGGTATTTTTCTGACTGCACTCTCTTGTCTGGCAGTTGGGTTCTGGGTGTGTCCTGTCTCTTTTGTTTGCCACGCCATCTTCCTGGTTGTGCTCCCAGACCTGTGTCTCATTTCACTAATCACTCTTGTTATTTAAACTCTCTGCTTGTCTCCATTCCTTTGCCAGTTCTTTGTTCCTTTGTGTCTTCATTCCAGCTCTTCTTCCATAGTTGTTGATCTCAGTTTTTGCCTTGTCATTTTCTGAACCTGTTGCCTGTTTTTGATCTCGACCTTGTCTTGTGTTTTTTTGAGCTTCTGATATATATGTAAAAACACAATATAAATGCAGTCCATTTACCATCCATACCATTTAGCATTTTGTTGTGGTTGTCAGAACAGATGGTCACCCATCTGTGCTTGGTCTGCTATTATTGTGAAGCGCCTTTGGGCGATCTGCATTGTGATTTAGCACAATACAAATAAACTGAACTGAATCGAGATCTACCATCCAGATCGATGTCATTATCCACAATTTAGTCAACACAAGGCTGACCTCTTCACCAAATTTCACTGAAATCTGTTCATGTCCTGTAGCGATAGCTTTCTAACTGACAGACAGACAGACAGACAAATGGCAACAAGATGTTCCTTGGTGGAGATAATAAGTATGAAGATGGTGCAACACTTTTGCAGCCACACTTGTGAACATTTCAGAACAGACAAGAGGGAGCAAGTTCACAATGTTTGCAACTGGCATAAGACTAAGTGGAATTTGCTGAGAAAAATAAAACGAACATGTCTCTAAGCAGAATCAATGAAGAGAATTTGTATTGTATTTTCAGCTACATCAGATATCTCAAATCATTTAGCTCTGTGGATGGAGGCAAGCATCTAAATCCTGTGCTTACGTGGCAAAGATTAGAGCGTGACTTCCGCGGTTACACACTATAAGCTCTGGATGCTTGTCTGTGCACTGGTCTGAGGATTTCAGGGCAGCCGAAGGGAAAATGAACAAGGACCGCAGAGAAGCAAACATCCTGTAAATCCAGTGCAGAGCTGAAGTGTCAGGCCAAGAAGGTTCAAATCAAACACACACGAATGGTGAAAATGGTGTGAACCTTTTTCTAAATTAAGATTTCAAAACATCTACCGCTGAGTGGAGCTTCATTCTCAATAAATGTGTGTGGATTTCAGGTTTAAAACACTTCTAAAATAGTGTGGAAAGAAAACAGGCTATTTGGATAAAACGAGCCAACTCCTACAGAAAATGACACAATGAGTGACTGTTTTGAAAGGTGTAAAATGTTCAGTGGACATTTGCTTTAGACAGTAATTCACATTTTTATGATGCTGGGAGCATGAAATTAAGCTTTTGCCAAGAAAAATGATTCAGTGTGTTTCAAATGCTCAAACCAGTAAATGAAACAAAGGCTTCAGAAATTCAGAAAAAAAAACCTCAAGATGATAAATGAAAAATTGATTCAGAAAATGTGTCACTCTTCCAAAAGGCTCAAATCCCAAAGGAACCAATAGCTTCAAACAACCCCTCAACGTTTTGAAATGCTGAAAAGACCAAATCAAACTGTTGCTTTAGAAAATGGTTCAGTGATTTGAAATGTCCAAAACATTGAATGAAACAAATGCTTCAGGGAATCATTCATGATTTGTAAACTCAGTGGATGAAAACTTGATTCCCAACATGCTCACAACTCTGGGATATCATCTAGCAAACAACGGGAATTCCTCAACTCAAAATATTTGTTTTGAGTTTGCAAAAAACTAAATGAAAGGTTCAAGAAATGAAGCAGTGTTTCAAAATGCTTATAAATCTAAATGACACACTTGTTTCAGAACATGATTCTCTCATTTCAAGAGATTTCTTCTTTTAAAAAGTACATCACTGTTTTGAAACACTCAGATCATGAAATGAAATATTTTCTTTCCCAAATGTTTCAATGATTCAAATTGCTTGAAAGAAATAAAAATAAATGAAACCACTGCTTCTGAAAATTATTTTCCATTTTAATCAAATGGAACAAATGTTTCATCTATTTAATATACTTGAAACACTGAACAAATTGCTTCAGGAAAAGATTGTTTCAAAATACAAAAAACACCATGACAGCAATAATAATGGACAGCCCACCCCCCCAATAAAAATCTATCTACCCCTCTGTCATACTGTCTGTGCGCTGATTTTCCAGTTGTTCTTTCTGGTTTTGAATCAATTTTGTGTGCAATATTTTTTCAGCAACATGAAATGTTTTTTCCAACATATGCTCTGTACATGTTTAATGTCTAAATACAGATTTTGGAAGGACACATAGGCTGGTACATTCACTGCCAGTAATATTTGAGCTGTAAAAATGTTAATGTTTAATGTGTCAGGATTCGCTAGCCACAGAACCATTAAAAATTATGATTGTCTGAATTAATGATTTGTTGACTGACACGCTCGGATTGCTCTGGATTGTCTTTTGTTATTAAAACAGATAAAGCAAGTTGTGTCAGATTTGCTTCTTGTCACCCACTGAGCACTTCACATTGTCAGTAGGAGACACTAAATGTCATGCTGTCATTAAAACCAGCTGGTGGAAGTATGCAATTTACTGCTTTTATGTCCATATATCAGTGATGTGTCCACTTTCAAAATACTGTGGGCGCATGACAGCAGGGACACATATACAAACATCACACTCGATATGAAGGAAAACTAGACATATTAGCGATATTACGAGGACTGCTTTCTTCCACCTGCAAAACATAGCAAAGCTTTGTCCCATCCTGTCTATGGCTGATGCTGAGACCCTGATTCATGTGTTTGTCTTTTCTAGATTAGACTACTGCAATGTTTTATTTTCTGGTTTACTGCAGTCTAGCATTAGGGTTCGGCAATTGGTTCAAAATGCTGCTCCAAGACTCTTGACAGGAAGCAGAAAGTTTGACCACATTACACCCATTCTGGCATCTCTTCATGTCCCTGTGAGATAAGATTTTAAGGTTCTGCTACTAGCCTATAAAACTGTTCACGGACTGGCACCTCCCTACCTAGCTGAACTAATTAAACCCTATGTACCGGCCAGGGCTTTGTGTTCTCAGGGTGCAGGGCTACTTTGTGTCCCTAGGGTGAATAAAAAGTCTGCTGGTCACAGAGCTTTTGTTGTGTGGGCCGCCAGAAGAGGAGGTACTGCTGGCCCACCACCAGAGGGCGCCCTGCCTGAAGTGCGGGCTTCAGGCACGAGAGGGCGCTGCCGCCACGGACACAGCCGGGGGTGACAGCTGTCACTCATTATCTCTTGACAGCTGTCACCCATCTACACTTCATCATCCCACTCCATAAAGACCGGACGTCATCTCCACCTCGTTGCCGAGATATCGTCTACCTTACTAGGTACTTTGTTCTCAGCCATTATTTTGTCTACCACAGTGTTTGCTTGTGATATTTTCGCAGTCGGTTTTGTGAGTGCTTGCAGCTGGAGGCTGGGTTTGGACTGACATCTTCACTCCAAACTTTTGATAAGTACACATACTACTGCACGTGCCAGCTTTTCTGTATGAGAGGTGGAGGTGGAATTTCCACCATTGTTTGTACTGGGTGTTCACACACCCACATCTGATTGTCTCTGCTCCTCGCCAGCAGTACCGGATCCGACACGTGGAGACGGTGGCCACCTGGGGTGTTCGGGATTTGGCGGCTCCAGTATTCTCCAGGTTCGGTGGCGGAGGAAATCGTGTGGTTCCGGTTCTTCTCAGGACAGACATCCTCTATCCTCGAGCCTGCCCACACATCACCCTTGTTAATTGGTTATTGTACACATTCGGTAATCTGCTGTGTTTGGTTGTGCTTTTCACAACAGTAAAGTGTTCATATTTGACTCTTTCACTGTCCGTTCATTTACGCCCCCTGTTGTGGGTCCGTGTCACTACACTTTCACAGCAGCTTTCTCTTATCATGCCCCTTTTCTGTGGAATGATCATTCTGTAGACACTTTCAAGTCCAGACTTAAGACGCACTTATTTCCCCTTTCATATACTGGCATCATATGGTACTATGCTTTCTACTCTTTTAAATTAATTTCATTAGGAAACGGAGTGGGCTGCAGCCTCAACTTTATCTAAAGTCTTTGTATTTCTTCTGTTTTTCTTGTTGCTTAATGCTGAAAAATTATACTGTATTTGTTGTCTTTTTGCCGCCTGAGAGCTCATGTGGGTAACGTGACATTTAGATCGACCGCTGTGTGTTATGATCGGATGGTCCGTTTCACCTGGGGTAGCCTGTCAATGTGGACGGCATGTTTTTATGTATGTCCACGTGAGGACAGCGAGCAGACACACACACGTCACAGTGGACAGTTGTTAGTTCATGTCCATCCAAATACGGTACGTGTTCTCCAGCTGGGACATCCA
The DNA here is from genome assembly GCF_902500255.1 of Thalassophryne amazonica. NCBI lineage: Eukaryota > Metazoa > Chordata > Actinopteri > Batrachoidiformes > Batrachoididae > Thalassophryne > Thalassophryne amazonica. The sequence continues at coordinate 35,308,886 of NC_047116.1, read as the reverse complement.
AAGCCAAAGATCTCCACACCTGCTGGTGTCCACAAATAGTTGTAGCAACAGGTGTACGAGGCGTTGGAGGCAACTACGATTTTACATGTTTTGCATACAATTCCTGCATCATGCGCACTTCATGCACAATTCGACCACATTCATACTATGTGTGAAGGGCCCCTTACCGCTGTTGCATGTGTGCTTGCTCTGGGGGTTGGTAAGGTTAAGCCCTGGTCCCACCAAATAATGAAGGATGAATAATGACCCATGCAGCATGTTTTTTTGGGGTTTTTTTTTTTTTTTTGCTACGAGAGGACTTATTCAACTATCGTGGGAGAATAGTGGCTCTGAGAGGCTCTTAGAGGAAGTATATTTGATGGTTCTTGGTCCAGCGAGGTATCGGCATCAATTTGATCAGCTAGCACTTAGCTTAGGTTCGTGTGTTATACATCATACGGATAAAGTGAGGAACCTTGGAATAATTTTTGATCCTACGTTGTCCTTTGATCTCCACATTAGAGACATTACGAGGACTGCTTTCTTCCATTTGCAAAATATAGCAAAGATTCGTCCCATCCTGTCTATGGCTGATGCTGAGACTTTGATTCATGCATTTGTCTCTTCTAGATTGGACTATTGTAATGCTCTATTTTCTGGCTTACCACAGTCCAGGATTAGGGGTCTTCAAATGGTTCAAAACGCTGCTGCCAGACTTTTGACAAAAAGCAGAAAGTTTGACCATATTACGCCCATTTTGGCGTCCCTGTACTGGCTTCCAGTTGCTGCAAGATCGGATTTTAAAGTACTGTTATTAGTTTATAAAATTGTTCATGGACTTGCACCTCCCTATCTGGCTGACCTGGTAAGCCCCTATGTACCAGCTCGGGCCCTGCGTTCTCAGGGTGCAGGACTTCTATGTGTTCCCAGGGTGAATAAAAAGTCTGCCGGTCACAGTCCTACCGTGCCCCAGCTCTGAGGAACGATCATCCGGCACACATTCGGCAGTCGGATACTTTGGAGACTTTTAAGTCACGTTTAAAGACTCATTTGTTTTCTTTGTTTTATCATTAGTTTTATGATGTGTTTTTATTCTTGTATTCTTTTATGGTCATCTTTTTATTGTGTTTTAAATTTTTAATTCAGTTTTTTTGTTGTTGTTGTTTTATGTTGTGTGAAGCACCTTGAGACAATTTCATCGTGAAATGGCGCTATATAAATTAATAAATTTGAAATTTGAGTATATTTGGTTAACGAGACTCATCTCTGAGCATGGCACTAATTTCAAGATGTTATTTAGCAACAACAGCGTGGGGAGGTTTGTGTGCGAGTTACTACGAGGACTAACAATCTTTATAGAGGCATGTTTGTGGTGAGAACGAGGCTGCGAAGCCCATTATTCAAGTGCCTGGCAGCTACGAGGACTGTTTTGGACAGGCTCAGCCCTCTTGCACACAATCCCACCTGCTTTGTCTGCTGGACGCTGTATATAAAATAATTATTTTGTAGCAGATTAATCATTTTCTGTCAGTTTGGATGTTGAAAACACCTCTAATCACTTCTGGACTCACAGAGAACCGTTTCATCTGGACCCTTTTAGTCCCCTCTCTCTCCTGCTCCATGAAGTGGAGAACGTATTTTGGAACAGCTTAAAAGGTAGCCTAACTATTTTTTTTATTGTAATAGCTTGGTAAAACAGTTGCATGTTCATTCCTTCTTCATGAGCTGCTGTAAAAGTATGTTCATGATAGATTTAACATCTTGTTACATCTTGCTGGATCAGATGAGCTGCGCTCTGTGCACACTGACGCAATGACTTGCACTCAAAAAGAGCATTTATGCAAAACGCCAGCTTGAAAAAGAGCGATTCTGCAATCAATAACACCCGAACACAAAGTTAAAAGTTGGATCACGGCAGATGGAAAGGAAGCCAGCAAGAAGGAGCACAGAGGCGACTGTCCAAGTACACAGAACAGCAGCGTGCGCAAAAGAGTGATTTTCCAATCAATAACGGATGAACACAAAGTTAAAAGTTGGATCACAGTGCCAAATGTGTGTTTAAAGCCGCGGAAGAAATGAAACCAGCGAGAACGAGAGCAGAAACGACTGTCCAAGAATACAGAACGTGCGCATGCAAAAGATTGATTTTGCAGACATTAACGGATGAACACAAAGTTAAAAGTTGGATCACGATGTCAAAATGCCTGTTAAGCAGGCGGAAGAAATAAATCCAGCGAGAGGAAGCGCTGAGATGACTATCCAGGAACCCGTGGTTCAGTTCTAGCCAGTCCGGTGCATTTAATGACTCTGTAAACAGCAGCCTGGTGCACGGCACACACCCGCCGGACTGTACTGGAGCATATATTTTTGGACTGTGTTTAAAAAATATGACATCTTGAATGGGTGCTGTGAATTGAAAACCCACACTTAAAGGGACCAAGTGTGGGAGGACTGGAGGTTTGGATCAAACCAATGCCTAAACATGCACCAATGTCACATTATCATGGCGCTACATTGATCATATGTGGCGACACGCGGCATTTGAGGCTGGAGGACCACTTATGACAGGTCAGTCGTGGCTCACTAGAGGCTGATACCTGGCACATGTGAGGTACTTAGAGGCACATAGAGGCTTCTTCATAACGGATACATAGAATAGATGAAAATGTGGATCATTCTTCAAATAATCACTGACACACCCATGCATGGCTCATTATACATGGCTTATTATTCTGTGGGACCAAGGCTTTAGATCTTACTTGTGTGAAGCGCCTTGAGGCAGCTTTGTTGTGATTTGGTGCTACGTAAATGAAATGAAAACTGAGCTCAAGATCAC